>NC_142879.1:48347000-48659333 GCF_051225735.1 Oryctolagus cuniculus | reverse complement strand
ATCCTGTTTTAAAATATGCTCCATTACCTGCATTATGTCTTGAGATATATCCAAGGGCCCAAGCTGCAGCCTCCTTGACTCCAGGGTCAAAATCTTCCAGGCATATCACCAGAATGCCCAGCGCGCCGCAGTCGACCACCGCTTGAGCGAGCTGGGGCGAGTGTTTGCTAACTGCTCGGAACACAAACGCAGCTGCTTTCTTGTAGAAACGCTGCAGGCGTGAGACAGACAAACCCCCGATGAATGGCACACTTCCGTAACCCAGATTCCAGAGACCAAACTCAAGGACATCAACACACATAAGGCTCAGGGGCTTTCGGATACAGAAGACAAAGACGGAAAGGATCCTAAAACATGCTGTGCAGGCATTTCGACCGTTTGATGGCCCCCACTGCTTTCGTTCAGTAGCTAAACTCAAAACCAGGGAAGTTTTAGATCATGTTTCAACGTTTTATTGGGAAGTGTGTATTTGGAGAGTGTATAAGATAAAATACTAACACTTTTTCACAAATCCATAATAAAATAATGAGAGTGTGCATATCTGCGTTGCACTGAAAGGTATCGTGGGACCCCTGGGAGCTGGTGCACATGTGCAGCTGACCTCAGGGCCAACCAACCCCTTCACTTTCCTTACTTGCCCTCAGCTTCTGAGCACCACAGGCCTCTCATGACCTCAACTAATCTTTCTGGTGTCCCAAATTATCCTCAAGTAACAACCATGTCTTGAGATGCACCTACCAATTATCAAATGAACATACAGTCAAAGCATTCCTGATACATTTAAAAACTTTTCCTGGAAAATAAACTACTCAAACAGAGGGATGTAAGTTATTTAATCCCCTCTAGAAATACTTTTTTTAAAAAAGGTAAAAGCAGAGGCCAGCGCTGTGGCATAATGGTTAAAGTCGCCTGTAGTGCCAGTATCCCATATGGCCGCTGGTTCAAGTCTCGGCTGCTCCTCTTCTGAACCAGCTCTCTGCTATGACCTGGGAAAGCAGTAGAAAATGGCAAGTCCTTGGCCCCCTGCACCCATGTAGGAGACCCGGAAGAAGTTCCTGGTTCCTGGCTCCTGGCTTCGGATCGGTGTAGCTCTGGCTATTGCAGCCATCTGCCTCTGCCTCTGCCTCTGCCTCTCTGTAACTCTGCCTTTCAAATAAAATAAATGAATCTTTTTAAAAAATAAAAAGGTAAAAGCAAATTGCTTATTATTGTGTGCATTTTAAATGTCTTCATATTTATAATAATTTTCTATATGTACATTTTTTTCTAATTAAGGAAGGAGAAAATGAAACTGAAACATGCTAAAAAATTAAATGCGTAGGAATTATTTGGCTACAACATTCACTTGTCTTATTGGTTAGTGATGTCCTCCTAACATTTCCTTTTAACACTAACACCCAGTGAATTCCCTATTTTACATTCTGAGTTTTTATCTCTTTACACTAATTACTTAAAAGTGACTAAGGAACTATACCTATTCTGAAAGCATTTTACTTGCTTAGGTCAAAATGTTGATACATAAAAGTTACAGGAGAGAAAAAATTCATCAAGTATACCTTAACACCTCCAAAAATTTAATATATGTTGATAACATAGGAAACATGCTGTTAGTATTCTTATATTTTTGTTTCTTAAATTATGTCAATAACCAAATTTCCACTAACTTATCATAAAAATCCAAGTAGAGTTTCAAAGTAGCTTTCCATAGACAGAAAAGTCATGGTGCCACATTTCTTGTCATTACCTTAAGTTCATGCTACTTTTCATATTGCAGAATCATCAAACCGAGAGACAACAAGTTATGGATATCAGTAGTCACTCCTAGCTTCAGCACCTTTAATTCACACTTGCTTATCTCATTTTCTCTCATCCTCCATATCACTTTCCCCCAAATCCTAACCCTCTTTTCTCCTACTTCTCACAAAAATAATCGCCTTTTTTAAAAAAAGCAAAACCACAGGACTTGGTACAGAGTAAAGAGATTGAGTGAGTACCCTAGGAGAAATGACTTAAGGCTAATGGGTGGATGTAAATAATGTTTACATTCTCATGCCACTTCACCTTTCTGCCCTCAGACACTTTGTTTTGGTCCCTTTACAACTTGTGGACACACATTCCCACTTAGAAGACTTCTAAGACCCTTCTACAAGGGATACCAAAACACAGATCCTGCTCTGAAAGGCAACAGCTCAGAGCCTAGGAGGAAGAAAGTCCAACAACAGATGGAGTATCCACAAGAAAAATAAAAATTTCTGTGACTCCTTGTAGAGCCATAACAAGTATTAGCAGATGATCCTCCAATCCATAAAACCAAGGCAAATTTCCAAACAATTAGGATTTATTTTTATGTTTATTTTATGTTTATGTTTATCTTTTTTTATTCTGGTAAAATACACATAACCCTAATTATCCTTCTAACAATTTTAAATTCCACGAAATGTGGTACATTCACCACATTGTAGTCATCCCTAGTTCCACGATGTTGCCACTGCTCCAACAAGCTACCCCTGGTGAGTCAAGTCACTCCCCTTTCCCTTCCTGCCTGGCCCCAGGCAAGCATTAGTCTGCTTCACCTCTCTGGATTTGCATATTCTGGGTATTTCACATAAATGGAGCCTTTCAGTCTGTGGCCCTGTGGGTCCGGCCTCTCTCATTTGGCACAGCATTTTTAGGGCTCATCTGTGTAGTATTTAATAGCACTTTATTCTGTTTGATTTCTGGATAAACATTTCACTCACCCATTCACCTGTTGGGCTTGGGTTGCTTCTGCCTTTGGGTTATTGTGAATAACGTGGCTATGAACGTCTACACATTTTATTTGAGCACCTATTTTTAATTCTTTTGGATACATAATTAGGAGAGGAACTGCTGAGTCCGATAGCAACATTTAAGGGCTGTGGACCTGCCTAGTTGCTTCTTACAGAACCTATCCCATTCCACATTCTTATCAGCAGTGGATGAGGGTTCTAGTTTCCCCACATCCCCCATATCCTCACCAACACTTGTTTGCTATTTTTTCCTTTTTTTCTTTCTTTCTTTCTTTCTTTCTTTCTTTTTTTTTTTTTTTTTTTTTTTGACAGGCAGAGTGGACAGTGAGAGAGAGAGACAGAGAGAAAGGTCACCCTCCAATGGCCACCGTGGCCGGCACACTACAGCTGGCGCATCGTGCTGATCCAAAGCCAGGAGCCAGGTGCTTCTCCTGGTCTCCCATGGGGTGCAGGGCCCAAGCACTTGGGCCATCCTCCACTGCACTCCCTGGCCACAGCAGAGAGCTGGCCTGGAAGAGGGGCAAGCGGGACAGAATCCGGCGCCCCAACCGGGACTAGAACCCGGTGTGCCAGCACCACAGGCGGAGGATTAGCCGCTAAAGTGTTTTTTTTTTTTTTAATTATAGTCATCCTGATAAGTGTGAAGAAATGATATCTCACTACCTTTTGATGTACATTTCCTAATGAATGATGCTGTTGATTATCTTTCATATGCTTATCGGTCTTTTGTATATATTCTTTTGGAGAAATGTGTGTTCAAATCCTTCTCGAGTTTTTCAGTTGTCTTTTTAATACCCAAACAGGGATTTAATCTCAAAGCTATGTCAAGAAAGATATAGTTCTAGGTTATGATAAACTAGCAGAATAGAATGCACAAGCCATGACCTGCCTTACAGGAGGTCCTTAATGATCATGGAAACCAAGGAGGCGGTTCTGTACAGAAATACAGAGCGGTGCCAGAGAGTGGGGGGAAAAATCTGAGCACCTTTAGGCAGTGCTTATAAGAGCGGGCGTGCTTGTATACTTGGTAAAAAATGCTTCATCACGCCTTCCATTATCACATTCTTTCTCTCCTTTAGGTTGCTTCTCTGCTCCCTGCTCCAAGGCCTCTTTTGCTGTTGCCCCTAACCAGATTTCACCTGCACACAAGGAGTCCCGAAAACGACCATTTCTTTGTGTAGGGCCCAACATACCTCCCTAAGACAGACCCTACAGCTTTGTCTAAAACTCTCACATACAGAAATACCACGTTCTGTATAACCTCCTAAAAAGTTTTAAATCTGCTTTATTCTTATGTGGACAACAATGGAGATAAAGCTACATGTCAGCCCAAAAGCAAAATACCACCAAGATATCATGCAATTTAAGGTTGTATTAACATCCTAATAATTCTAACACCTACAAGCTTGCAGCTGTGCCTACACTACTAAATTTTTTTTAAAATCGAAAATAGAAAACATACATTTTAAAAATTGTTACATTCTGGGACAGGTATTTGGCCTAGCAGTTAACACACCAGTTGAATCACCTTCATCCCATATCAGAGTGCCTACGTTCAACTACCAGCTTTAGCTCCTGACTCCAGCTTCCTGTTAATGCAAACTCTGGGAGGCAGTGCTGGCTGCTCAGGTAATTGGGTTCCTGCCACCCATGTGAGAGATCTGGATTAAGTTCCCATTTCCTGGCTTTGGCCTGGCTCAACTCTGACCCTTGTAGCTATTTAGGGCACAAACCAGCAGAGGAGAGCGCTCTCTGCCTCTGCCTCTGCCTCTGAAAACAAACAAACAAACAAACAAACAAAAACAAAAAGAAACCAAAATTCTTACATTCTGCTCTGTCATCGAATAAACAAGCTGTGGAAGGATGTTGTCCTTCACAATGGCTTCTGCTAGGTCTTCATTGTAATTGGCCAGTCTCCCAAGAGCCAGCGCCGCGGTCTGTTGGACTGAAGGGACGACATCCAGAAGAAGGGGCCGCAGTAAAGATATGACACCTGAGTTGAATTATGAAAAGCAGAAATTAGCAAAATCTAAATTAAAAAGCAAACATACAATTTGGCATATACACAGATAAGAAAATTAAGGGTAAAAAATCACACACACACACACACACACACACACACACAGTCCATTAAAAACTAATGGGATATTTTGAAGCATCCAACTAGCCAAGACATAGAATTATGAAATGCCCTACATGGCACAGAAATAACAAAGGCCTTAGGGAAGAGAATCAGATCCCTGATTCAGCAAGTACTAGCTCTGTGACCCTGACAGGGCTGTCCCAAGGAACGCAGAGAGAGGTCGTGGAGGATACGGTCCAGTGCCTGGTGCATGGTGAGCAGGAAGGGTTTCGTTCCCCAGCCTTCGCTGATCGTATCTCCCAAGGCTCAGGTCAGGTCCTTTCTTCTCACTGAAGTCTTCCATTTGGTGCGTCTTCTTATTCTAGTGGAATTTACAGTTTATTACAAAAATTTTATCAGGATTTATCTCTCAGAGTGAGGGAGCGAGGAGGGCCGTTTGGCTAGGACTTCACATCCATGGAAAACTGCATCAGTATTATTACCAAATAAATTCTTTAAGATAGGGAAGAAAAATATGTTACCAGCTCCCATAATATTCATCCTAAGACCAAATACACAACAATGATAAAAATCATTTTAAATAATTTTAAACATTATCTTTATTTAAATAAATTTGAATTATTCAGCACTTAATAATATGCAAGCATTGTTCCAAGACATTTTTTTCCATAAACTCTCATAACAAACCTATAAAGCAGGCCCAGCTAGTAGGTCTGTTTTACAGATAAGGAAATTGAGGCTGAGAAAGGTTAAACGGTCCCACAACTGGGAAAAGGTAGAGCCAGGTTAGAATCCCAACGTTTGATAATTGTTAAATAATGTGTGTATTGAAAATTGAGAGGATAGGGAACAGGAAACCAATGGTAAGAGTGCATTTGGGCCACGTTAGGGGGTAGTCCCTCTCTTTGTATTCACTTTGCCTTCCTGAAAAACTGTCCGCTGCTACTTCTGCTTCGTGGTGCTGTCCTAGCCTGAGGTCACAGGGAAGGCAGTAACGACTCAAACTGCACCAAGCGCCCCCTGATTTTCCAGACTTCATTGGTTATACCAGGCCATTCAGCGCGATGCGGTAACGAAGTCTTTTCTTGAAAAAATGTATCTGAGTGAGACATAACAGCAAATGATGGCAATATTGTTCTATAATGTAATATCCAGACATATTTGAAATACAACAGAAGAAAACAATACCATTTGGGAGTAGGCCAAAATAAGAGAAATAGTTCTACCAGAAAACATAAGCAGAGGACAATGATGCTTCTCACAGACACATTTAATGATGTGCCCAGTGGCTTTTCCTCGGTTCCAGCTTCATTTGGTCATCACTTTTTGTGCAGGTTGGCTAGATGCGATCATCTTGTTCCAAGTGTGGCTCCCACACAGGCTGCTTAGCTCGACAGGCACACAGGTCTCCTGCTGGCTCTTGGGTCATAGTTCACAACACATAATCCCCATGCTCATCGGTGTTGCTTTTATTATTATCTACACTTTTTTTAGAAATTTATTTATTTATTTGAAAGAGTTACACAGAAAAGGAGAGGTAGAGACAGAGAGAGGTCCTCCACCCACTGGTTCACTCCCCAATTGGCCACAATGGCTGGAGCTGTGATGACCCGAAGCCAGGAGCCAGGAGTCTCCTCCTGGTCTCCCATGTGGGTGTAGGGCCCCAAGGACTTGGGTCATCTTCTGCTGCTTTCCTAGGCCACAGCAGAGAGTTGTATTGAAAGTGGAGCATCTGGGACTCGAACCAGAGTCCATATGGGATGCTGGCACTGCAGGCGCTGGCACATATTATCTATACTTTTTTAAGAGGATAACTTCTGAAATATCTCACAACACAGAATAAGGTATTAGAATGACTACTGTTAACACATTATTTCTAGAAGATTCAACTTAAGACAGTTTGTTGATCTCTTTGCAGTCTGCTTTGTTACTTTATGTTGTTTTTATGTGGCAAAATGTAAACAATAAAAATAACATGTGGGGGGCCTGCGCTGTGGTGTAGTGGGTAAAGCCGCTGCCTGCAGTGCCTGCATCCCATATGGGCACTGGATCGAGTTCCAGCTGCTTCACTTCTGATCCAGCTCTCTGCGATGGCCTGGGAAAGCGGTGGAAGATGGCCCACGTCCTTGGGCCCCTGCACCCATGTGAGAGACCTGGAAGAAGCTCTGGGCTCCTGGTTTTGGATCAGTGTGGCTCCAGACATTATGGCCATCTACGGAGTGGGCCAGCAGATGAAAGAACTCTTTCTCTCTCTCTCTGCCTCTGCCTCTCTGTGACTCTACCTTTCATATAAATATAAAAATGTAAATGGTAAATATAAACTATAAAAATTTCCATTTAACCATTTTGAAGTGTCCATTGCTGTGGTATTAAGTGCATTCATAATATTGTATAACCATTACCATCTGAGAACCACTTAGAACAGCTGCATCATTTTTTGTTTGTCACCAGCAAAGTATAAGGATTTCAATTTTTTCACATGCTCACCAGCATTTGTTATTTTCCACAGTTTTTTAGGTCATAGCCATACAAAGGAGTATAAAGTGGTATCTCACGTGATTTTGATTGCATTTCCCTAGCACCAATGATGTTGACCATTTTTTCATGTGCCTTATTGGCCATTTGTGCATCTTCTTTGGAGAAATGCCTATCCAAGCCCTCTACCCACTTGGGAATTGAGGTGTTTTGTCATCCCTGTTGTTGAGTGTTATTTGACATTTTATTATAAGTATGCATCATTTTATTTTTTTTTTAATTTTTTTTTATTTTTTTGACAGGCAGAGTGGACAGTGAGAGAGAGAGACAGAGAGAAAGGTCTTCCTTTGCCGTTGGTTCACCCTCCAATGGCCGCCACGGCCAGCGTGCTGCGGCCGGCGCACTGCACTGATCCGATGGCAGGAGCCAGGTACTTATCCTGGTCTCCCATGGGGTGCAGGGCCCAAGCACTTGGGCCATCCTCCACTGCACTCCCTGGCCACAGCAGAGAGCTGGCCTGGAAGAGGGGCAACCAGGACAGAATCCGGCGCCCCGACCGGGACTAGAACCCAATGTGCTGGCGCCGCAAGGCGGAGGATTAGCCTAGTGAGCCGCGGCGCTGGCCAGTATGCATCATTTTAACTAAAAGGAGTCAGACTCAAAAAAGAAAAAATAAATGTGTCAACATATATAATTTTTCATTATAAATTCACTCATGAGGCAGAAAATATAAAGTATGCTTAAAATAGTTTTCAAAGAATCACATGTATTTCATGCAATTTTTTCCAGATTTTTCTGGTATTTCCTTTTCTTTGCCTACTTGATGCACTTATGTGAAGGTAGTATTTTATTGTCTTTTTAAATATAACTGAGAAATCAATCCATACCGGGTTATTCAATTGGATTATTTTTAAAGTAAATCCATAGACTTTGAGCATGTATATTTAAGGATTTTTAAAGTGAGGTGATTTATCTGGGGTGATGGTATTTAATTATCATTATAGTATTTAGCCAACCTATCACAAGTCTCCCAATTTGGGGAATCTCAGTTTACAGTTTAGAAGTAAAATATTTTACACCTTAAAAACATGTTTTACTAGTTCATATACTCATTGTTACATATTTATATCTTTTCTCCATTTTATCTTTTCTTGATATTATATGTAAATATAATGTAAATTCTTCCTTGAATATTTTATTCTTCATATTTTTATTTTTTTATTTTTTTTATTTTTGACAGGCAGAGTGGCAGAGTGGACAGTGAGAGAGAGAGAGACAGAGAGAAAGGTCTTCCTTTGCCGTTGGTTCATCCTCCAATGGCCGCCACGGCCGGCGCGCTGCAGCTGGCGCACCGCGCTGATCCGAAGGCAGGAGCCAGGTGCTTCTCCTGGTCTCCCATGGGGTGCAGGGCCCAAGCACTTGGGCCATCCTCCACTGCACTCCCTGGCCACAGCAGAGAGCTGGCCTGGAAGAGGGACAACTGGGACAGAATCCGGCGCCCCGACCGGGACTAGAACTCGGTGTGCCGGCGCTGCAAGGCGGAGGATTAGCCTAGTGAGCAGCGGCACCGGCCCCATATTTTTCTTCATTTTATACTTCTTTATATGTTTTCTCCATTTTTCCACTGCATCTGGTTCATGAAATATAAGGCCAATAAAACGACTCAATTCCTTTCCTTCTCTTCACATATCCAATATCAGTCAGGCTTCTATGTTAATGCTTCTGCCCTATCACAGTTTCCCCACATTCATTAGTTCAGACAACGTTACAATTTTTTGAAAAATAAAAAAATTTGCAAACTTGTAAAAATAAAAGCTACTGTCAGCTTTGAATAACCTTATTCAATAAATTACCCTGAATATGTTCATTTTTATTGGAGAAGAAAATAAACTCCCAAAAATACTGCCTCAAATTCATAGTTCTTGAATTGCCTTTTAGTGCCTCACACCCATCAGTACATAGGTGCTTCTCTTTCTCTAAAAGGACTTGCTTCTAGCATTTACACGGAGTAGCCATGGTGACTGTTATTCTAATTTCAGGTTTGTCTTAAAAATACAGCTAAAGATCAAGAGGAGTGGCATAAAAATGATGATGGACAGAAGGAAGTATGAAAGGCAGGGAGAAGGAAGGAAGGAAGGAAAGATGGGAGGGAGGGAAGGAGAGAAAATAAGGCAACATGTTTCGTTTATCTGCCTGTCCATTAGGAATCCAGAGATCTTGGGTGAGTAAATTTCAGTCAGTAAATTACAAGTCTGAATGTGGCTACAGCATCTGATAAACAAGACCTCCAGTGAGGAGCTACTGCTATTATTGGGTACTCATTATGTACCGCCTAACATTACATCCAATATTAAAAATAATCATTCATAGATTTGTACTCAATATCTAGAAGATGATTCCATTTTATAAAAACCAATGAGATTATGTGAAATATTTCTGAAATTTGTCTTAAGGATAAATCTTTACAATGCCCAACCCCTCCAACACATGCCAACAGATTATAGCTTTTCAACTTTTCTTGTTCTGGTGCCATATCGGAAATGCCACTTCTAATCATTACATTGTAGTACACTTATGCAAAAGAAACAAACAAGTCATCTCACTGATCCTGTCCACATTCATTCAAAAAATAGATTAGGGTTGGAGCTGGCATTGTGGCGTAATGAGTTAAGCCACCAGCTACAATACCAGCTTCCCAGTGGGCCCTGGTTCAAGTCCAGGATGCTTCACTTCCAATCCAGCTCCCTGCTAGTGCACCTGGGAAGGCATAGGAGGATGGCCCAAGTGCTTGGGCCCCTGCCACCCATGTGGGAGACCTAGAAGAGGCTCTTGGCTCCTGGCTTTGGATTGGCCCAGCTCTGGCCATTGCAGCCATTTGGGGAGTGAACCAGCAAATGGAAGATCTCTCTGTCTCTCCCTCTCTCTCTCTGTAACTCTTGCCTTTCAAATAAATAAAATAAATCTTTTTAAAAAATAGGCTGGGGCCGGCACTGTGGCATAGCAGGTAAAGCCGCTGCCTGCAGTGCCAGTATCCTATATGGGCGCTGATTCGTATCCCAGCTGCTCCACTTCTGATCCAGCTCTCTGCTATGGCCTAGGAAAGCAGTAGAAGATGGCCCACGTCCTTGAGCCCCTTTACCCACGTGGGAGACCAGAAGAAGCTCTTGGCTCCTGGCTTCAGATGGGTGCAGCTCCAGCCATTAAGGCCAACTGGGGAGTGAACCAGCAGATGGAAGACACCTCTCTCTCTCTCTCTCTCTCTCTCTCTCTGCCTCTCCTTCAGTCTGTGTGTAACTCTGACTTTCAAATAAATAAATAAATCTTTTAAAAAAATAGGCTAAGCAAGTAGCAAGAAACAGGAATACATATGAGTTAAGGCAGTACCTACTGTTAAGAACTAATAATCTGGTAGAGAAGATTATGTTATAACCTTTAAATAATTACAACTCTTTCACTTAATTCCTTATAATACAATGTAGGCCAAATCACTAATTTTCTTGCCAATGGCATATAGAAATCGTCAAACATTTCCCATGACAAAAAAGTCCATTCATTTTCATATTACAGTCATATTATAACGTATAACCACAATCTGTTGTTTTTTACAAAGATATTTACAAATCTCAGCTTTGTATATTTGAAAACAAATATCTGGGGCAGGCACTGCAGCATAGCAGGTTGAGCTGCTGCTTGGAACACCCACAGCTTGTATCATAGTGCCTGGGATCGAGTCCCACCTTTGCTTCCCATCCAGCTTCCTGCTGATAGGCATCCTGGGAAGGCAGTGGATGACGACTCAAGTGCTTGGAACTCTGCCACCCCAGCCACCCACGTGGGAGACCCTGATGGGGTTCCTGGCTCCTGACTTCAGCTTGTAGGGCATTTGAGGAGTGAACCAGTGGATGGAAGATATCCTCGCTTTCTCTCTCTCCCCCCTTCAGATAAATAAAATTAAGTAGAATTTAATATATAAAATAAAAATGAGTGCAAACTGGACTTTTAATCTATTTAATCTTATTGCCCAAATCACCCTCTCACCTGCTTTTTTTGATTTGAAAAGCAAAGTGACAGAGAGAGGAAGAGACAGAGAGCGAGAGATCTTCCATCCACTGATTCACTCCCCAAATGGCTGCAGCAGCCAGGGCTGAGCCAGGAACTCCACCCAGGTCTCTCACATGGGTGGCAGTACCCCAAGCACTTAGGCCATCTTCCATTGCTTTCCCAGGCACATCTGCAGGGAACTGGATTGGAAGTGGAACAGCCGGGACTTGAACCAGTGCTCTGACATGGGATGCTGGCATCATAAATGGCAGCTCAACCTGTTATGCCACAACACTGGCCCCCCCTGTTGTGTTTTTAAATTTTTATTTTTTTATTGTGGTATATATATACATATATATATATATATAATGCTTATCATTGTTACTATTTGTAAATGTATAATTCAGGAGCATTAAGTGCATGTAGAATGTGGGGCAACCATCACACCACTATTTCCAGAACTTTCTCAGCATGCCTGACAGAAACGTAAACCACCATTAAATGATAAACAACGATTCCCCATTTCCCTACTCTCAGTCCCCAGTCATTTGTGTTCTGTTTTATGTCTCTGTGTTCTTGCCTGTTCTAAGTACCACATTTAAGTGGAGTCATGTGATGTTTGTCCTTTCCTGCCTGGGTGATTTCACGAGCACACTTCCAGGGCTCATCCAGGTTCTGGCATGTATCCAAATCTGAATAATACTCCATTATTTGTATGTATTGTGTTTTGTTTATTCATCTGCTTATGGACATAAGTGGCTTTTTTCCTGCAATTAGGCTAGTATGAATAATGCTATGAACACAGGTGCACATGTCCCCATTTGAGTCCCTAACTTTCAGTTCATTGGAGTATATGCCTAGAGAGTAGAGCTGCTAGATCAAATGGTAATTATACGTTTAGCTTTTTAAAAAATATTGAGAAGCAGAGAGAAAGAGAAAGAGCCCTAGAACTCCCATCTGCTGGTTCACTCCCTAAATGCCCAAAGAGGCCTGGCCTAGCCCAGCCAAAGCTGATAGTTAGGAACTCAGTAGTGGTCTTCCATGCGGCAGGCAGGAACCCAATTACTTGAGACTGTCACTGCTGCCTTTCAGAATTCACCTTAACAGGAAGCTGGAATCTGGAGCCAAAGTCAGGTATAGAATCCAGGTACTCTTTTTTTTCTTCAATTTTTTTAAATTTTATTGACAGATAGAGTTAGATAGTGAGAGAGACAGAGAGAGAGGTCTCCCTTCTGTTGGTTCACCCCCAAAATGGCCGCTACAGCTGGCGTTGCGCCGATCTGAAGCCAGGAGCCAGGTGCTTCCTCCCCATCTTCCATGCGGGTGCAGGGGCCCAAGCACTTGGGCCATCCTCCACTGCCTTCCCGACCACAGCAGAGAACTGGACTGGAAGAGGAGCAACCGGGACTAGAACCTGGCACCCATATGGGATGCCGGCTCTGCAGGTGGAGGATTAACCAAGTGAGCCACGGTGCTGGCCCCCTAGAATCCAGGTACTCTTGATGTGGGACATGGGCATCTGAATGGGCATCTTAGCTGCCATGCCAAATACCAACCCCCATGTTCAACTTTTTCAGGAACTGTCAAGCTGTTTTTCAGTTTTCCAGTCCCACCAGCAAAGTACAAATGTTCCAGTTTCTCCACATCTTCACCAACATTCACTTTTGATTTGGTTTCATTTCTTCATGACAGCCACCCTGAGTGTTAAGTGGTGTCTCACTGTGGTTTTACTTGCATTTCCTTAATGAGTAGTGATATTGAGCATCTTATCATGTGCTTATTGGCCATTTGTATATCTTCTATGGAGAAATATATTCAAGTCCTTTGCTCATTTTTGAATTGGATTGTTTCATTGTTGTTGCTGAGTTATGGGAATTGTTTTCACATTCTGAATGTCAATCTCTTAGCAGACCTGTGCTTCGCAAACATTTTCTCCCACTCTGTGGGCTGTCTTTACACTCCCTTGATAGTGTCCTTCGATGTCCTTCTTTGTTTTTTGGACTTAGAATGATTTCTGCCACTTGTTTTATCCTTCCAATTCTATTTAAAGTAAATTAATATAAATCCACAAAATACATTAAATATTTGTTGATTTTAATTTTATAAAACTTTAAAAATTTGAATTCCAACATTATGTTTTTTTTGTTTAAAGTTCATTGTAGGTGACCATTAACTATGAAACTCCTGTTATCCACAGTTTCGAAGAAGTGATTTTTGCATAACTGTTACACTGCGAAGGATTCATTGGTGACTCTTCAGGCATTGTTTGGTGTCCAATGAGAACATAATATATTCCTGTTTTAAAATAGAAGGAGGGAAGCTGGCACTGTGGTACAGCAGGTAAAGCTGCCATCTGCAGTGCCAGCATCCCACATGGGCATTGGTTCATGTCCCGGCTGCCCCACTTCTGATCCAGCTCTGTGCTATTGGCCTGTGAAAGCAGTAGAAGATGGCCCAAGTCTTTGGGCCCCTGCACCCACATGGGAGACCCAGAAGAAGCTCCTGGCTCCTGGCTTCGGGTCGGCGCAGCTCTGGTGGTTGCGGCCGTCTAGGGAGTGAACCAGCAGATGGAAGACCTCTCTCTCTCTCTCTCTCTCTGCCTCTGCTTCTCTGTAACTCTGCCTTTCAAATACATAAGTAAATTTAAAAAAAATAGAAGGAGAATCTTGCTGTCCTTGGTACATTACTCCCTATGTTGAGAGGCAACAGATGAGGTAGTTACTGAATCTAGAATCTAGAGGGAGACTGACTGGTCTGGAATCTGGGCTCTGCCACTTCCTAGCTGTAGGTGCTCAGCAAGGTTACTTAACACCTCTATGCTCTAGTTTCTTCATGTTTAAAATGGTGACAAATACTAGGGCTAAACATCAGGTTGTGAGAATGAAAAGTTAAAATTTCTAAAATGCTTAGAAGGTTACTTGGGACAAAGCAAGCACCATCAAATAAATAAATAAAATGACTCAAGGTCTTGCAAAATTAAAGTACTAAGGTAATCAGTCTCTTAAGTTGACTATGTTTTTATTAACACATTATTAGCGAATGTCCCATTAATAAATACTTTCTATTGTAATGCAGAAATATAAATTTCACAGTCCCACATAGAGTCTTTTTTAACCACATATTTTAGAATTAGTGTAGAGTGAATACTTCACTCATGAAATATATCTATTAAGAATCTACAAAATGTTGACCACAATGGTCTTTGACCTTAAGCAATTCATAAAAGGACTGTGAGAGATAACCCCAACACACAATGTATGTAACGCAGACGTAGCGGGTCTCGGCAAATCCACAATCAAACATTGAACTTGGGCTTTGAGGAGCACAGAAGTGACATCCAATGTCTGAAGGCTCTCAGGCTGGGTGCCTGTTGAAAATACTGGAGCAGGTAGAGAGGGGAAGGATTGGAGAGTATTCCAACCAGAAGGAATGTATACAAAGCTCGGAAGCGAAAAGCATTTGACATGACAAGACGGCAGTGTGACTGGACTGCACGCAGGGAGGCAGGAGACAATGAGATTTGCAAAGATAACAGTCCTGAGGTGCCCAGGAAGCTGTTTCTAGTATTCTGAACTTTATTTGAGCATTAGTGTCAGTGCAGTGAGCAGATCAAACCTGCAGTTTGTAAAGAAGGAGCACTGATTACAGTGGGGAGGAAGGGTGACCAGGGCAAAGGCTGGAGGCTGGCAGACCACACAGGGAGCTGATGTAGGAACCGAGCCAGATACGAAGAGAGCCTGGAGAGAATGGTACTGACCAAAGAGAAGGGAAGAAGTGAATGGTCTAAGGAGATATTTAGAAGACAAACTGATTATTACCGAGAGGGAGGAATCGGGAATACTCCCATGTTTCTGGTTTGGACAACAGATGCTTGTTGCAAACTGTGGAAGAAACCTCAATAAATTTATACTGGCCTGAGACATAAAGTGAGAGGGCTGATGTGGCAAGAGATAAACCCAGAAAGGTTGGTTAAGGGCCAGATCAAATTGGCTGTGGGCCACATGAAGATCTTGTGATATTATTCTAAGTGGAATGGGAAGCCATTGGGAAGCTTGGAAGTTTGCCACACTTACTCTCAGGGAAGTGAATAAATTAAAATGAAGACTGAAAAACCGCAAGTCTGCCATGTATGGCTATGCTGGCTGTGCACTGCACAAATCAAGGAGATGTCATTCCTATGGATCGTGATGTAAACTGCACCCGTGAAGTTGTGCAAACATGGCAGCCATCCTTGACAGCGTGCTATGTGGTTCTCTGGTTTGTTTTATGTGAATAAATGCCCTTATGTCCTCAGTAACGTAATAAACATCTCTAGAACAGAGCTTGTATTTTAAACTTTCCTATTTCTCAAGTTACCTAGCAGATTCTGAATATACAGCTGGCCCTTATTTAAGCACCGCGGTCTTGGCAAGGAAACTACCACCCACTTGACTGCTACTTTCAGCATTGCCTGTTCTTCTGCTACAGCCTGATTGTAATCACACTTATCAGCCTTACTCAAACAGAATTTTACATTTCTAGTTCTACAAGGATTCTTCCATTCATATGACCATATTTTTACTGAAGCAAGTTTCACAAAACCCATGAACTGTATATAACATGTTCTCACTTCCTTCATTGGTAGGAACATACCAATGTTTTCACTTGAACATAGCTGTGTTCCTCCCTTGCCTTTTTCAGAGTAAGAATTTTCAGGCTTTGTTGGGCTTCATTGATTGTATCCTCTGGCCATGATTCCACATTTGATAAGGAAATCACAAATTTTAGCATTGCATATCTATTTGCCTTGTTTTCTGTGAAATGCTTTTTCACTGTCACAATTATAAAGTCGATCACGATTTAAGCTGTTGGGTGATCAGTGGTAATTCAGTCTGTGAGTAAAGGACTGACTGGGCAGCCAGCAACTCTGCTTGAAGGCAAAGAAGCTCATTACGAATGTACTTCTTTATTTAACAAATGTTTATCTGCTATGTTTCCCACCTGTCAGGAACTTCCCTAAGAAATGTACAGATGTTGACCCATTTCACCTTCACTTCAGTCCTCTGAAGTAGGATTTACTCTTTCTAGCTTCAGAGTCTACCTCTCCAGTTTCTCCTCCCTGCTGTCACTCACAGCCCACCTACTGATGAAAACTGGCCTATGTGCCAGGTTTGGACTGAATCCTAAATGCTATAATCCATTGAATTCACATTATTCTAATATTAACACTACCATACTTGCCTTCTGCGATTACTGTGTTAAATCAAAATTTCACTCATTTTTTTTCCAGTACAGCTGACTCTTGACAAGATCACAGCCACTATTGTCTGTGAGTTTTCAAACTGAGTGAAAATATAGATCACAAAATTTATGTTAAGTTCAACTTACATTATACGCCAGATAAAATGACTGGAACTTACAGGTTTATAGTTACATGAGGAAACGTGAAATAAGCTGTTAGGATCATTTGCAAACGAACTTGCAAGTTCCACATGTTCAGACCATTTTTTCCAGGTAAGGTTTCTCTTCTGACCTCCAGCTTCCTACATTCAAACTACTTATCATAGTCACTGACATGGGGCTACCCCAAGCGCACTTCAATCTCAACTTTGTGAAACAGTGACACTGCCATATCTCTTTCTCTGTTAATGACTCTCTGTGTCCAAGAAGTTAGAAGCCTGGGAGTCGGCACACTCATCTCTTCTAACCCCACCCCTTGTCCTACAGACTTTACCTCTTTACTGTCTCTTATCCAGCATAATTGCTGCAATAAAAATGAACGCTCAGGCTTCCTGACCCGGTTTTAACCTCCTCCAATCTTTTCTCCACACTGTTGTTAACATCATCTTTCTAAATGGATCCAATCATTCCCCTGATTAAAATCCTCAATGGTTCTCCGCCAGTTTCAGGAGAAGCCCTAACTTCACATCAAGTCCTTCGTAATCTGGCCGGCTTCCTTCTGCAGCCACAACCAGCTCTCCCCTGCATTGCCCTGCTACTCCCAGCTCCAGCCACACTGAAACACTGGCTGTTCCATCCATGACACCTTTCTCCTGTGTCTGTGCCTTTACATGTCATGTTCTCTCCGCCTGAATGTAGTTCCCTCCAGCTCACTTCTAGGAAATGTAACACATGCACCACCACCTCCTCCTGTATGTTCTCCTGGCCCACCACCCCTCATTCCCAAATCTTGAGTTTGGTGCCCTTCAAATAAATATTTACATTTCTCCACATTAGCAAATAAGCTCCTCAAGGGCAGAGACCATTCTGTTCTTTTTGCATGATCAGTATCAGGATCAGCATCAAAGCATTCATGTGGCCCTTGGATACTCAACACATGTTTCCTCAATGTTGAATGAACCAACTGTGAAAATTAATGTGCATTTTCTCTACTTTCAGGTAAATTAGTTAGAATAAAAACAAAGTGGATGACATTATGTTCAAATGCATTTTTTTGGAATAAGAAGTCAAAATATATGGATAACACATACTGTTAACCATAAACTCATAAAGCTTTAAGGAACTCAAGCAGGCCATTTAAATTGTTCCCTTACACTTCTGCTAAACCAGGCGTGTGCTCATCTCGCAGTAACTAAAAGTCACTAAAGATAACGGAAGATAACCTCAAAGAAGTCGTTCCCTCCGTCCCCTCCGTCTGCTCTGGAGAGTTAAAGGGAATGCCAAGGGAAAACTCTTCAAAGTGATTAGCAAAAATCGCACACAGCACTGTATCCAGGCCAGCAGCAAGGCTCAACCAGCCAAGTGGACTGAAGCTATCCAAACACTAACCTGACAGGCACTTGTAGAACAGGACCAGGATTCCTCCCAGGTGATGGCCCGGAGAACGGGAGTGTGTTCAGACTTCCACCTCTCTCTGTTCTGTACTGCTCTGGAGTGAGACTGCTGAAGAGTCCCTGGGCTCACACTGGGCAGTGGTGTTACCTTCTTCCCCACCTTCAGGGTAGCGACGGGGAAAGGCGTCAGCAGAGGGTTTCTGCCACCCCAAAAGCCGTCCGTGGTTCTCTTTGCTGGACACCAACGCTGGCCACACTGAAACATCAGCTAAAACTCTGGACTCACCCGGCTTTCTCTCACATGGCGTCAACCACTCTTAGCTCCTTTAGAGTGAACAAAGCTGACATTTATTTTTGACTGACGTTGATTTTTGTTCCCTCACACTTCCGCTAAACCAGGCGCCTGCCCACCCCGGAAGTCGGGCCTCTCCTTCCCGGCACCTCACGGGCCACCGGCGGCCTCAAGGTGAAGCTTGAGTCTCCCTTTCCCAGCCACTGGCTGCCAGAGGATCTCGTGCATTTAACGGGAAGTGCACGGCCACAGACGTTGCAGCTGAAGAATGGAAGAGTGATGCGGTCCAAATCCGTGGTAGGGGGCACAAGGCAGGTTTCCCATGAAGCAAGGGGGCTTGACCCTCTGCCGGGTCCGCCTGCCGCTCAGGACACGCGGGCCTGTTATAGACTAAGGCGGGCTGCAGAGAGAACGTGCCAATCCGTGTCGGGGCTGCAATGTGAGTGTCCTGAACTTGGATATTGTTGAGAGAGAGAGAGAGAGAGAGAGAGAGAGAGAGATTAATTCCTAGACTGACCGAAAGTACAATGCTTCGTGGCCTAGAGTCCTAAAGAGTCGGGAGAATCTGCAGACTTGAACAGAGAAGGTAAGGAACCCAGGACCAGGGCAGCCCCGGTTCAGCGCCTCGTTACTGCAAGTGTCCTGCAGCACAAACCCAGGCCTGTTGTTCCGAGACACCTGGACTAAGACCACTGAGGAAGAGGCTGCAGGATGTGCGGAACTTTTGGCTGAGAGAACAGAGGAGACCAGAGAAAAATGCCAGGAGCTGCCTGTCAAGAGACGGAGGCTGTCTTCTCTGAGCACTGCTGCTTCTAAAATCCGAGTCCAGTGAAAAAATAACGTTTAAGGACAAATCTGGGGCCAACGCTGTGGCTCCTGGCTTTGGCCTGGCCCAGCCTGGACATTGCAGCCATTTGGGAAGTGAACCAGCAGATGGAAGATATCTCACTCTCTCTGCCTCTGGCTTTCCTTCTCTGTAACTCTTTCAAATAAATAAATAAATCTTTTAAAAAAAAAAAAGAATAAGAAACTAGTAAGATTAGGTCTCAAAAAATAATAAACAATAAACTGCTCACTCACCTAAAATCATTCCACATAGATATAATTCCATTTTCATTGGAAAGTTTAGAGAGGCACAAATTTTGAATTGGTCTTTCTTTTCTATTGTGTTTTCTCTTTTACAGTATTCCTATCACATCTGTCTGTCTGTGGAAGACTGCACGATCTATAAATGGGCAGCACAAAGAGGAACTAGGACAGTACTCAAAGAATTATCTGCCCCGAGAAGTTTCCTGGATAAAATCTAAAGAGAAAACATTCAGAAGAAATACGGTTCAAAAAAATCTATTTTCAGGGCCGGCGCCGTGGCTCACTTGGCTAATCCTCCACCTGCGGCGCCGGCATCCCATATGGGCACCAAGTTCTAGTCCCGGCTGCTCCTCTTCCAGTCCAGCTCTCTGCTGTGGCCCGGGAAGGCAGTGGAGGATGGCCCAAGTACTTGGGGCCCTGCACCCACACGGGAGACCAGGAGGAAGCACCTGGCTCCTGACTTCAGATCGGCGCAACACGCCGGCCGTAGCGGCCACTTGGGGGTGAACCAACGGAAAAAGGAAGACCTTTCTCTCTCTCTCTCTCACTCTCTCACTCTCTAACTCTGCCTGGCAAAAAAAAAAAAAAAAAAAAAAAAAATGTTGAATAGGCAAGTGTATCTTTATATTTAAAAAACTAAGAAGATAGACAATGTCTTCAATGACAGATTAAAAGAAAGTGGGAAAACTTAAATGTCTATTTAAAAAAACTTCAGTTTTTTAAGAGGCATATTATTATACTAAGTCTATACAAAGACTATGAAAAACTTAGGCAGGTATTGTGCTGCAGTTAGTTAAACCACTGCCTAAACCCACACATCCCATACTGGAGTTTCTGGGATTGAGTACCACCTCTCTGCCTCTACTCCCAATTCAACTTCGTCCCAATGCACCTTGGGAGGCAGCCAATGATGGATGGCTCGAGCAGTTAAATCTCTGCCACTAATGTGCGAGACCAAGATGGAGTCCCTGGCTTCAGCTTGGAAGAGCCCTGGCTGTTGGATCATTTCCAGGGTGAACCAACAGATAAGATCTCTGTCTCTGTCCCTCTCTTTCTCTGTTGCTCTGCCTTTCAAATAAATAAAAAGAACTGAAGAACTAATATAATCTAATATCCATGCATACATTAAAATAGTGATTCTAATTTGTCCAAATAGGACTTGAAATATTTACAAGAGTGGGTGGAAATCATTCCGCCTGGAGGTCGGCATTGTGGTGCAGGTGTTAAAGCCACGATTGGTGATGCCAGCATCCCATTTCCTCTGGAGGAGACACATGTGTACACATGCACACAAATATTTGTTTTCAGCTAGAGGTGTTTTTTTGTTTTGTTTTGTTTTTTGTTTTGTTTTGTTTTGTCAGGCAGAGTTAGACAGTGAGAGAGACAGAGGGAAAGGTCTTCCTTCCATTGGTTCACTCCCCTAATAGCCAGTATGGCTGGCACTGCACTGATCCGAAGCCAGGAGCCAGGTGCTTCTTCCTGGTCTCCCATGAGGGTGCAGGGCCCAAGCTCTTGGGCCATTCTCCGCTGCCCTCCTGGGCCACAGCAGAGAGCTGGCCTGGAAGAGGAGCAACTGGGACAGAATCCGGCGCCCCAACCGGGACTAGAGCCCGGGGTGCCGGCTCCACAGGTGGAGGATTAGCCAAGTGAGCCACGGCGCTGGCCTTCAGCTAGAGTTTTAAGAGAGTCAAATATACAATAAATTTAAAGTAGAGCCATTTCTATCTTAAGATAGAAAACATGAAGTATAGGGCAAAACCAGTATTTCACTTTGGATATTAGGGCAGTCAGACCTGTATTCCCACAGGCCGTCCTCTGCAATGCAAGAAAATTTTTTTAAAAATGTAGCCCTGAGTTTCTCCTAGGGCCAGCACAACTACTCAGTTGAAGTCCTGAATTCTGTTTCCAGTGAACAGGAAAAGCACTTCACACAAAGCACGATGAGGGGCCGGCTTAACGCCCTGGCCTGAAGTGCTGGCATCCCATGTGGGTGCCGGTTCGAGACCTGGCTGCTCCACTTCCAATCCAGCTCTCTGCTATATCCTGGGAAAGCAGTAGAAGATGGCTCAAGTCCTTGGGCCCCTGCACCCATGTGGGAGACCTGGAAGAGGCTCCTGGTTCCTGGCTTCAGATTGGCGCAGCTCCGGCTGTTGCGGCTGGTTGGGGAGTGAACCATCGAATGAAAACCCTCTCTCTCTCTCTGCCTCTCCTCTCTCTGTGTAACTCTGACTTTTGAATAAATAAAGAAATCTTTTAAAAAAAATAAAATAAAAGCACGATTAAGTGGAAAGCACATTTATGGAGTACCTCCCCCTTCACTGTGCTCTAGTTCATCTCAAAGGCCCAGGGCATCATGGACTCATGAGGCAGCTGACTGCCCTGGGCTCTAAACTCTCCTTGATCCAGACAGGACCTCAGTCCCACAGCTCTCTCTGAAGTACTACCTTGCTCCTCAACTTCCAATGCATTGCAGACTTTTGGATGCTTTTCAAGTGCTCTTTGTTTGGAAAGACTTTTCTCGGGAGTTAGAGGAGATCTAAAAGGTCCTCGAGACTCTGAATCCAGCTAACCCCTAAATACTACTCCCAGACCCTCTGACCACCAGGAATTTTTCAGTTAAGGTTAGTTCTCCATATCTGGCCTCCACTCCAACTGCCATGATGGTCCACAAGGAGACCTCAAGAGCCACTGAGTTTCACAATTGTTGGACAGCCACTGGTTCTCAGAGACCTGAATGGGGGCTGGTGCTGTGGCACACTAGGTTAAACCAACATTTCTGACACCAGCATCCCAGACTGGAGTAACATTTTGAGCCATGGCTGCTCCACTTTTGATCCAGCTTCCTGCTAATGTGCCTGTGAAGGCAGCTGAAGATGGCCTAAGTACTTGGGCCCCTGCCACCCATGTGGGAGACCCAGATGGAGTTCTAGGCTCCTGGCTTTGGCCTGGCCCAGTCCTGGCCATTGTAGCTATTTGGGAAGATGGAAGATCTCTCTCTCTCTCTCTCTCTCTCTCTCTCTCTCTCTCTCTCTCTCCCTCTGTCTTTCAATAAATAAATAAGTAAATAAATACTTTTAAAAGACCTAAACAGATGGGGCCTGGGGTCGACACTGTGGTGTTGCATGTAAGATTGCTGCCTGCAGTGCCTCCATCCCATATGAGTGCCAGTTCCAGTCCTGGCTGCTCCACTTCAGATCCAACTCTCTATTATGGCCTAGGAAAGCAGTAGAAGATGGCCCAAGCCCTCGGGCCCCTGCACCTGTGTGGGAGACATGGAAGAAGCTCCTGGCTCCTGGCTTCAGCCTGGCCCAGCTCTGGCTATTGTGGCTATTTGAGGAGTGAAACAGTGGATGGAAAACCTCTCTCTCTCTCTGCCTCTCTGTAACTATGCCTTTCAAATAAACAAATCTAAAAAAAAAAAAAAAACACCTATTGTTTCACCAGTTAACATCAAGATTTATTAGGAATTCCTAGAATCATCTAGAAATACTTTACTAATTTCTATAAGGTAAAGCAGAAAGAACACAAGAGAAAGCAGAAACTAACAAGGAGGTTCTAGTTCCAGTTTGGTCACTAACTCACTTTGTGGTGAGGACAATTATCCAACACTCTTTATGTCTAAGAAAGGCCTGAGTCATATCTAATTTTTTTAAAAGATGTACACTTACAGAACTGCTGTTGTGGTGTAACAGGTTAAGCTGCTGCCTACAAGGCCAGCATCCCATATGAAAGCCAGTTAAGTCCCAGCTGCTCCACTTCTGATCCAGCTCCCTGCCTATGGCCTGAGAAAAGCATCAAAGGATGGCACCAAAGGATGTTTGAACCCCTGCTGCCCACATAGGAGACTGGATGAAACTCCTGGCCCCTGGTTTTGGCTTGACTCAGCCCTGGCCATTGTGGCTATCTGGGGAGTGAACCAGTGAATGGAAGATCTCTCCTCCTCTCTCTCAAAAATTCTTTCAAATAATTTTTTTTAAAAAGATGTGCACTTAGATAAACAACTTGTTGTTTCTTCATTTTATTTAAACATCTTGAATATCTACTCTTCGCTAAACATTGTGGTAGGCATGGAATTTAAAGTTAGAGAAGGAGAAACAAAAACTAAATACAGTTGTGGTAAGAAAGAAATAATGGGAACAAGGGCAGCATAAATCAAGACAATTAACTTACTGTAAGGAGCCATAGCCTGGCAGTTACAACACCCACATTTTTTATCAGAATGGAGAGACTGGGTTTGAGTCCCTGCTCTGTTTCTGATTCTAGTTTCCTGCTATTACACACTCTGGAAGGTTGCAGGTAATGGCTCAAGTGGTTGGATCCCTGCCACCCACATGGGAGACTTGCACTGAGTTCCTGGCTCCTGAATTCTGTCTGGTCTGTCTCTAGCCATTGGAGGTCACTGGGAGGCTGAATCAGTAGATGGAAGTATGTTCTCTCTCTCTCTCTCTCTCTCTCTCTCTGCTTCTCAAATATGTAAATAAAAAATAATGAATGGAAACTACTTAGGCAAAGAAGTAAAAGAAAAATTTCCAGGCAGAAGGGCAAAGGCCCCAAAGCAACCTTCAGCTGTGAAGTGGAATTAAGGTATACTTAAGCAACTTTTCTAAAGCTTTTGGGAAAAAAATCAAAAATTTAACCTGTAACATTAAAATTGAATCCACAAAAGTTGCCTTTTCTTTAAGGTTTATTTATTTATTTGAAAAAGTTACATAGAGAGAGAAGGAGAGGCCGGGGCGGGGGTGGATCTTCCATCCACTGGTTCATTCTCCACTTGGCTGCAATGGCTGGAGCTGTGCCAATCTGAAGCCAAGAGCCAGGAGCCAGGAGCTTCTTCCAGGTCTGCCATGTGAGTGCCAGGGCCCAAGGACTTGAGCCATCTTCTACTGCTTTCCCAGGCCATAGCAGATAGCTGGATCGGAAATGGAGCAGCCAAGACTCGAACTAGTGCTGATATGGGATGCCGGCACTGCAGGTGGCAGCTTTACCTGCTATGCCACAGCACTGGCTCCAAAAGTTGCCATTTTTAAGCCCCACCTTCTTATGGGATCATCTGTAACTTGAATTTTTTTTAATTATCCATTTTTTTTCTTAAAAAACAATTAGATCTTAGCCCTTATTCAGTTTTTTTTTAAGATTTATTTTTATGTATTTAAAAGGCAGAATTACAGAGAGAGAGGGTGTGAGAGACACAGAAAGACAGAGATATCTTCCATCCACTGGTTCCCTCACCAAATGGCTGCAACTACTGGGGCTGAGCAAGGCCACAGTCAGGAACCAGGAATTCCAAATTTGTCTCTCACGTGAGGGACAGGGGCCTGAGCATTCGGGCCATCTTCCATCCCAGGCGCATTAGCAGAGAGCTGGGTTGGAAGTGGAGCAGCTAGATCTTGAACTGCTCATATAGGTGCCTAAGTCACAGGCTGTGAGGTAAAGTTTTAAAATATTAAAACGGCACTACAACACTATGCTACAACACTGGCCACAACAAATAAATCTTTTAAAAAAATAAAATAAAAGCACATGTAGAAACAGTGGTTGGGAACACAAAATTCTGAAAACTCTATCATTTGTAGGACACATTGTTAGGTGCATACAAGTTCAGAACTTCTGTAGCTTTCTGGTGTATTTTCCACTTAAGCATATGTAACAAATCTCTCTATCCCTATCTTTTAAAAAAGGTCAATGTTTTGAGTTAATTAGCCTCCACATTCACAACTGTAAGACTCCTTTTATATCAACAAAATATGTCAAACTTAAATAGCATGAAAGGTTACAGTTTTCGAAGTCATTTTGCAATTTTCCTTTCAGTTTCAATACCCTTTGAGACCGCAGGTTTTGTAAGAGAAACACGGCACATATATGTACACCAAGAGAGTTTTAAATACATTATACATGCTTACTAAGGGCTCTTCCTTCCCACAGCACATTAAGCTACTAGTTTATCTGAAGACTTTCACTCTGCTCCAGATACATGTGATGTAAAATCATTTTATGCCAACAACATATATCACTTACCTTCTTGAATTCTGAACTCACTAAATTGCCCTAAATTGCAAATTAGCTTTCTGCACACATACATATTCAAGCCATTATCTAAACTTCTTTATTCCTATTCTTCTGAAAATGTGCAAAACTACTGATTTGCCATGTTTTATTTACTATGTTACTATAGTTATATATAAAGTATCATAGAATAACATTTTTAAAACTTTACCCCACAGGTATAAATAGTAGGCTCAGAAGAAGTTTATGTAGCTAAGCAGTTTAAAAATAGCTTTCTTGGAGCTTTTGTTAGATTATTTCAGAAGACCTCCTAAATAGACCTAAGAGTGGCCTGGTATTCCAATATTCCACAAAATGCTTCTTGTATTTTATAACTAACCAACCAGCTCCAATTGCTGAACATTTACAATTGGTAGAAGCTACAATTATTATCTCTACGATTACAGTCATGTGTTACTGATTATTCAGAGAGGGGAAGCATCAAAATTCATTTTTAAATAGTTGCAAGATGTAATGGCTCAAACATACATGGTTTGAGGGTTCACAAAAGATTTAATAACAAACATTAACTTTTTAATGTTTTATAAGTATTTTACTGATTTAAAAGGACTAAAAGCTCAATTTAAAAAAAAAACCTACAGGTTATAAACACGGTACACAGTGTGTCTGATAACAATTTTGATTAGAAATCAAACTCGTTCTTTTCTAAATACTCTGAAGAAGAGATCTTGCAACACTTCGTTTGCTTTGTTAATTACTTTGGACATATTTAATAAGACAAATTCTCTCATTAGCACATCAAGAGCACAATGGAAAAGATCAGAACTTTAACATGAAAAAATTCTATTGACAATATTTACCTTTAATATTCCTTTCTCAAAAAATGAGCTCAAAGATTCTTAGCAAGGGAATTATTGCTTTGATCATGATGTCTAGATGGAAAATACTCTTCACATTATCTTAAATCTATGATATGCATTTACTTACACAGTAAATGGAGCAGGTGGGGAAGAAGAAACAATAAGTCAAGAGTTCAGGGCTTTTGTATGTTATGCTAACAAAATGAGGACACTTACCAGAAAAAAGCTGAAGTCCATGGTAAATTTTAAAAAAGAATAAACCAATTGAATGGTTATAAGTTAATGACTATTAGTAAAGAAAAGTCTTCATAACAAAGCTTACAGGTTGCTTTTTAATTAAAAGGAAAAATATAGTGGAATATTCAATTCAAGGATATTATATTAAAAATTACTAAAGGAACGCTTGAATTGAGCCTAGATACTATAAAATAAATTAAGTTATTCAGGAAAAGGAAAATCTTAGCATGCATTAAGATAGCAGTCAGAGTGCAAATAATTTTAAAACAGTCATATTCATTTTGCATTTCATTCTTTCATAAGCCAGAATATAAGTGTAAAATGTCATCAGTAATTTAAACTATTATGATCACTTAGCCTTAAATTCCATGGTATACTCTACATTGTATTCTCATGGAAAAGGTAACCTGCCCCTATTCTACTAAAACTGGTACTCCTATATCATAAGTGTTGTGTATACTTCAATATTTCTGCATTAAAATTTTGAAATATCAATTATTTTACCATTTAAAAAATAAGGTTTCAATTTGTCATTATACATATTGCCCAGAAAGCTAATGTTTGTGTGTATTGACAAAGGCCATTGAGTAGGACTCAGGGAAAACATTTAAATATTAACTGCATTTTAAAAATGTGATGTGCTCTAATAAATCTAACCTGTATATCTGAAACACTGTGAGGCCAGTACTCTCTGTACATACCACACATTTACGGGGGGGGGGGGGGGGGGGAGGAGAGAATTCATCCACAAGAAACAATTACAGAATAAAATGATCAATTTTGAATTGACATTTTAGAAATAGAGAACAGCCAGGCTTGGGGACAGCAGGTGGGTGTGGTTATAAAAGGACAGTACAAGGGCTCCTTGTGATGATGAAAGTGTGCTGCCTCTTGACTGTGGAGGGAGTGAAACATGTGGCATAAAATTGTGTTGGACAAAACAAGCACAAAGCTGCAGGGAAACCTACATAAGACCCATGAGTTTTTATTAATAGCATCCCAGCTGTGATATTATCCAACACTTTTGCAAGCTGTCACTGCTGGGGGTAGGGGGGACACTGAATAAAGAGTACCTGGGATCCCTCTGTATTATTTCTTACAACTGCTTGTGAATCTACAGTTATGTCCAACTGCAAACTGGAAAGCTTTTTTAGAGGCTATAAAATATACTTTCTCCTCGCTAAACATCCCCACTCACACATACACCAGTGAAAACACTGGAGAAATAAACACCAAAACCCCAGTGACGAAAGAAATTACCACATAAGAACAGTCGAAATTCCCCTCAAAAAAAAAAAAAGTAAATATAGTAAACATCCTCTTCAAATATTCTTGCACTGTCAATATTCTTAATTTTATTTTCTGTGTTAATCTAAATTAGTTTTAAACACGACACTCTGTAAACTGAAGGCTTCTTATGACAGAGCAGTAATAAAATGCTACCTTACAGTTCAGACGGTATCAGAATCATCCTTAATCAAACAAAGAAAACCATTATTGTCTCTGTCCGTTTATGTTCACAGATAAGAAAATCCCTTTCTCTTCTCCAAGAGTTCGGACTGAAGAGTGGAGTGAGAGTTACCATAAGGATTTAGGCAAAGCCAGGTTTTTAACTACTTTTAAATTTCTTGGAAAAGATTCAAGCATATCCTTCTTCCATTAATGCAAGACGAGAAATAGTGTGCAAAACACTCTGGAATTCCTTTGCTGTGAAGAATTCAAAAGGTGATCAAAGGCAGGGTGACGCGCACTGGCACCCGGATAAAATGGGTCTGATTAGGGTAGATTCTCATTTACGTAAAATGACTTCCAGGCAATTCGTGCAGCCTTGACTTTCAACCTGACACTCGCCAGACTTCAGTGAAGATGGAAATCGGGAACACTGGGCCCCTCTCACCAGTCTGGGGGCTTCATCCCTATGATTCCGCCTTTGCGGGTTGGAGGGGGGTGAGGAACTTAAGTCGCGGTCCTCGCGTCCCCATCCCGCGGCTCCCGCAAAAGCTCAGCCTGCGGGGGAGCCGGACGGCCGGAAGCGGGGACAAGGTGGAGCTTTGGGAACGCGGGGGAGGCGAGGCCAGAGGCGCAGGGGGTGCCCGGGGTCCAAAGGGCCAGGCGAGGCTGGGACACCGAGCCGTGGGGATCAGGGCGAGAGCTCACCCGCGTTCTGCAGGATCTCGATGTTCTGCGGTTTGTTCGCCAGCTCCGCTACCATCTGCACGAACTGGACGCGGGCTTTCTGGTACTGCTCGAACACTGCAGAAGAGAGACCCTGTGGAGCGGCGGGGGCGCCGTGGCCCGCCGCCCGCCACTCGCCGCCCGCCCGTCGGGGCACTGCTCGCCCCCGGCCCTACCGTTAAACACTTGCCGCTGGCTCATGGCTCTCGCCGCGGCCTGGGACCCCTCTGAGCCCAGGTGTCGTGGGAATCCGCGGAAGGCGCGGCCGCGGCGGCGCCTGTGCCGCCGACGGGGTCCGTTTCTGCCGTTTCTGTGTACACTCGGCGCCCGCGCAACCGACGGGATCGCAAACCGGCCGTCTCATGGCAACGGGCAGTCCCGGGCCTGACGTCACGGCCGCGGTGTCCCAGCGCCCGCGCAGGGCGGCGAGAACCCGGCCAGCCCCGGGGGAACTCCGTCCTCAGGGGCCGCCCGGGCGAGCGCCCACCCCGCCCAACCACCGCGGGAACCATGCACCTGCCCGAGCCGCTGCCCCTCCGGGCTGGCGAGTGGTACAGTTGTCCACAAGGAGTGCAGGGTTTTGCGCACACCGACCCCAGCCGGCGTGGCTTCCCGACTGCACCGAGGGCCGGGCCGGGCGCGGGGAGAGCCCCAAGTGCGGACAGAGCCTGGGTGAAGGGCGAGCGGTGCGAAAAGCAAACCGCAGCAGCCGAGCTGTCCGAGCGCCGACGGCCCAGCGGAATCTCGCACGTGACGCGTGTGATCCCACGGGTGCATTGTTGCTGAAGCGTGGCGTTTCTGGTGTGCGTACACCCTGGAAGCAGAGCAAGACACAGTATGGCACATGCTCTGCGTTGCATGGCTTTTTCCCAAGTACCGCTAGTTTGCTGTCTCCTCACTTTCATGTGATTTGAAGACACACTTTGTATTTGTCTTTAAGTTTAGCCTTCATTTAGGTAGCTGAATGCCATTTGCAGAAGAGAGAATCTTCACCTGGGAAGCCACTTTTCCCTAGCTTATGTAACAACTCAGTTTCTTATAGCAAAATGGAAGTAGGTAGTCTATCACTGGTTTCTAGCTCGTCTTTGAAAGCCGTATTCCGACTGTTCCAATGGCAAATGTCAACGTCAGTGATTCACCAGCAATGGAGCGGGTACCTAAGTCACAGCTGTGGCTTGGCAGGACCAGCACAGGAAACTCCTGGGTATCTTCTTCAAGAGAAGACAGCATGCAAACCTGGCTGGCTGTCATATTTGGAGTGATTCTCTGTAGTAATCTTAGGTCTCACCTTAATGCTCACGAGATCTCTGATGAAGCCCTGATCCCTCGTGGGTCTCAGAACAGTTGGGGAAGGAGTCAGCAATCAGGAAGCAGAGTAAGTGTATGTAGACAGGTTTCTTATACCCCCCAGGGCAAGGTACCTGTCTTTGGCTTCTGTAGTTCAGAAGCCAGTGAAAAAGCCAAAATGTACCAAACTTTAAACCTAAGGTTCACAGTGATCACATTTTCCCCAGGGAACAGGTCCTGTCAAGTGTTTGTATGTTCCCATTTAGAGAAGTAGGGGAAAACAGAGTGAGGAAATTACTAAGATTGCAAGTAAACCATGGCTATTTGTTTCAGCTCCTTGTTTGCACCATGAGAAGAAAATCCCCTCAACACTACAAGGTTCATATTTGATTTCAGTCCTTAAATAACTCAAAAGTCTAAGCTCCTACATCTGTCATTTCTAGCAATTGTCTTACTATATATTTCCTACTTTAAAAGTGTTAAGAGCTCAGTGGTGGGCATAGAGGTGGGGGTCTAAACCTACAGACATCAAACAGTCCACATAGGGAATGCTACAAACTTTGGAAAGTTCAAATGGTATGTTAATTATTTTAAAATACAGAATCTCAGTATTTGTTACTAACAGTGTCTGTGAGTTGAATTCAACAATGTCTGTGAGTTGAATTCTATTATTGTTCCTGAGGAAAAACACAATATAGGACATTTACTTTATTTCACATCTAAAATGGAAATATTTAAAAAGCTAATCTCTGCTCTTTATTCTAGCTTTCTTTAAAAAGCCTTCAAAGTTTATTGGGAAATGTAATATGGAATGATCATGATATACATAAGTGAAATTACTAGTAATTCAAATATAAAATATGGTAATCATTACCTTTACTGACAAGAAAACCAGTCCAAATTTTCTGATACATTTTTCAACTTACTAACTTGAAACAAAATAGTACTGTTTTACTAAATTAATTGAATACCCCAAGATCTCACACACACACCCCTAAGCTAATAGTTAACCAGTGAAAAAACTATTCAAAAGGATACTTCAGGGTTGTTTTTTTTTTAAGTGTTATTAAACTCATGACTGTAAGTGCCAGCCTATTTGGAGATCTACAATGTATTTGACACTTGAAACAATACATTTGACTGACATGAAATATCTGAACAACTTGCAAAAGTGTTTCCATGAAATGCTTACTTGGAAGTTTGGGGCTCCTTTTGTAAAAAGCTATAGTGTATTACTTCAGAATAATTGTTCACTTAATTCCTTCTTTACTTTTGCAAAAGTCTGCAAACACAAGCCAATTTTTAAGTCTTCTGTTTTTCTTTACAGATCTCCTTTGCTACATGTACTTTTTAAAAATTTTTAAAAAGCTTTGCTAACTTCAGTATACATATTTTTTCCCCAACTGTTGGCTGAATTTTAAAAGTTAAAGTGTAATATATGCTAAGTAGGTGTTAACAGCTATACTTCAAAAACTGCTATTAAGGTGAATCAAGGCAAATACATATTAAACACCAATGTGCTAAACATGTTGTTAATGAGATTGTGTCTAGTAAGAGACGGACATCTACTTACTCTACTGGCATATACTGCAGCCTGTGCTAACTCAATCAGCAAGCATCTACTAGTCACTGTTTTAAGGGCTGTAATAGCTTGAGGCGCTGTAAGTGCTTAGGGAGCAAAATGGGGTTTAGGGTAAAGTAGGTGCCATGGTGAGATTATCTAAAACATTTAAGTAATAAAAGGCTTGTTTGTAATAAAAATCAGTTGAGTTTTATCTGATAGTAAATCTACTGCAAAAGAGAATTAAAATATTTCAGTATTTAATAGGGAATTCAGTTAGCAACTGCATGTAATTGGTCAAGCTTTGGGAATCATTTTACCAAGACAAAATCTAAAAATCACTGAAATAACTCCGTATTTACATACTTTTATTAAAAACAAAGGTATTACATACTGCATAACCAAGTTAGAGGACCTGAAATGTTATGTATAATGATGGCGCAAACGTGACTGTCTTGAAGGTGGCATTGTCTCTTTTTTGGGAAACCAGTGTCCCATGCACTGAGGTCTGGGCAGAACATCCAAGCATGCCATTGAGTTTGTCAGCAGAGTAGAAGACTTGGACTTTTCCATCAAGAAGGACATGAATATTTCTATCCATGCTTTAAGTCTTATCTCCTGCTCTTGTCTTTTCCACCCTATTTTGAAGTCAACTCAGTTTTTGTTTCTTTTTAATGTGAAGGCCATTAGAATAGTAAGATGACAGCGCTTTAGCTGGTCCCAAAGTCTTTAAGATATAGCTGTCCATGGCTTCCTTTCCAGGAATTTACCAAGTGCAGGAATTACACTCATCTTTTCCACTTTCAAAGAAAGCTGTGATTGATGGGATTCCGCATATGAACGTTTTTGCTCCCCAAAGAAGACACTATATAGTACAAAATGACTGATACTAAAAATTGAGGCTTTTAACATAGAAATCTAAAGTACAGCATAACATTTTTAAAGGCAATAACATACATAAAAAAAAAAAAAAAGGTGAGCTTGCGGCGGCTATGTGAGTGACGGGAATATCTTCTTTTTAAAGACTCAGGCGAGTTTCCTAAGTAATTAAACATTGTACCTCAGCCTGCATCACCGGATGGGGAACCCTAAGCCTCCTGTCACTCCCTCTCAACACCTCGCCAGCTCTCTGAAATGTCAGCATTGTGGAGTCGCTCAGAGCACACTACCACCTTTTTATTATCACCCAACGGGAGACACAAAGGCCGCTAGTGCCACGTAGGAAACGACCCCTCGAGGCCACCCAGGCCGCGCTTGACGCGGCCCACGCATCCCTCGGGTGCGGGTCTTCCAGAGGCTGCGCCTCGGCTGGTCGGCCCGCGCGAGCTCCAAGCTGGACGCCGGCGAGGCCCCCACTGAGTGGGTCCGGGGTCCCCGGCTCGACGGCGCTGGCCAGATCTGGCAGGCAGCCGCGTCCGGCGTGGACCGAGTGTAGGGAAGTCTCTGGCTTCCTCGGCTCTTTCCCTTCGACCAGAGTTTCTGCAAGTCCCACGAGCAGCTTCGTGGGCTCGGCAGAGTTTCTAGCCGGGGAAGGGGCGCCGCGAGCCTCCTGCGGCTGCCTGCCGGGTCCGGCTGTGAGTGGCCGCGCGAGGCCGGAGAGGCGGCGCGGCGGAGCGCGGGCGTCGCGGGAGGAAGGGGCGGCGCGCGCGGCCCGAGGGCCCAGGGCGGAAGCGCGGCACAGGCGCGCCCCGGCCCCCTCCCGCGGGGCCTCGCCGGGGCCGGGGCCGCCGCAGGGCCGCACGGCGGGAGCCCGGGGAGGGCGACCGTCCGGCTTCGGCGCGGCGCCGCGGGCCGGCGGCCCGGGATCCCGAGGGAAGGCGCGGCGGGCCGGTCGCAGGATAAAGGAGGCCTCTATCCTTTCGCTTTGGTTCCCGGGCCGGGCCTCCCGCTCGAATCGCACTGCGGCGCGCAGTCGCGGGCAGAGGTCCCGGCCCGAGTGCCCTGCGGCGCGGCAGACCCGCGAGCCCGAGGAAGGTGCGGGCAGCTGGCGACTCGCGGGGATAAACTCGGAGCCGACGGGGTCTGCAGCACCCTCCGCGGCCGCTGCGTCGGCCTGGTCGCCCTGACTCTCCCTCCCAAGAGTTAGAGTCCTGCGGCCGCGGGCGGGGTGGGGAAGGCTCCAGGCTCCGTGCCAGGTGTAGGGTGAGAACCCTGCGCCACCTTCCGAAGTCAGCTCCCTAAGCCCCCGCGGCGCAGGCCGGATCCCAGAGGCGGGGAGAGGAGCCGACGGCTTATTTGTTAGGGGGAGGTGGGGGGAGGGGGGCAGGCAGCTGCATCTCACTGCGCATGTGCCAGCCTCCAAAAAAATTTTTTTTTTTAATTTTTGGCGTCATTTCGGTATACTAAGTTCCAAGTCAAAACGTTTGTGCACTGGTCACTCTGAAGAATAATTGAGTAGGCGCTGACTCCTGGAAATTAAAGTGCAGAGACGAGGTTGTGAGGATTTCTGGAATCTTTGAAGCAAATTTAGTGCCTCCCGTTTATCCACCCTGCCGTCCCGTTTCGCCCACAGGGATGATCAGAGCCGAGAGTGAGCTCCGCTGAAATGAAGACTAAAGTGCGGGACGCAATAGCACCACAGCCCATTGCTTCAGAGAAGACCCTTGCACTACATTTTACACTTTCGTGTTTTTTAATATTTAAGAGGGAAGCTGAATATTTATAAAGAAGAACTGCTCTGACTTATCTCTCATCCCAGTGTTATCCCATATTTATTTTTTAGATTGAAGAGTAAAGGTTTTCATATGAACCATATGAGATTATTTAGAAAATACTAATAGTTTTTCCCACTTAGTAAGAGATTTAATCTTAAGGAAATTAATTATAAAGAAACGCTTTTTATTTTGGGAGTGTCTTTTTCTCCCCGGTGGAATAATACGCAATTGGTCTTCATTTATAAGTCAAGGGTAAAGGGCTTTGAAGTTTATAAATAAAGTTGGAAGTGTACAAATAATTTCAAGTATGTTTGTGGTCATATCCCAAAGAGAATTTACCAATTAACTGGCTCAAAGTGTCTTGAAATACTAGGAATGCATAATAGGTAAAGAGTATAAAGACTTTTTGTAGCCCAGTTGACTAGAAAATCATTGAATTTTTTTAAAGAAAACCATGATGCTTTAGGTGTATGGCAAAAATTTAAGAGGGATGCTAAGTAACTGGTATCAGTTATCTTTCTGGGAAATGACATTTCCAGAATACACTGCAGACCATGAAGCTATAATAAACCTGTGTTGCACCACAGTGTCCCTGCATTTTGGAGAAGTTCTATGAGTTGTATGTGTTAAGGTTCATGAAGATGCATTTGTCTAAGTCTGTATTAAAAGTTGCTTACATTATTCAATGATAAACTTACTTTATTATACTGGATTTTCTAAGATGTGTTCCCCAAAGTGATACTCATTTTAATAAGTGAATTATTTGAGTAAAATTATCACTTGGTGAAAGTGAGTTGGTTCCATTAAATCTGGTAACTTCTTTTTCTTTAGAAAATTATGGGTCAATTTGAAGAAAACCCAAGTGAAAATATTTTAAGAAAATTGTCATGAGGCATATTTAGAAAGAAACAGCTGGTAAACACATTTTCCCAACTCACTCTGACTGGATTCTTCAGTTACACTAGAAAACAAACTGTAATGAATCATGTCCAAAGCAAAAATACCCCTGAACTAATCACTGATAACACTAATTTGTCTGACTCATGAAAAGCTTAAAGCTTTCTAAACATCATTGCTTCTTCCCATTATAATTAGTTCATGTGTACTTTGAAAGTGTACTTTTTAAACTTAGGAGTTTTATTGATAAGGCTGGAAGGAAGTCAAAAATTGAGAAGATGCTGTAGAAATGACCTGATTCCAGTAGAAAGTCCCCTGCACGGAAGTACATGATGGAAATGACGTGGTTGTCAGACCCAATTGCTTGGTTTTTGAGTCCTCAAGGAAGAAATTCTACAAAAGCAGTGGCATTCCCGGTTTCAGTTTAAATAAAACAATGAAATCCATCATTATTCAAGTCAATAGCGATAATTCACATGAATATGAATGCACTTTGATCTTATCCTTCGCTTCATTGAAAGACACAGTTGTAATGAAAAAGGGAGATAATCTCTTTAACTTGGTCCAAAGCAAGTTGGAGCTTTTCTTTCTTGAAAGACCATAGAAAGGAACTTTTCACTAAAGCCTTGCTTTCCTATTTTTAAGGTGATGTGAAGGTGGGGGGTTGTTGGGCAAGCTACAGGTTCTTATATTGCCTCTAGGGACCAAGTAGTGCTAACTTTCTTCTTAGATGAACTGTCTCATTTAATGAACCTGACATTTTGGGAAGCTAAAGGTGAGCCTCTTTTATAACATACCAAAGACTCCTTTTAGGAGGCATTGTTAACTTGGGTTTATCATCACTTATGAGTAAGCCATATTAACTCTTTTCAGTGTGCTTCAAAATGATTTTAAATTCAATCTTTCAAGGTACATTGTATTAGGAGTCCTAAAATAACCAATACTATCTCTAAGGCACTCCTGCAGAACATAAAGACAGCTAATGCTATATCTGTGCTGTGTGAAAGTATCAATGCTCTTTAAATTTTTACTTACTTATAGTTACCTAACCCAATTTCTCTTGGTGAGAAATTAGCAAAATTACAAGTTCTGATGTACAATTTGTCATTCTCCTTAGAATCCTAAAAATGTGTCTAATTTTTGAAAATAGTCTGCCATATTTGAAATACAATTAGGTCAAAATGCACAAATGGGGATATCTGATTAATAGTACTAGCTTGGAAAATATGTAGCTTTTCATTGAGCTCATTAAAGATATCTAAGCATTGTGCTAGTTATTAGTAAGATTTTTTTTTCTAAGATTGTTAAGACTTCTGGAGTCCTCTGGAAATCTGACAAGCATTTGTTAAGTTAAAAGGACTCTGGAGCATACAAAAATAAATAAAAACAGGTGCCTGTCCTCAAGGAGCTTCCACTTAGAAATGTCAGCACATCTATTATATACATAAAATTGCAATCCATGGAGAACAAGCAGCTAACTGAATGACTGTTTAAACCTGGGACCTTTATTGTGAGCAAAAAGAATTAGCAGTGCTCGTACTTCTATTGCCCGTGTTACCCTAGTAGCTAATAAAAGCCTTAGCTGAATATTTTGAAGATTTTTCTTCAATAGACCTGTATAGAATATTGACAAGTATACTGGTTTTTTTTTTTTAAAGTTAAATTAGTGTCCTAGAGCTACCGAAAAGGTAGAAAGATCCCTAATGCTAATCATTTTCTTTATGCATCAGACGATTCAGTCTACATTTGCCAAGGGCAGGTCCGGTTCTTCAGATGAAGTTTGGGGGCGGGGGCAGCAGGGAGAAGGTGCTCCACCCAGTCATGAATAGCAAGCGCCTGGGTATGATTGAGCCAACGCAAGAGGTCACATTATAGATTCCATACAAATATTTATGGCAGACAAAGAAGAGGGAAGCTTGTAGGGTATATATGTGCCTATGGCTCCAACCCAGAGAAAGCCACCGGTACCAAGAGCAGCCGCTAAGCTAAGCTCTTTGTGTCGGTGTTATAGGAAGGCAGTGGGCGTCTTGACTTCTTTCCTCGGCACCATCCTTATTTCTGATGTCAAGAAAAGCTTCCTGATTGACCCCTGAAAACTAATTTTCCTGCAAGTCGGAGACGAGGGCACCTGGGAGGGGACTGGGTAAAGCGCTGCTATCTCGGGGGCTCAGGTGCCTGCTCCGCACGCGCTGGCCACAATGTGGGTTCGCAGCCGCCCCTATTGTCTGCCGTGGGGGCAGGGCCAAGTCAGGGCGCTGACTTCTCAGCTCCGCGGCGGGTACCAAAGGATGCGGACCGAGGATGGGGATGCGAGATGTCACCGAAGGCAACCCCCAGGGTTTCAGGCTCGACCCTGAGGAGTGCGCGGAGGCAGCGGTACCAGCGGCAGCGGCTGCGGCCCTGGCTGCAAATCGCCGTCGTGTGGTTGCTACTGGCAACCGAGCCTCTGCCGAGCGCGCAGCCCCGCAGCCCCTGGAACGAAGGTGGCGAGGGGAAGCGGCTGCGGCGCCCGAGCTGCGCTGCCTCTGCCGCCCGCAGAGCTCCTGCTCCCGCTCGCGCCTTGCAGGTCCTTCGGGCTCTGACAGCAGCTTCTCGGCGAGAAAGGCCAAAGGGCTCCCGGGTTTGGGGGGGGCGTCGCTGTCTCGGAAGCGTCAAATTAGTGGCGCCCTCAGTGAATGCAACATGGCAGCTCGGCTCGAAGACCAGAATCTCTTTCAGTCCTCCCGGGCAACTGGGGCTGCGGACTCCTCAGAGCGCCGGGCCGGCCGGTTTCCAGACCGGGAGTCGGCGGGACCCGCGCCCCCGCCTCCGCGCCCCACAGAGCGCAGGGAGCCGCGCGCGCGGACTTGCCTCGCCCCCACCTCCGCCCCCGCCCTTTGTTCTCCACTCGCTAGGCACCTCACGCTTCGGGGCTTCTAATGGAAACCCTCGAAGACTCAGCCACCTGGAGTGGGGACACAGAGCCCAGGCATTGCACAGAAGGGCCTGCTTTTCTCGGCTCCTGGGGGTGGGGGGTCCGGGCCGTGGGGGAAGCGCGAGGGCGGGATCCGACCCCGACATTCCCTGAGGAGCGGCTGTCGTCGGGTCACCGCCTTCTTGCCAGGCTCTCGGTTTTCCGTCCTCACATCCGCGAGGTGTGAGGCGGGAGACCAGGGGAGGGAGACGGCGGGGCCGAAAGACAATGCTCGTCAAGGAAATTAGATTCTCCGCATTGAGGAGAGGAAAACTCGGGGCTCCGCATCGCCCCTGTCTCGGGCGGAAAACGCCCCCCGTAGGTCCGCGCGGGGCTCCATCACGCTTCCCACCGGCCCGAGGCCGCGGGCGTCTCGAGGAGGCATCTCCCAGCCCTCCCCAGGTCGCGGGGCCGTGGCGGCGGCGCTGCTCGAGGGGCGGGACGAGCCCCGCCGGGAGGAGGGGGTCGGTGCCCTGGAGGAGGAGGCTGAGGGGAGATTTGCGTTTTGTAAAACCGCGGTTAAAACATGGCTATGCCACGTAGACAAGCCAGTTGTGACGTGCAGCAAGCACAACGTGGTACTGAAATACCGAAATCCGCCACCAAATGGCGGCTCCTGCAGCCTGCTGCTCTGATAAAGAGGACGCGCCGGCGTCGCCCATTTTGGGCTGCTTTCGCTTCTCCGCCGTTCAGCCACCCTCTCTCGGTTTTGGACGCACGTGCGGCTTGCGGGTCGGAGAAGCGTGTATGCCCCGGGGAGCCGGCCGTGGGCTCTGCAGGAAGCCCGTGCGTTCTTGGCAGCTTTTAGAGACGACGTCGCAACCTGGCCCCGCCAGCCCGGGATGTTTAGGTGTCGTCTTTGGGTCCCAGGTTGCAGTCTGGTGCGCAGCTCTTGAGGTTCCTGCTGCTCAGCCACCCTACCCCACCTCCTCAACAGTCACCCCATCAAGGATCCCTCCCAAAGGACTGGAGCGACCTCGTCCCTTTAAACAAGGGCAGCGGGAGGAGTCTCTCCCCCTCGACCCTTCCCGTCACGAAGTCACCTTCAGAAATCTTAGGGATGGCAGCGTTGTATTTCATAAATTTTGTCTAAAATTCATCCAATAAAAACCCAAACTCCAAGGGCATCTCTACCGAAGGAGGAAGGGAGTTGGATTTGATACAGGAGGAGGACAAGGAGGCGATCACTGAGCACGGCCCCGCGGGAGCTCGAGTCTGTGGGCCCTGTCCACGGAGTCGACCCCTCGCCGGGCGTGCGTGGGTCGCTTTGCTGCCAGTGCCGAGCCCGGGGCCTCGGGGTCCGGCGGTTGCCGCGGCCCCGCCAGCGTTCAAGGGCTCCACTGGAAGGGGACCGTCGTCGCTGCTCGCCACAGCGTCCAACTTTGGGGAACGACGTGCTCCCTTCGCCGCTCAAACGCTGCAGGGCCTGACAATCTCGCGTTCAAAATTGGCGGGATCCGAGTACGCAGAGCTAAGGGCGGCGCGAGGCGAGAGGCGCACGCGCAAGATGGCCTCCCGGTGCCCGGTAACCTGGGCTCGAGCGCTAGTCAGGGCCGACCCGCGGCGCAAAGCCGAGCCGAGGTCGCGACGGTGCCTCCCTCCACGCCTGCGGGAACTGCCAGTTGAAAATGAGAGGAAGGAGGATCATTTCCTTCTCAACACGCCCTTTCGGTCAAGGCCCCCTGACCCAGGAGGCAGCGCTGCGGCGACAGGCGAGGGTTTTCGTCCTGAGCCCTTTCCACGCGGCACGAGAACCTTAGGAACCCTTTTTTTGTGGAAAGCGGTGGCGCGTCCCACCCCTGTCACCCACGCCCTGGCGTTGTGGTCCGCGCCGGGCAGTGCGCTCCTCCCTTTGGCTTTCTTGGGACGTTCTCCACTCGGGAGGGCGTTTGGCTCTAGTACCGGCTTCTCTTCCTGTCCTCTTTGTCCACCTCTACGACGTTCTCCTTTTATCTATGCCAATTTTCGACGCATTTTCCAGGTACCCTGGCCCGCCACCTTCTCAGTCTCTCTTCCCTACTTGGCTTCCAGCTCATTTAGGAGGGAGGTCGAGCACTCCGGGTCGGCACCGACCTCGGAATCACGTTCCTTAGAAAGTTTGGGTTTCATGATGACCCGTCAGAACAAGGAGGAATATTTCCGCTGAAATGTAGGTGACTCCGGGGAGACAATTCCTGCTGTTTTTGGAAGTTACTCCTGTCAGACTGCGAGTAATTTAACACATTCATCAGGAGCTCTTATTGAGCGCTTAGTATTAGAGGGCTCCGGATGAGCTTTCCTGTTGAACTTCAGAAAACTGACAGGGATCCTAAATATGTAGCCTTAGTAGTGACAAATGACTTCTGATGTCGTCGACTTGATGAAGACAGAGTTGATGAACTTCTTCATGTGAGTCTTCTAGAAATTGCACACTAAGAAAAAGAAACTGGTGCAAATAAAGGAAATCCGTTTCAAGAACCAAAAGAAGAAAAAAAAACGTTTTTTTTTAAAGTTAACTGCGGAAACAGGAAACACTTGACTGTGTAAACATTTTCAGAGACTTTCATAATCAAAACTGGGCGATCTCGAGATTTGCAGGGAGATCGGCTGTCTTAAGGTCTTCGTCGGGTGTTTCCCAAGTCGGATTTACTGGGAGGCAGGAATGTGTGAATCCTTCTCCTTGTTTTGGAAAACCCTGTCTTTGGATTCTGTGATCTTAGTTCAAGATTTGGGGCGGGGGTGAGGGGAGGCAGGGGAAGTGACTAGAAATAATCACCTGCTGCCGTGTTCGTGCATACCCTCGAGTGAAATGACGTATCTAACACAAGACCTTTATGTTAGAGCTGGGTTCTGTAATCTTTGCACCACATCAGATGTTTACAGGGTATATGTGGTTTTTGAAAAGGTATTAATTAGTATGCTGGTAGAAGATGCACAGCTCTAAAATGATAAAAGTTGGAATTTTCAATGTAATTTATCAAGACCTTGTTTTGGGTAAAATACCAGGAAGACTGTATGGAGAAATGGCCATGTATTTTAAGAATACAGTGGAGCCTCCATTTCATGTAGGTATTTAAGTACTAAATCAGGACTTCTATTACTCCTAGTGCAATGGAAAGGCAATGAGGCATTTATCAAACCTGTAAAATACAGATTAAAAAATCAACATTTCAGCCCAGGATTCTGAGACTGGGTTCCATGTGCAGATTGCTTCAAAAATTAAAATCCCATACCCTCCCTAAGATTATCATCTGTGAGTTTAAAAGAGCAAACATCTTCATTTCAAATGGGTCTTTAGGTTCCTTTTAAAGTTTGACTTTGATGGGCCTGTACAATGAACATTAATGAAAGACTTCACAAATGAATTGCAAATTCAAATGCTAGAGAAAGAGGAAAAGATGACGTTCCTAACCAGCTTACTATACCTGTTGCATTTTACCTCGAGATCCCAACTTTTGCACATTTACAGATATCGGGATATGGAAGTGAAGCAGTATGGTTGGCAAGTCAACTGAAGGGCAACTTTTTTTTTTCAACACGGTGCAATTAACGGCCGGCAATTTTAAAAGCAAAAAGTACTTGTAAAGTGGTATGCATGTGTAAAGCAAGATAGATCACTATTTACACAACACTAGTCAGCCTCTTTTTGCATGTAAGCTAAAAACCTGTGAAATCAATTCAGGAACTTTCTGTGGAATATTTTGTTAGCACTACCTTTAATATTACAGGATCTTACAATGTTTTCAAAGGCAAAAGTAGAAACCAAAGCTGACTTTTCCTGTGCCCTACTTTGACTGCTCTTAAAAAATTAAGAGCTTTGACATGGGTTTTCTAGAAGGTTACAATGTTTATTAAAGTGCTAATTCAGCAAGGTTTTAAATCTTCATCATTAAAACTGATGAGCTTTGGTTAGGAATGGTAAAACATTATAGTCTTTCCTATTTTATTCAGAGATACAATTTTAGATGAAATATCTTTGTATGCTTAACCAATCTTCAATTTGAGTAGGGGTAAAAATCCTCTTAAAAAATAAATGGAAATGTTTTCCAAGTATGGTGAAATAGTGTTAAGCCATAGACAACAATATCTGGTATTTTGGTGAGTAATTTCAAAACTAAGACCATCATGAGGGTGTATGTATGTCAAGTCTTTTGAATTGTGTTGATCTTATAACTTGGTTTTGTGTCAAAAGTCAAATGACATTCATTAACATTTAAAACTTTTTAGCCTTTGAAAAGCCTTTTATGCACATGATCATTAAAGGTAAAAAAAAATCACTTGAAACTTCTGTTAACTATTCTTTATCCTTGATAACATCATTAAAAACATAAGAAAAGCCTAGAAAAATAAGTTAAATTCACCCAAACTGGCAAACATTGGTAACTTTTACTTCAAAGATTGTAGAGTAAATAAACAGATACATCTTTCAATGAGCTTTCAAGCAATATACAACAAAGCATGTACTTTTTAGCAACATCACTTTAAGACAGCAATGTATTCTCTTTAGCTTTGACCTGTTGTAATCCACTACAGGGTTTCCAAAACTTCTGCACATTGTGCTTTTCATATCAAATTTTTTTATTAAAGATCTTAGCTATTTTCTAAATGAATATCCGTTTTATTGGATTTTTTTCCAATTACAAATGAAATTTCATTTTACATCTATAATTAGAAACAACACTTACAATGGAACTGTACAAATTTAGATCAAAATAAAAATATATGTATTTGTGGCTTCATAAAACATCATTACTGTATCTTTAAAGAAAGCAGAAGTAACAGCAATATATGTAAAAGTAATGATTTAATGACTATAAGCAAGACAAAGCAATAAATTGTGCTTCTTTTGCAGACTGGGGACAATGAAATGTTTAGCTACAATTTTCCCATACAAACATGAAACAATATTCATATAGAATAAACACCCTCACAAATAACTGATGAGTGGAACACACACCAAGTTCGACCAAAGCAAAACACAAACTGAAATTTGTTGGGGTTATCCATATTTTAAATTCAACATGCTTGATCTTTTTAAAAATACCTGGTAGAAGCTAATAAACTGCTTCTATTTCCAGACATTACAGAGAAGATATATTCCACTGTTAACTGCTAAAGCAACTCTTAAACTTGAAATTACTGCTGTATCACTTATTAAAATAATTTTAGATAAAATGTCTTCTTTTGGTAATTTGCTGGTTTATTTAAAAATTTGTTCTGGAAATTAGTGATAAGTATGCGTTTTAAAAACATTAATCCCATCATAACCAATGGAAAATGAGGACACTATTTCCGTATGCCTTAAAAGTTTTTTCTGTACTGCAACAGTTTTAAAAGTAAGCATGTATTATTGGAGAAGTCAGCATTATGACTTGCAGCTGCTTGCAATGCAGAATTTAGACTCTGATATCCACATTAAAAACATTCTATGTTGGTAAAGACGACTCAACATAGGGTATGGGTATCTGCAAAGGTCGAACCAGTTGGGAGAATTTTAACAACCACTTCTGAATGCATGAAACACAATATTTTCTTTATAGTATTTATAAATATATCATACAATACTGTCTCCTGTTATGTCATATACCAATATGGCATTGTACAACAAGCATAATGCCATTTGATTCTTACAAAAGCGAATCATTTAAACAAGTCAGTAAAATAAACGGTAGTACCCGCTTTTAGGCATACAGAGTGTAAAACTGAAGTTTACTTTTCTTTGATCGGTTTTGCGTAGCAACAGAGAAGTAAAAATCAAACAGGAATCAAAATGGCTAAATATGCAAGAAATCGTTATTCACAGTGACATGGCTACATAGAATGCATTATTCTATGCGTATTCTTTCCATTTGTTGAATTTCAAGGTAAAAAGCACTTGTTTTCTACAGATTCACAAAACAGCATAATAACAAGAACAATCAAGGAGAATGTAATGTAGGCGTTAGTTGAGATTAACAAACTATGGCCCAATGCTTACATCCACTGCAGGGTATTTCCAAGTCCAAACAATGGTTACAGAAACCATTTCACATCTTTCCTAACACATAGAAAAAAAACTTGCCTGCCTTCCCAGAAACCAATTTTTTATAATAACAATCTTTCTTTTCAATTAACGTCCATATGAACAGCACATCTAGTCCATCTTTTATAGCCAAATTTAATGTTACTACAAAAGAAAGCAACTTGGACGATATAGTCACATGTATTAGCATCTATAAAGCTGTAATGGCATGAAGAGATCTATATAAATCAGGGTTTAAAATTTTTTTCCTTAACAGTCTCAGGTATCAACCAGATGAAGTTGCTGACGACCCATTTACTGATGATTTTCGAGGTCTATTGGCAAAAGAAGATTGGTGGTTACCGCTGGGGCTGTTGCTGGTTCCATTCATAGTACTAGAAATGTGAGGAAACTGTGGATGAGGAGACTGCACTGGAGTAGTGGGGCTAGGCAAACAAGAAGAGGTGGAGGGAATACCTCCTGCTGGGCTGTTGGCCTTGTCACTCCCAGAGTCACTTTCCAGTTCTCCAGCATTTGTCAGTCCATCTCTCTGATGACTGATCTTCATCCTCTTACAAGTAGGTCGAACTCTGTATTTCAAAGGAAGTGGACCATTCTACAAAGTTAAAAGGAAAAAAAAAAAATCACTCTTAACTCTTTAATGCAGTTTACCACCATGATCTGAGAACAGACGTGCTACTCACCCTTCTCCAGGTATAAATGTAGGCAATATCCATTAGTGTATAGTAATCCTTCAAGGGCTCCTCTTCATACATGACATCAATCTATTGAAAAACATTTCAACATTAAGTAAGAAAGGAACAAAGGTTAACCTACATTTCTGTTCCATCTAAACATCTAACTGCTTTAAAAAAAAAAAAACATTCTCGCTGAATATTTGGATGAAGAATTCCTCTGTAAACTTCAAATGAGGAAAAATATTTCTAGAAATGATTAAGGGATTTATTTTCACGGCATAAAAGAGAAGTAATATAAACATTTTTCTATTGCTGTTTTGGGTTCAGATTCCAAAAAGAAAAAAAAACCTAAATATCTACATAAAATGAGGACCACAGAGTAGATACCTGGAAAGTGTTAGGTATGTCCATTTTACTTCTGAGAAACTTTCTTAAGTGCATCACAGTCATTGCTGCTGGGCATCGTAAATATCTTTTATCATTCACCTGAGAACACAAGTCATAAACGTAATTTTTTTTTCAATTCCTAACTTCCAAATAAAAGTTTCCATTTAATTGCTTGAATATGATAAAAACTATGAATACAAACTGGATATGACTAAACTCTCAATTATACAGAATTCACTATTATTACAAATAACAAATGAGCAGATTCCTAATAAGTAAATTTTATACTAAAACATTAAACACGGACTATTTAAAATATTTTGAGAATAATACACAAAATAAACTCTTAATAAATATTGCATGTAGATCCCAGACTATTTCAAAGGCAGCATAACCCCTCATCAAATCTAGAAGCCAATGTTTCTTCTACATGTTTTTATAACATGGCACATACCTCCTCCTTAGATTTCTCTTTGTCTTTGCTTACTTTCCGATCCAATCTAAGAAACAAAATATATTAGTGAAACAATGTATCTAATGTTTATTAGTATAAAATACATCTCCTAAAGCATTTACCTGTTCTGGTCAAAGAATTCAATGGATAAACTTATTATTTCATCATCAGTTATAATTCTCTTATCTTCATCTGCAACTTCTCCTCTATCTTCATTAGAGCCATTGGCAGCTATAAAGACATTTTGAGATTCAATTTAAAAAAATAAACATTTAACAAAAATATTTTATATACAGCAGAATGGAAGTGGCAGTTTAGAGTAAACTCAATTTTCCTAAATTTTAATTAGTGGACAGTTCTTTCCCCAACTAAAATGTCTTTTCCCCAAAAAATATTTACCATCAGCTGAAGGATGAGCTGCATAAAAATCCCTTCTTCTCTTCATTTCATCTGAAGGGGAGGGAAAAAATGTAAACATTTGGTATAGAAGGTAAAATAATGAATAGTCTTATTAATTGCATTTTTAAATCAAGTTACTCACTTTTGAAAAGCCCTGGAACTAATTTGTATACGATATCTTGAAGAGTTTTATCTGACCTGAAAAACAATAAATTACAAAAGTACATTACCAGTCAATATAGCAAAAACTAAAAATGTCTGAAAGTTTCTATAGAGTATTTGGTTGCTTTTGGCACTACTAATGTTTTACTTGATTGTGATGTGGTCCATAACACTGACAAAACAAAAATTATGAAATTAAAAGTTTTAATGCAGTAGTACTCTTTTAAATCAGCAGAAAAGTGACTTTACATAATAACTAATAGCTTTTTCACATTCACTTGAGTCAAGAGACTTGGTACCATTCAAGTTTCTAAGTTAGCTAATATGAATAGAGTACAAAGACAGAATGGAAACCATTTAAAAATATTTAACCTTATCTGTCAAGAAGTCAATAAAGCAATGCAAAAATGGAGAACTGATTCAGTTTTAAAAGAACAGTTGAGGCAAAAAAATTCTTAGAATACTAGAATAACACTAAATTTTGTCTGAATTTGGTCACCATTAAGATGGCAGGAAATTAAAGGGCTACCCTCAACAAAGTAGATACACTCAAGAGTAAATATTTTTTGTGAAGAAAAAACAAGATTGCCTTCAGTTAATTATGAACTCCAGTAACAATTGCAAAAAAAGAATTTAAACATTTTCTTACCTTATATTCAGCAGTGGCCTGGTTTTGTGAACTTGAACATCACAAATAGGGCAATACTTGCTGGTCTCCAGGTAACGCACAATACATGTTTTACAGACTAGGGTAGAAACATGTAAAATTTTTATAAGTTTGGAATTTAGAGGTGTAAGCATTAAAATTAGCATCAGAAACTGAGAACTAGAAGATGATAAATGCCAAAAGGCATTTCCAACTAAATAAATAACTAATAACTAATAATAACTAATAACAAATAAATAACTAAATAAATCCTGAGAACATTCACACGCTACACACTTGTAGTAAAACAGGTAATAACAAAAAAGTCACTGAGTGCAAGAGAAGAAAATTACTCCACCACTTTGTACCAACACGAAGACCACAGGGATTGTCAAGGGGCTAAAACTCGGGACTTACAGGAATGTAGACATTCTATTATGGTGGTGGCATCAATGAAGTATCCTCCACAAAGCACACACATTAGGTGGGGATTTAGCTCAGTGATCTTGATTCTGGTTGTTCGATGCATTTCTGCTCGATGCAAGATCCTGCAAGAGACAGAAACATGTCTGTAATTCACAGAGAGAAAACCCAGATGATCTCCAACTCCTAGCAACTGAGCACAGAGGGCCCGAGGAGTTCATAAACTAGTTTAACACTGTACAGCTGGACTGTCCCAACGCTTACTGCACAAAGAATTTACCCATCAGACCTGAACCAATTCTAGTGAAACAGTGAAAAGGAACCAAGTGAAGCTGCTTGTGGTCTCTCAGGTCCTTCCCGGCGTGAGGGGGAGAGGCTGGGGGTGGGGGCCAGGGCTGAGCGTGCTGGGGTCTGTTTCTTCCATCCGCCCTCTAGCAGCCCGAAGCTGCTCCACACACCACAGCCCTCGCCGATATTTACCAACCACTGGGGCTTGTTCCAGGTCTCCGAATTTATAGCACAACTTCCTCACAGCGTCCAAACGAAAATCCCGAGGTTCTGGTTATTTTAGACGGTTCGAGCAATTTGAACCTGGCTTGCTTTTATGCGGTACAAAGGGAAAACAAATTCAGCTCTATCTGCATCCCTGGCATTTCCGGAGCTGGGTGCCGGGGCCGCCGGAGAAGCACCTCGAGTCGGCCTCGGGCTGGGGCCTGAGCGCGGCGGACGCCCGGGGGCCGGGATGCGAGGGGCGGATCCGGCGGCGCCGGGGGCTCAGTCTCGTTCCGGATTCGGAACTCGCCTCAGTAGGGGTTTCCATAGCAACTTACACTTACACTTGGCATCCGGCCACGGCTGCAACTCCGCGTGGAGCCCGGCCCGAGCCCCGAGCCTCTGCGGGCGTGCGGGGCGGCCCGGCGGCGGCAGCGGCAGCAGCAGCAGCGGCGGGCGCGGGGGAGGGGCCGGCGCGGCGCGGGGGCGGGGCCGGCGCGGGGGCGGGGTGGGGTCCGGGCGCTGCCGGCGCGGGGGTGGGGCGGCCCACGAGGGCCGGGCGTCACGGACGCGGGTCCCAGCGTGGGTGCCCTCGAGCCTGGCGCGGCGACTGCTAGAGGAAGAGGCAAACAACACTCCCGGCCATTTCGGTCGCTATTGGGGGCCTCTTCCCACGTCGCCTCCTTGCGAAGAGCTTCTTTCATATCGTGACTCTGTCAGTCTCTCCTGATAGCAATCATTAGGTCAAAATTTTCACGAAGGGCTCTTTTGAGAATCACCAACTGTGCACTTCACACGAAACTATCAGGGCTCAAAGTGCAGAGATGTTTATTGAACCGAACCTCTTTTAGAGCTTCTTTCTCTAATATGTTCTGTGGACTGGATGTGTGCTACAAAGTTTTGGAAAACTGAAATCTATTTTACAAGAGGAAGAGGCGGGCACAGAGCCCTGTGTTTTATTTGAAAAAACCGTGCTGAAGGTAAGAAAAGCTAATTGGTAGGACAGTGACAGTATGTATGGAACCGTCTGACCAGCCCATTCCCAACGCTGCATCAACACCTTGTCAACTCAAAGAAAGCACAGGAGAGAGAAACAAGTGTCATTTGCCGAGCCTAACTTCCATCCAAACCCCACATGATGAAATGATACCCCCCCTTCCCCGAGATACCACATAGCATAGAAACGTCACGGTGGGTAACTGTCAGCAGAGAGGTAACTGCCTCAGAGAACAGTCAGGGAAGTCCATTCCTGTGCATAGTATTCTTGAAAAATACATTTCTTAGACCCCTACTTTCCCCACTTCACTCACTCCAGAACCTGAAGAAAGACTAAACTTCAAGACTTGAGTGAGACACATTCTCAAAGTTGCTTTGAATGGAAATCTAAGAACTTGTGAGACCTGCAGTAAGATGTATCCTGAGGCTTCAATTCTTAGGGAATTGTAATGCAAAGAGAAAAATACCAAACAACATACCATAACAGCTAAAATTTAAAGAGCTGAGTACTAAAGAAAAAATAAAAAAACCACCTCTCTTTGAAAGTGATCACAGTGCCAACCTAGCGGACTCAACAGAAAACGTCCTCTGTGGCTCCTCAGTCACCTTTCTGATTACTTGTTTGGAAGGATGCTGTCACCACACTGTTCACATCAATCTAAGTGGGGTGGAAGAGGAGTGGTAGGCAGAGCAACGCCCCTGAAGAGTAGCAATATTTAAATCCAACAGTCCTGGTGAGTAAAGACTAGCCTATTTGGTGCTTAAAGAAAACTCTCCTTGTGAAACCACAGAATCTTTCCTAGAAAGACAACCAGGTGACACTTCTATTTGCCTGTGAAAGCATATTACTACTAGTATCATTGATCATTAAGTTCATGAAGGGACTCCAATAAAAATAGTTGCCCTCACTTCTCTACCTTACAGAAAACCAATGCCATACAAACACCAATGTTAACATGGAGAATAAATCTCAGTGGAGGATTATCAACTGGTTGGCTTTAAACATTGAAGCCACATGTTCTTGACAAAAATACTTTCAAATTCATCTTAAATCTTATCACATAATTCATCTACCTCAGTTCAGAAGAATTTGGCAATAATCCTATTACCATCTATTATAATGATAACAAATATCATTGCTACTTTATTAAAAATCAGGTCTTTTTAATCCTATTTGAAACTATTGGCAACCTAATGAAGACTTCCAAAACTCCACATGCTTGATAAGGTTTGAGAAGCACTATCTGGCATCTTAGATCTGAAAATCTTCTAGGTTCTAACACAGAAATTGCCGTTAAGCAACTAAAAATGCAGCAAACACACAATGATAAAAATTTGCCACTATAACGTACTCACTTGGGGCTGTCAGATTTCAGTTGGAGGCCTAAAGCTAGCAATGTCAAAATGAAGAAAAACAGAAGCAAGTTCTTATGTTAACAATCATCTTGACTACTGCAATCTAAGAAATGCAAATGAACTCCAAAACCCCACCTGGGCTCACAGCCCAATACAGGTATGGATAAAGTTGGGGTTACCCTGGCTCTAATGCAGAATTTGGCGCCTACTGGGACACTTCACATACATCCAGGAACTTAGTGGTAGAATACTAGTGGGTTTATTAAACACAATAAAATCCTCAATTTTCTTACAAAGTTTATGAATGTGTGTGTGTGTGTGTGTGTACACAAGCATACACTGCGACTTTTATATGGCTTTAAATATACTGTTAATAGGCATATAATTTTCACAGGTAGGTTATTTCAAACATCTCTGACTACACTTTGGGGCAGATGTATAAGAATGAACTCAAGTATTTAAAAAAAAACTTGCAATTTTGATCAAAAAATCAACTTCTGAGAGATTTCCAATCAGTCTACTTAAAACTCAAATGTTAATATGTAGTCTCATAACTTGGTATACACTGTCCACAATTTTATATCCATAAGTATCAAGTCTTTAGTATGGCTTATAATGTTCTTCCACATTATAAGTTAAGGTTCTTACAAAATATAGGCTGAGCTACTCATTACATTCTGCATACCACCAACCTACACTTGCATTTGGATAAATATGCCCGGAATTTTGCCTACTTTAAGGGACGGGGTTAATACATGCTTCGCTTTCAAATATTGAACCGTGACCACTAAGCCCACTAAATCCTTTTATTGCAATTGGGAATGATTAAAGCCTCTCTACTTGTTTACTTCCAATTATTAACTGTAAATCTCTGGGGGAAAGATCGTGCTTTATCGCTGTCAAGCCCAAACGGCTGCGTAAACACAGGCAATCAACTTTTTAGACCTCTTCCAAAGCATCCCTTTACCAAAGCATCCCTTTACCACATGACCGATGCTGACGTGCAGCAAAACCTGTAAAACGTCGTGGACTCGAGTCATGATTCTGAGTGCATCCCACAGCAGAGGTTAAGAGGAAAGCTGTGGTATCCGAGAGGAGAAAAAGGGAGGAGTGGGCGTGCAAAAGAGAGAAAGGGGGGGGAAAAGGACTCCAGCAAGACTCGGGTCCAGTCACCATCGTCACTCCAAAAAAGCTCCAAATTTGAAATGCCCACTTCCCAAAAAGTACGCCCCAAGCGATATTTACAGCACTCACCCAAGACTCCCAGCAAATACCACCTTGAAAACTTTACCCTTTTAAACACAAACGCAGGAGACCTTGGAAACTGGGAACCGCCATCTTACCAGCCATCCAGTTTCACACAAGTGTCCCTCCAACTTAAGTTAATAACATTTCTGCCGGGGCTCCCTCCTGCCTAACACCCACCGTGGCGGGATCGCTGCCCCCCACGTACCCCGTCCCTATAAAATGGGGGCGTTCCCTGGCCGCTTAAACCCCTGAAAAGCCCTTTCTTCGGGAGAGCAGGGGCGCCACTTGACCCAGGCAGCTCCCGATTTCAGGAACCCGTCCCCGTTTCATCCAAATCTACCTCTCAACAAAGGGCGCCGTGGCCAGAGGAGCCGCGGGGACTGCAAGTACAAGTGCTCTCCTCGGGGGCCATGTGCGTCTCGAGGGTGCCGAGGGGCGCTCGGCAGAGAAAGGAACTAAAACGTGGGGGCGCGCGGCGCGTCCGGCGGAGCGGGCGGCGGCGGCTGGAGCGGCGCCGAGCCCGGCTGGCGGCGGCGCGGGCTGCGGGTCGGTCCCGGCGCCGCGGGAGCCGCGGAGCCGCGGGCGCGCGGACGCGGGCGCGGGGCGGCGGCGCGGGCGGGCGGGCGCGGGGTCGGCGCCCACGCTGTCAGCGCCCTCGGCCCGGCGGGCGGGCGCGGGCGAGCGCGGGCGGGCGGCGCGGGCCGGCGGGGGGGCCGCTCCCCTTTCCACCCGCCGCCCGCCGGAGCCCCGCGCGGGCCCCGCGTCCCCCGACCCCCGTCCCGGAGGCGCCTAGCCTCCTACGTACCCGGAAAAAGCAGCCGGCGAGAGGCGGTCGAAGCGGGCGGAAAAGACAATGAAAGTTAAAAGTCGTTCAGCAGAAAATGAATGCGAGCCAAGCGGCCATCTTGAAGCGAGCTGCAGACGCCGCTGTCAATGGGCAACGAGCGCGGCCGAGAGCAGCCGCGGCCGCCGCGCTCGGCTCATGCCGCCTCCCGAGCCCGGCCTCCTCCTCCTCCTCCTGCTCGGCCTCCTCCTCCTGCTCGGCCTCCTCCTCCTCCTCGGCCTCCAACGCCTCCTCCTCCTCCGGGGCCTCCTCCTCCTCCTCCTCCTCCTCCACCTCCTCCTCCTCCTCGGCCGCCGCCGCCGCCGCCGCCTCCCGCTCGGCACTCGGGGGAGGGAGCGCGCGGAGGGGCGCGATCGGTTTTATTCTGCGGGGCCAGGAGGTGTTTCTAATCCGGATCGGGGCGCCCTCGCCAACATCCCCATTGTCTCACCCCGATCTCTGCCTTTAATACTACGATTATTATTTCATCATAGTTGCCGTGGGGGGAGGAGGGCGGGCGGGGGGCGCCGTGTGTGAGCGTGCGGAGAGGCGGGGGGGGGATGGGAGGAAGGATGAGGAGGGGGAGGGGAGGGTGGAAAAAAAAATGCACCGCTGAAGGCAGAGTGGAAACTGACACCGGCTCCAAAATGGCTCGGAGTCCGCCCGCCCCCTCCCCCTGCCGCCCCCCCACCGGGTCACGTGCTCCCCTCATTCCTTAAGGGCGGCCTGGGAATTAGTGTCGGTGTAGTCGGGCCCGTGGCCGCCCCCTCCCCTCCGCGCCGCGCGCCCTCCTCCTCCTCCCCCTCCCCCCGCTCTGAGCCGCGGTGGCGGCGGCGGCGTTGGCGCGGCCGCCGAGCGATTCTCCACAGCGCCACTCGCGCCACCCTGCTCTCGGCGCGGGCATCGCGCCGGCCCCGCACGCAGCGCAGCCCACCCCACCCCCCGTTATTTCTTTCTTTCTGTCGCCCGCCTCAGCCGGCGGGCTCACAGGTCCGCTGGCCACCAGCCACCCGCTCGGCTCAACGGGCTGCGGCCCAGACGCCCGCGCCCGCCGCGGAACCTGCGCCGGAGTTGGACTCGCGGAAACAACGGCGCCCGCCCGGGTGCTGTCCTCGCCCGCCGGCGGCCAAGGCGGGGCGCGCGCGGGCAGCGGTCCGCTCGGGGCCGGCAGCCCGCAGTCGGCTGCGGGCGATCCCTTTAGCGCAGGTAACGGGCCGGCTCCCGCTCCCGGACCATTGGGGTCTCCAGCACACCCCGGAGATGCCACCCTCTCCCACTGCGTTTGACTTTAATCCAGAGAAACGGAGATCGTTAACAGCTGACGCTCCTCGCATCAAGTTAACGCTCATCGTAGTACACAAAGTAATAATTAACACACAAACTTCAAATCCAAACAAAATATCACCATTTTGTGGGAACAACACCTTGTTTATTCAGGATGTGATGCTGTCTGCTTCCTTTCATAGGACTTCAAAAAGATCTAAAGAGGATAAAGGTACAGTTCATCCTGAAGATGATTCAAATACGTGGGCAGAATTTCCCTCATAACCCTTTCACACATATAAAAAAAACTGTCAGAACCGATGAGTGACAGATTCGAAGGGAAGCGTTCTCCGCCGAGCGCGAGCGAGCACGGCCAGCTCCCACAGCCCGCGGTGACGTTCCTGGTTTTCCTCTGCACTTGGGCGGATCGTTCACTTCCCAAGTTATAACTGAGTTGCTCGTTCCAGGCTTTTCGAAGCATCTTTAAGTTTCCCCACCAAATCCTACAAAAAGTATATCATGTCAACGTCTTTTTAGGGTGAAACACGGAACGAAGTACCCAAGTTCAGAAAGATGCAATTAAAAAAAATCAGAGAACACTTTCTAAACGTTTAAAATTTACTAAGATTTTAACCTTTTTGCAAACCAGGACCCATCAAAGGAAAAGTTTCCTCTACAGCATCTCATGTTCAAATCGGCTATTTGTCCTCAGCTTGAAACATAATTTCTTATCGAATCCTCAACAGGCAAAGGGTATGTAAACTAATCAAGATATCTAACAAAAGTTATATTATCTCAAGTTTTAAAGTTTGACTAATGGTTATAACAAAATGACCTGCAGAGGTGCCTTTGAAAAATTCAATTTCATCTAAACTGTCAGTGACAATGTTCATTTTTCTAACTGTGAGAAGTAAATCCGTTGTCCTAGCTCTTAACCAAGGCAGTTTTGAATTTTCCCAGTCTTATATTGCTAACAGAAACAGTTTTAGAATTTTATGTTGCTTCCTTCTTCATGAAAAGCCATTTCAAACCGGTTTAAAATTCCAACTTTGAAAGTTTAATTTACTTTCTGAAAGCAAAGAAGACATTTTCAAAGCCATGCTGTTAATTTTGCTTTATCTTATCAGATCAAACTCATGAACAGAAGCAATTTACGGTAAACACTATACTGCAAGATGTTTATCAGAGGGAACAGCAAGTGCACACCAATTCTAAGTAACAAATTCAAAAGTGAACCTGTGTTACAATATTGCTTTTGAAACCCGCCTTTCCTTTAAAATCCCCAATCTATCTTCATTATCTGCTGATAGCTGTTCTGATTATTATCTTTTTGAACTTTCCATTCATATAATTCCCAGCTAAATGTCTATAAAAAGATAGTCATATTCACAGATCCTAATACTGTACCTGTAACTGTTCCATGTTGCAACTAAAACTAATCTCTGGGTAGGACCCGGAATCAGTGTTCTAGAGAAGAAAGAGAAAGGCTGTTTACTTAAATCAAGAAAATGTTAAATTTTACTACCATACACTTCACTTTTTGGTAGGGTTTATCTATAAATACCTCTACATTTAAAGTCACCAAATATGCAGGTCTGTACATCTTATGAAGTTGATTGGTCTAAAAGAAAAAAAGAACATGTTCATATTAACCTTTATTTCTTTAACATTCCCTAAACCCTCTTAGAGAACCATTTGTTCAACTTTACCTTTATCTGATATTCCAAGCGCCAAGAAACATCAGTTATATGAGGGAGAGATCTACTTATGCTGAAAGATACAGTGACAATTATGCACATAATATCTACAGAAAATGTTTAGTATTTATTACAAATGGTATCTATCTTTTGCCCCCTTCTCATTTTAATCCATTTTGAATTTAAAATATTGTGAAATGTCATTTTCAATAGTAAAAGAGCATCTTAAAATTATCTCAATAAACTTCATCTTTAAAAACATTAGCTTAACTTCAATTGTTTCACTTGCCCTCTGGCCCCTTTTCTTTGAGTCAGGATCCCAGGTTTTCCTGCCCTGTTTTGTTTGAGCCTAGCACTCTCCATTCATACCTGCAAGTGAAAAGTGCCTCAGCTGGACACCTTACACAGAACCTACCTTCCCAGTAGGATTTCTAGGGAATTCTTATTATTCTGGGGAGGGAGAAAAAAAAGAAAGAGAATACGTCTTTGCAAACAGAGCAGAAGAAAAACAGTAATCGTTAATTTAAAAGTATAAAGTAAGTAACCTGATATTCCGTGCAAAACAGGTCTATTCGCTCTCTGTCAAATTTACAGTCTTCTAGGTAAGAGCTGTGTAGCAGAAGGGAAGCCAAAGTTCAGTTTCCATTTTCAGAACTGAGATTGGAATAATAAAGGTACTATTTGAAAATAAATGGATATTTAAATAAATTCTGTACCTCAGAGTTGATTTGTCAACTCGGTGCTTTCCCGCCTCCAGTATGTAAGTTGCAGCTGCTGCATGACAATGTTTTAGAACCACTGGGTCAATATGTTTCAAATCTGGGTGATCTAAAACAAATTGCCAGTGAGGACAGTGATAATTAAGAAAAATTCTTTATTGTAGGTTCCATAAAGAGGATATTTTAATTCGGGTAAAAACCTCTTTTTAGCAAGATAACAAAGAGAATTCAAATAAAAGGAGTGCCAATTCTAAGTAAATGAGATTAGCAACAAAATCAACTTCAAAACAGTAAACATCAATAATTCTGTTATCTGGTTTCAATTATTTTTCCTTAATATTTTTATTATTTCCAAAAGACATTATCACTCCAAAGAAAAAAATAACAGTGGTCCTTCTAACACTGGATAGAATAAATTAAAAGGAACAAGGAAATAGGTATGTTACACAGTATAAATTTCAGAATGAATATTTTTGCTTTAGAAATTATCAATTTTAGGGTATCTGGCTCTGTGGACACACCAAGAAGTGGAAGAGAGGGCATGAGTTCAGAATACAAAATGCAAATTTCAAAATCCTATCAATATTTTCAGGCTTTGATAGCCACGTGATTTTTGAGATGAACCCAGGTGGCGGTTACTATTTTCGTTTAAAGAACTTCCACTTTCAGATGTTTCTGTGCAAGTGTCTAATTCATGTACTACAGAAAAAGGCAAAATCTTGAATTTTAGGGATACTGATATTTAACAAAATTATCTAAAAGCTATCTGTCTTAAAATGCTTTCACTCCGCACTGACATTCACTGACCAGGTCGCTTGAGAGGCTCGCCTCCAGGTAAGGGGTGCGGGACAAAGCACTACGCACCCCACTTTCATGTCTTAGGAGTAGAACCGGGGTACAACACACTGAACTAGAGGGCTGCAGCGATCCTAGCAGCCAGAGGTATTCTCTAGGTTGGAAGTTGTCAACACTATTCGAGCCAGTAATTACTTCGGAAACAGTCCCTTTTAAACGTTTGCCAGCCTAGCCCAAGAAGCCTGAATTGCTGGGAGCGCCCCTGATGAAGTCCAAGTGTCAAAACAGCCGCCAGCTCACACCAGGCTGAAAACCTTAGATGTTTAGGCCACAAACAAGGCTGGAACACGGGCTTTACAAAGGAACAAAGAGACCGGGTGGGAAATCAGGCGAGGAACGTGTGGCTGGCTCTGTGCAGGTGCCAAGTGTGGCCAGAACAATGCTCAGAGTCCGCTCTGGGTCCCAGCAGAGCCACGTCCCCACACTCCGTCCGGAGCGAAGGGCAAAGCCCGGAGACTTCCTCTTCCCGGGGCTCTCCCCCGCTCGCTCGGTCTAGCTCCTCTTCTTGGAGCGCCCCTCCACCCAGGCCGGTCCAGCTCAAAGCCGAGCGGCTTACCTAACACGGCCTCGTCCGCCTGGGCGTCCAGCAGGCTCTGGAACGCCGCCCGGAGGAGAAGCGTGAAGGCGTTGGAGTCGAAGGAGCCGGGATCCGCCAGCATCTGGAAGCCTTTCTGCACATACTCCGAGAGCTCCATTGTGAGCGCGCCGTGACCTTCGACACGCGCACCACGTGACACCCGCCGCGCGCTCAGCTGATGCGGCCGCGCGCGCACGCGGGCCGGGGTGGCGGCGCGGGCTGCGGGGCCTCCCCGGTGACCTCCCGGGCGGCTTCCCGGCCCGCGCCGCCGCCCCGCGCCCCCCGCCGCCGCCGCCCGCCGCCGCTTCCGCCTAGCAGTTCCCTCCGCGGGAGCGGCGGCGGCTCGGCGAGAGGGGCGGCCATGGGCGCATTGTGGACGCGCCGCGCGCTGTCTCCTCCCCTCGGCGCTCGCCGGCTCCGTTCCCGGAGAGACCCCGGGGAAGTGGTGGGAGGTGTCGGGATCCAGGACCCAGTCCCCACCAACCCGCAAACCGAGCCTCCCCGCTGCTCCCTCAGCGCGAAATCCTGCGGGAAACTCCGATTTAAGGCAACTGGGGTGTGTGTGGGGGGGTGTTAACTAGGTTAACTGCGCAGCACTGCCCTTTCGCCCGAGACTGGAAATCTAGTCATACAATTCTGGTTTATTCTTACCTTTTCTTAGCCGTTTCTGGAATACGGCAGTAGTCCTTACTACGTGGTGTGTGTTTGCACACGCACGCATGCACACAGTGAGCGCGTGAACGCACTCCAGCTCAGCTGTTGGGAGACACTTGACAAGAATGCTTAAAAATCATCTTCTTGATGGATATATTTCATAGGATGCTTAAAAATCATCTATGCCGCTACAAATACTTTTCAAAAGCAAACGGAGATAAAAATTTTGTGCATTGCAGCCGTGGGTCCGGTTTTAATGACTTAATAGAATCTTGATAAATACATTAGATGGCTATCAGTACAGTTGGGAATGGCAGGATCTTTATTAGAAGTGAATTACTGTTTCCAATAGCCATCACTTCAAAGATTCAATAAAGTTTAACTTCCCCTCTTCTACTACGAAGTTGGTTTGGAGAACCAGAAAGATTCTTCAAAACGAAGAAGAAAGAACCCGCGAAGCAAAGTAGATGAGGCATTTTCCAGCAAAAGAACTTGAAAAGTAAAATGTGCGCGTTGTTGAGGGACGGAGGGAAAGGCTACGGACGAGAAAGTTGTTTGGCTCTACAGGAGCGGTGGTTGACTACGTGAGCTCAAGGTGAAGCTTTCTCTGGCGTAATTGACTTATATATATTTGCAAACACGCGTTTTTAACGCATATAGTCAACGTCCAACCTTGCCCCAGCACGCGGAGAGCACCTCGTGTCCTAGTGGGGTGATTAACATCAGGAACAGCTGCAGGAACTTTGCTCCGTCCTGCTCTGGAAGCTTTGAAAGGCGCGTGCACGAGCTCTTCCCGCAGAAGGAACACACACAGCAGCGAGGGGCTCCTGAATCTCCCTGGGGTCTTTTTGAAATAAACACCTATTCATCACGTTCATATTTTCTTCTCATCTCTCATTCTCATTCCCTTGTTTCTCTTCAGTGACAAGTCAGTTGAAAATACCAAGATACCTGATTTACCTAGGGACTGTTTTACAGGAAGAGTTGTGCAAATGTTAAACAATATTAACACCAAAACTCATTATTCTTATTACATATACATATATATTTTATGAACTAGGATAACACTACTAATACTCTAATAGCATTTGAGTTGATTATTCTAATCCTAAAGAATTTACTGTCAAAAAAAGAATGCATTTGTCCATGAGCATGGATTTTTAAATGTTATTTTAAAAGAGGCAAGTGAACACAAGTGGTTGAGTTTGTGTGCATAAAAGTTAGGAAATTCACAAAGATTGTTTCCATAATAGCTGTCACGTTACTCTGGCCCATATGTAAGTACTTTCTCTTGGAGGATGTTTGTCCTCTTCTGCCTAAATATATTCATGTGTTAGGCCCAAGTTATGGGTACATTTCCAGCTCTCACAAAAATTTTAACCACAATGTTTTCTGCTGCTAAAAAAACTAAAATTTCCTACTACAGGTACATTTATTTCAACTCCCTTTGAAGGAAGCACAGGATTAAATATTTGTTTAAATGTAGAACATGTGTGTCTTTGACAAGCTATTGAAATACATAGAAGTATAATCATTAAAAGGCATGACTACCCAGATGTAGATTCCCTTGGTTTCAGCAATAAAACCAATGCTTTTTATATTGTTAGAAAAACTATGAACGTATTCTGAAAAATAGTATTTAAAATTTTTTCTTTGATCAATGAAATAACCATTGGAACTTTCATTAAAAATTTTAATAATTCCACTGAAAGCCAGTAGAGTAAATTTGGCCTCAAAGAGACTTTCAACAGTATAATTATGTGCAGCTGAAATAACCAAATAAATATCAGACATCTTCATGTTCATTATGTATCATAAACTGTAAATATTAAGGCAGAATGCTGATAAATTTGTTTTTCTTTTAGAGAATCTAGAAATTATTTGAAAAACTCAAAAGGATAATTTTTAACAATGTTTTAGAGTTTCTAAATAAATTGTATTTTTTGAACTGGCTAGTTAACTCTTTCTAGAAACCAACTGTGATTACCATTAAAATGGGCTGGGACTTTTATAGAATCTATGTGGTCAGCTTTTCCCAAAGGCCTCATTCCTACATTTGTTAGTTTTATGAATTAAAATCTTTTTTTTATAATGTATAAGTGCTTTCACTTATGTGGGAAGAAAGCCCAAGGAAGGTATGCCTTTAAGATTAAAGAGTTCCTTGAATATCCATGTGGAGAAAAAAATGAGATATCCATAAGTTTTAACTGGCATGTATACTATGCCAGTCTAAGATAAGGGATGTATTTTATTTCATCCATGAAATAAACTTAAGACAGCTTCGTTTTAAAGAAAAGAAAGTTTAAACATTTTTAAGACTACCTATACTTTAAGAAACCATCCTCTCTACTCCCCCACCCATATTGATTCTTTGATGGTTACTCATCAGTACTTACTGGTGAAAATAGAGCTTTACTACTTTCAAGCTGTTTTAACGATAGTTGGGCAGTTGAGGGAAATGTTTATGAAATGACCTTTGAGAATATGGCCTTTGAGAATATGAGTCAAAAACCATTTCAGTAGTTTATAAAACCTATATGTTCATGCATTTATTTTATTGGATATCTTAGTAAGGCATAAATTAGGTCTTGTAATTTCAATGGTCAAGTTTTTGCACATTCATGATCACAGAGTTCATGGTCTCAAATTGTGTTTCATGTCACCTACATTGTCAGACCCCCAAATTCAAGGGGACAGCAGGGCTTTTATTTTAAAAATTAAACATTGAGTCGAATTCCTGATAATTCCTAAATGGTCATTGTTACAATAACTAATTTAGGCAAATCAAGTCTTCCTCCCCTCACATAGTATGGACTCGTTTGTATATGTGGATTTTAAAATAAAACTCAAATTCATTTCAATGGAGTTAGTGCCTTAGTATGTAAGGGAAAGTGAAAGCTAATTACATTAAAGAACCCACAAGATTGAAAGCCAATGATACGGTGCTGTCTAAAAATTCACACTTACACTTTTGCACAACTATTTTGGATTTTTTCCCCTAGAACTTTTATTCAAAACATTTAGATTAAATGGCAAATGGTATAGTTTATATGTAATATTTTCATCATTTAGTATCATTTTAAAAAATTTCATATATTAGGGAAAAATATCAAACATCAAAATACAACAGTAAATTAAATGTTTTGAAAGATCTAATTATCATGCTATCTTAAGTTTCTTAAGAAGATAAATAGCAAAGCATTTCCTAAACTAAGGGCTCTAAAATTAACGTTTGCAAATAAGAAATTCTATAGTCAGCATGTGGGTGAGGAGTATACTCCTGAATTACTGGAGTGAAATTTAGGAACCACCAACAGTGCTGCCATGATTTTGTTAGCTAACTAGCCACAATATGAGAACTGTAAAACTAAGTAGAATTCCTAAGAATAAATTTATAATTTTAATATCAAATCTTTGCATTTAACCAATCTCTAGTTTTAGGGAGATTTTGTACATATCAGAAAAGTCATGTTTTCCCTTTATGCTTCACTGTAACATGCTGAAATTTTTCTTTAGGAAGTTTGAGCCTCTATTTTTAAGCAAAGCAGTTAATGTTAAGTGGATATATCTGTTTCATACAGGCTAAAACTGTGATGACTTCATCTAGAAAGAAATGAGGAAATGTAAATAAACAAATACAATTTGGCAAAGGTGCAGGCAAATTTTAATTTAAAGTTGCAGGAATTAAGAAATAAGAAAGCAGTAATACTCCATTTAACTTTTAATGGAAAAAAAACAGGTTGAATTATGTGAAATATTTCTCTACATGGACAAATAAACACCATTCATCTTTACATTCAGTAAATGATTCAAATGATTCCAATTTACTTATATTTTGTATAGATTATAAAAAGCAAGATTACTCCTTAAATCATATAACTTATATCTACTTCATCAGAGAACTGATGTGAAAATTAGGAGCTGATCAATCATCTAATAAATTCTGTCAAATAGACTAGTTAGTAAACACAGATAATACTTCAACAGCAAGTTGATTTATTTTTTTCTACACCGAAATTGTGAAGCTCACCTCTTCAGTTTCCTGTATCACTGATCTGGTGTCAGCCAGAGTGACCCATGGCTTAGCTGTAAGAGGGTAAAAGGGAAGCATAGGTTTGTTGAAACCAGAGCACTTTGTTGAGTACTCATGTATTTAATTCTTCCATATGTACACAGACTGTCCTGGTGTATTTTTAAATTGAGAGATGGAGGAAGGAAGAGAAAGAGACAGAAGGAAGAAGAAGGGAAGGGAGAGAGTGAGGGAAGAAGGCATGCTGGCTAGTTTCTCCCTGCACAGGGAGACTGCAAGATTCTTGACTGTGTACCCACCCTGACACAATCTAGTGCAGCACTGGGCTCAACTGAGCCTCCCAGGAATGCTCGAAACAGACCAGAAGCTCATCTGTGCTGTCCAGAATCTAATCAGCTTCAAGATGCCTACATTAGGCTGCTGCAGCACCGAATGTCTAGCAGAGTCCCTTCCTTTGTTGGTTCTGGATTTGGCATCTATTCTAAAACTATTTCCTCATACCTTAGAAATAGGCGCTTTGGCCAGATCCATGAATACCAAACAAAAAAATCAAACAGATGGGCCTATGCTATATTTTCTACATTCAACAATTTTTAAAAATGTATACTTTGAAAGCATTATTTTTTGCATGTGAAGGTTTGAGATTTAAGAAACTTACATATGTTTCTTTTGTTTAAAGGAATATAATTTTACAAAGAAAGCTGGAGACAGAAAGAAATGAAAGGAGTATTTTATAGATTAAAATTCAGATAACAGAAATCTGTACTTGCTTATAAGTCAAAAGATTTGACCATTCACCTATTAAGTAAAACATTTCAGAATGGAAGTTAAGTGCATAAAAAGGGATTATCTGAATTAGATACACTACAAACACTAAAAAAGATTGTACTGCGTGTACTTTTAACTGATTTAAAGTAAACATTTAGGAGTGTGCATTTAGCCTAGTGGTTAAGATAAGATGCCTGTGTCTTACACTGGAGTATCTGGGTTTGATACCTAGCTCTGGCCCCTGATGATGGCTTCCTGCTATTGCGAACCGGGGGAGCCCACTGTGATGGCTCAAGGAATTGGGTTCCTGCCACCCATGTGGGAGACCTGGATTGCATTCCCAGCTTTTGGCTTACAGGTATCTGGGATGAGAACCAGCAGACGGAAGCTGTCTCTGCCTCACCAAAATACATTTAAAATGTTTTAAATGAAACATTTAACCAAAATTAACATTTTAGGGGCCAGCGTTGTGGCACAGTGAGTAAAGCTGCCAGTAACACCAGCATCCCATACAGGTACAGGTCTGAGACTGGGCTGCTCCATTTCCGATTCCAGCTCCCTGCTAATGGTCTGGGAAGGTAGCAGAAGATGGTCCAAGTACTCGGACCCTTGCCACCCACATGGGAGACCCAAAGAAGCTCCTGGCTCCTGGCTTCGGCCTGGCCCAGCCTCGGGCTCTGTGGCCACTTGGGGAGGGAACCAACAAATAGAAGATCTCTCTGTCTCTCTCTGTAAAAATCTTCAAAAAAACAGTATTTTAAAAGAGTTTACCTGCAAAGAAAGGCCTAGATAAACATGTTTTAGTATTTTGAAATATGTATAATATTTAAAATAATACTGGGTATGAGCTTAATATTTTAATTATGCTGTTATGAATATGTTGGTTTTAAAATTATTTTATATTGTAATTTATTTGAAAGTCAGAGAGATAAACAGAGATAGAGATTTTCCAACACTCAGCTCACTCTTCAAGCACTTTAATAGCCAGGGCTGGGTCAGGCCAAAGCCAAGATGCCAGAAGTCAATCTGGGTCTCCCATGTGAGTGGCAGGGACCCAAGTACTTGAGCCATCACCTGCTGCCTTGGATCAGAAGTGGAGGAGCCCAACACTCCCATATGGGATGTGGACATCCTAAAGTGGTATTGTGACCAGTGAGCCAATAGCCACCCTGAATATTATTTTCAACAGGATACATATTTTACCTCCCCTGTTAAAATAAAATGTAGACTGGAACTAATTTTGTGGGTAATTCAGTCTAACAATATGTGTTTTAAAATCTTAGTAGAGTTATTGTGTTCAACACTCAAATTTCTTACATAGAAAATATTTTAAATCATTTATACATAGGATTTCTATGTCATAGTAAATCTTCAGAAAGTAAGTTTATAGGCTTCTGAGAAAAGCAAGCACCTGAAAAATAGATAAAACCTTTACACTATTTTGCTTCCCTTAGAATCAGTTTTTTTCCTCTTTCAGCTTTTGTTTGTTTTATTAAAGTTCAAATATTAATACTGTTGTTTCTAACTTGTTCAATGTTGTTTTCAAGCTGGATTTCTTTGTGTAAGCCTTTAAATCTATTTTATGGAAAGAGTTCAGGAGGCGAGTTTTGTAAAATCTTTTTAATGTAATAAAATACCAAGAAAATAATGACTAACGGGGCAAAAGAGAGAATTGTATTTACATAGTCAATTTAGGCCAAGTACTGTAATTAGAAACTTGGACCTGAGTTACTAGTGTCTGGGTAATTGCTCAATTTTCCTTTCTTTTTATTTTTTTAACATTAAAAGAAATAGACCTGGATCATTTAGAGCAACAGAATTCTAAATCAAAATTAACCAGAAAATTGGCAACTTGTATGTGACTTACAGTGTGTTATAGATTACAGACTAAGAAATAAGAAATTTGGTAAAGAATAAGAACATAATGGGAAATGTGTGTGTGAATGAAGCCTAGAAAATTCTGAATTTTCAAATCCTTTTCTTAAAATTTGAAAGTGACAAAATTTTAAATGAGGCTCAATTATGATATATAGGTGAGTAGTTGACAGTTGTAAAAAACTTATTTTGTTAAGATAATAATTTAAATATTTGTTAATTTAAATGAATAGTTTTATGAGACCAACAGTGTCTATAAAGACATACATATTTTGTTTTATAAATTTCTGTAGATGATATACATTCTTTTTTAAATTTCTGTTTATTTAATTTGAAAGGGAGACAGAGATCTCCGATATACTTGTTCACTCCCTGAATGTTGGCAATGCCCATGGCTGTGCCAGGCCAAAGCTAGAAGCCAGGAACTCAATCCAGATCTCCCATATGGGTGGCAAGGGCTTAACTACTTAAGCCATCACCTGCTGCCTCCTGCAGACTACAGTCACAGGAAGAAGGAGTCAGGAGCAGAGCCAGAACTCAAACCCAGGATCTGATGTAGGATGCAAGCAGTTCAAGCCATGTCTTAACTACTAGACCAAGCACTTGCCCCATATTTTAAAATTATAACAGAAAAAATAAGAATTCTACCTTATATATGCTTTTAATGTGATTTTGAAGACTTCACTGAAATTTTTTAAGGAGGTGGACATAAATAAAAACCTAAAATTCAAATGTTTGTGAGCTATCTTAGCAATGATTACAGTGGTTTTAAATTAATTCTTTTATGTTAATTTAAATTTCATTTTGCTTTTATTTGGTTTCTAAAAGTTGCTATGAGCAATATTTGTTTGTAGCGACTATGGCATTCCATGATGACTAATGTTCAAGTGAGTCATAATGATAGTCTGTTATATTAAAATCAAGAGTGACCAGAGGAAAGTAGTCATCTTACAAGCAGCATCCTGCCATGTAACAGGAGAGAAGCATTGTCAGAAAGTAACACACTTAGGTATCTGCTTAACCTTTTTCTCTTAGCTTCTCTTTATTTTACTGAAGTCTTAGAAACGAGTATAAAGAATTGGTAAACCTTTACATAAAAATGTCATCAGAATTCAGGCATAGTTTTATGCAAAAATTTAAATGATCATTCCAGCTAAAAATAATAGATAATAGGCAAATAGCTGATACTACTTTGTGTATTATAATGACATTGCACCATTTTTGAATGAAAATAATTGTTAATCTCTCTTTTAAGATATCTGAATAATTATATGAATTATTATTTTGGAAATAGAAGAGTTTAAGTAGCAAATTTAGGAGTTTATCATTAGTTTGAAGTGGAACATAATTTTTTCTAACAACCTACCCAAATATAACAAAATCTATTTAAAAGGAATATGAAAAAAAATCTTTTTTGGGGGAGGTAGCATCTATCCAGAGATATACCACATTTTTTAAAAGGGATATTTTCATAACTTTGCTTGAAAAGTTTATTTTTATCTTAATAACTATAAGGATCATGACAGAATTAGGTAAATAAGTTACTGTAGCCTCTTAAAGCATACTAAAGTTTCTGGGATTTGTAATATAGGTTACTTAAAAAGTAACATTTGTTACGTCTTTACTTTTTTACTTTGCTGTTCTTATAAAGAGTTCTTCTATTAGACAAGTGCCTGGTATGTAAGACTACTTGTTGAGGAAGTGAAGATAGCATAGCACAGGGAGTAGAGGAAACCAGGCTCACTCAAGCCCCTCTCCCACCTGCTCTCAGTCTATGACCTTGGATGGGAGGTTTATTTTTCTCTAAGCTTCATTTTTCTCAAGTGTACAGTGGAAATAAATATGGCTCTTGAAGAGCTTTCAGGGCCCAGGCACATGTTCCATGCATGCAGTTATAACCAAATAATGCAATTTTTCAGTTGTTAATTTTGTTTTTACTGGTGCAGTGCTTTTTTTTTTTTTTCCTTTTCATTTAAATTTGCAGCTGCTGTGCGTCTGATGTAACCATTTGAGGACCCCAAGCACAAAAGCTCCTATTTTAAAAATTAAAATAAAAACCTTCTGGGCTGCCTGACACTTGTTTACTTTCAGAGACTACAGTGACTCTTAGAGAGCTCTTGAAATAACAACAATCACATGATCCTTTCAAAGACCTTGAGGATAATGATCTTCTCACCCCTCACTTCTTGACATCCCGGGAATCGGTTATGGTCAGCCCACCTGCAAACACCTCCTTCTTAAGCAAGCTCGTGGGCTGTCCATTCCCTCTCTTCCCACTGGTTCATACGCTAGGGTTTCTTCAGTTATTTCTGTTGTTAGCGACTGTTTACAAAGTCTTTAGGAGCAAAATCAAGGTGCCTTCACATCCTCTCTGGAACATCCCTTGTTTGCTTTCAGGGTATTTATGTCTCAGACTCTAGTCAGAGTAATCCGTAAGTTTTGACTCCTCTTGAAATGTCTTCTACAAAGAGTGACTCCATAAAACATTGGGAAGGACCATCAAATTTTAAAACCATGGACCACAGCACACCAGACAATTTGGAATGCAGAGGTTTAAACTCTATGACTCCAAAAGATGGAACACTTCAATGAATCTCGTGAACATACATAGTCCAGCAGCCACACCACACCGCATCATCCCAACAAATCTCCCTGCTCCCTTTGCAGTGATCATGCTTGTCCAACCCCCATCCCAGGAAAGCACTAATCTACTTTGCCTCACTGTGGTTTTGCCTTTTTGGAACATCATACGAGTGGAATCATGCAATATGTGATCTTTTGTGTCTGTTTTCTTTTATATAGGATAACATTATTGAGATTGGCTGTGCATATCATCAGTCCATTCCTTCTTTGTGACCTTGGTCAGAAAATGATTTTTTAGATACAATGTCAAAAGCATGATTCATAAAAATATAGGCTTAACCAAAATTAAAATTTCTGTTCTTTGAAAGATGCTCAAAAGGTGAAAATACAAAAATACAATCCAGGGGAATATTTCCGACATTTTCTTTTTTTAAAAAAAATTATTTATTTGAAAGTCAGAGTTAATAGAGAGAGGAGAGGCAGAGAGAGAGAGAGAGAGAGGTCTTCCATCTGATGGTTCACTCCCCAGTTGGCCACAATGGCTAGAGCTGCACCAATCTGAAGCCAGGAGCCAGGAGCTTCCTCAGGGTTTTCCCACATGGGTGCAGGGGCCCAAGGACTTGGGCCATCCTCCACTGCCTTCCCAGGCCATAGCAGAGAGCTGGATCAGAAGTAGAGCAGCTGGGACTTGAACTGGTGCCCATATGGGATGCCAGCACTGCAGGCAGTAGCTTTACCTACTACGCCACAGTACTGCTGCCCCTATTTTCTGACTAAGGTCACAAAAATTTTTATGTTTTCTAGAAGTTTTATAGTTTTAGATTTTACATTTAGGTTTATGATCCATTCTGAATCAATTTTTATATATATTAAGTTTTTTGTTTTTGTTTGCATATGTATATTCAATTATTTTACTCTATTGTTTGAAAAAATTATCTTATCTACACTGAATTACCTTTGTACTTCTATCCAAATTCAACTGACCATATTTGTATGGTCTATCTGGATCTTCTGCCTAATCAATCCATGAACCTATCCTTTTGCCAATATCTTATGGTCTTGATTATTGGATATTTGTAGTAAGTCTTAAAATCTGGTAGTGTGAGTCTTCCAATTTTTTTTTTCACAAGTATTTTGGCAATTACATTTTGTCTGAGTCTTCCATATAAATTTTAGAATCATTTTGTTGATTTAAAAAAATTTACTGGGATTTTGATTGGAAATGCATTTAATATACAGATCAATTTAGAGAAAAATAACAATTTTGAGTCTTCCAATCAATGAACATGATCTATCTATAATTTTTAGAAGCTTTTATTTGATAAATATAAATTTCATAGGTATAACTTTTGGAATATAGCGGTTCTTCCCCCAATACCCACCCTTCTATCCCAAAACCATCCTACCTCCCACTCCCTTTCCCATCCCATTCTTCATTAAGATTCATTTTTAATTATCTTTATATACAGAAGATCAACTCTATACTCAGTAAAGATTAAAAGACATTAAAGACAGAGGTCCTACATGGGGAGCAAGTGCACAGTGACTCCCATTGTTGATTTAACAACTGACACTCTTATTTATGATGTCAGTGATCACTGGAGGTTCTTGTCATGAGCTGCCAAGGCTATGGAAGCCTTTTGAGTCCACAAACTCCGTCATTATTTAGACAAGGCCATAAGCAAAGTGGAAGTTCTCTCCTCCCTTCAGAGAAAGGTACCTCCTTTGATGGCCCCTTGTTTCCACTGGGACCTTACAGCAATCTTTCATGTAGGCCATTTTTTCCCACAGTGCCTTGGTGATCTATCTATAATTTATTTATATTTCCTTTGATTTCTTTCATCCCTGTTTTATAGTTGAGCATGCAAACCTTATACACATTTTGCTGGATTTACTTACATACCTAAATAGCTCATGTCTTGTGGTGCTACTTGAAATGATACTTTAAAATTGTTTCATTTTTAAATTTCTTCATTGTAAATATATAAAAATACAATTGATTTTGTGTATTGACCTTGTATCATATGATCTTGCTAAAACTTATTATTTCTGGTAGCTTATTTTATAGGACCAGGGTTTTTTGTGCAATTATCTTTCTCTTCTTCTTCTTTTTTAAAGATTTATTTATTTATTTGAAATTTAGAGTTACAGAGAAGCAGAGGCAGAGAGAAGTCTTCCATTTGCTGGTTCACTCCCCAGATGGCCGCAGTGGCAGGAGCTGCACCAATCTAAAGCGTGGAGCCAGGATCCAAGAGCTTCTTCCAGGTCTACCGTGCGGGCGCAGAGGCCCAAGCACTTGGGCCATCTTCTACTGCTTTCTGTAAATACAGGCTGTGTTCTTCCTTTCCAGTCTGTATATCTTGTATTCAGTTTTCCTGCCTCCTTGCACTGGCTAGGTCCTGAATAGGAATGGTAAAAGTGTACATCCTTGCCTTGTTCCTCTCTTCACCGAAAGCATCTGGTGTTTCATCATTAAATATGACATTATTGATAGGTTTTCCATAGATGGCTTTTCTTAGGGACTTTCTTATATTCTTTATTATATGAAAAATGTCTTTTAAAGCTTTTATTTAATGTATACAAATTTTATAAAAACGTCTTTTGAAAATTATGAATAAATGCTGAAGTTTGTCAAAACTTTTTTGTATTTATTGAGATATTCATGGGTTTTTCTTCTTTAGTCTCTGTTGATATGGTGAAACACACTGGTTGATTTTTAAATTTTGAAACAATACTACATGTCCCGTACAAAGCCCAGTTGGTCTTGAGTGATGTCATTTGCTAATATTTTGTTGAGGATTTTTTTATGTGTGTGTTCAGGAAATGGATTGATCTATAGTTTTCTTCTCATGTCTTTTCCAACTTTTGGTGTCAGGATAATCCTGACCTCTTTCCTCTTTTATTTTCTGGAAGCTTTTGTGTAGAATTGTTATTTTTTACTAAAGGGTCATTTATTTATTTGAAAGGCAGAGTTACAGAGAGAAAAAGGCAGAGACACAGAGAGAGATCTTCCATCCACTGGTTCACTCCCCAAATGGTCACAATGGCCACTGGGCCAAGCTGAAGCCAGGAGCCAGGAGCTTCATCCGGGTCTCTCACATGGGTGCAAGGGTCCAAGCCCTTAGGCCATCTTCCGCTGCCCTTTCCCAGGCAGGGAGGTTGATGGGAAGTGGAGCAGTCGGGACAGGAACAGGCGCCCAAGTGGGATGCTGGCATTGCAGGCGACAGCTTTACCCACTGTGCCACAGTGCTAGCCCCTAGAATTGGTATTTTTAAAAATTTATTCATTTATTATTCTAGAGACTGTGAAAGAGAGAGAGTGGGAGAGTGCACTCCCACTTACTGTTTCATGCCCCAAATATCTGGAACATCAGGGGATGTGGAGGAAGGGCTGAAACTGGGAGCCAGGCACTGAATGCATGTCTCCCTCTTGGGTGGCAGGAACACAATTACTTGAGCCATCCCTGCTGCCTCCTAAGGATTTGCTTTGTCAGGAAGCTGGAGTCAGGAGCCAGAACTGGGTGTTGAACCCAGATATTCTGATGTGGGATGTAGGCATCTTGACCATTAGGGCTAAACACCCACCCCAGAACTGGTCCTGTATTTCTCTTAACTGTTTAATAGAGTTCACCAGGGAAGTCCGGGTTTGCATTTTCTTTGTTTCAAAGTCTTTAGGTATGAATTGATTTTTGAAGTGGATATAGTTCACTTGAGGTTATCTATTGTTTCTTGAGAGAACTGCCACTTGTCTTTTCATTCCTTTAATGTCTTTCAAAGAGCAAAAGATTTTTGAAGTCGTACTAGTACTTACTACAATAGAAAATGGCAAACAGTGATAAGTTTAAGCACCACGGCACAGGGAAACAGTAGTTTGAGACGCATACTATTTAGACAGAAGCCAGAACGAGGCTGGAGGTGAGGAGATATCTAGCAGATAGGAGTCAGGGCACAGGTGGTGGTAATAAAAATGAGGACCATGCGTACTGGGAAGTCTCTTCAATGGGCAGCGTTTACTAACTGTCTGGAAGTAGATGAAGATGGAGCAGGGCATCAAGAATGAACCTATGATTCTGGAGGCATGGAAAGGATGGCAGCACTGCAGACAGACAACGGTGGCTTCACGGAAGAGGTAGCCACCCTGGGGACCGAGGTCGTGCTACGTCTTCAGATGTATTGAATGTGAAGTGAGTTGCTATGGGAACCGCTAGCCAAAGTCGTATTAGAAATGATGGCAGTAGTGTTCTCATGTTCTGGCACTGCAGGTTAAGCTGCTGTTTGCATCACCAGCATCCAATATCAGAATGAAGGTTAAGTCCAGGCTGAGAACAGCTTTGGTTCCAGCTTCCTGCTCATGTGCCTATGATGGGAGAGGATGACGGTCTGAGTACTTGGGCCTCAGCAACTCACACAAGAGACTGGGATGAAGTTCCAGGCTCCTGCTTTGGCCTGGTCCAGCAATGGCTGTTGCAGCATTTGGGTATAAACCAGCAGATGGAAGATTGATTTTTTTGCTTTCTGTCTTTTTCCCTCTCTTTGATGATCTGCCTTTCAAATAAATATTAGAAATTAGAAATGCCAGAAGAGATTCCTGCATTAGTGAAGCTGCCCCAGAAGAAAGGAGAGTCAGATAGATTTGGTATATAAAATATATGATAGGGGCTGGTGCTGTGGTGCAGTAGGTTAATCCTCTGCCTGCAGCGCCAGTATTCCACATGGGTGCCGGTGTTAGTCCCAGCTGCTCCTCTTCCAATCCAGCTCTCGGCTGTGGCCTGGGAAATTGGTGGAGGATGGCCCAAATGCTTGGGCCCCTGTACCCATATGGGAGACGAGGAAGAGGCGCCTGGCTCCTGGCTTCAAATAGGTGCAGCTCCAGCCGTTGTGGCCAAGTGGGGAGTGAACCAATGGATGAGAAACCTTTCCCTCTGTCTCTCTCTCACTGTCTGTAACTCTGCCTCTCAAATAAGCAAATAAAATCTTTTTAACAAAAATATATGATGACTAGTTAAATTAGAATGTCAATGAAAGATGAATGATTTTTAGATAAAAATACTCTAAATTTTATTTTGGACACATTTACATTAAACATCAATCCATTGTTTTCTAAGAGTCAAATTTAACTGGACATCCTGTATTTTCATTGCTAATTTCTGCAACCCTAGGAGCTAAAACTTTGCCTGACATTGGCTCCCAGGGTCTTCAAGGAACAGAGAGCCCCTAAGAGAGGATCAGAGTTTTTGGAGGGACTGAAGAATTCCAGTCAGTATAGGTTAAGGGTCAGGCTGTTGATGACTGAAGAGAACTCGAATTATCCAAATCTACACATGTCTATTTTTGATTTGGGTGTCATAAATACAAATGTTAACTGCATTTGGGTTTTTCACTGAATAATATTAAAAATAATTTACAGCCAAAGGAAATGACACATTAAATGTGATTTTAAAATATATTTCAAGAAAATATAATTTATTTTAAAAATGGCAAAGCTGAGACCGGTGATGAGGTATAGTGGGTTAAGCCTCTGTCTGCAGTGCTGGTATCCCACATGGGAGCTGGTTCGAGTCCCAGCTGCTCCACTTCAAACACAGCTCCCTGTTGGTGTCTGGAAGGGCAGCAGAGCTTGGGCCCCTGCACCCACATAGGAGGCCCAGATGAAGCTCTTGGTTCCTGGTTCAGCCTGGCCCAGCCCTGGCCTTTGTGATCGTTTGGAGAATGAACCAGCAGATGGAAAATTCTCTCTCTCTCTCTCTCTCTCTCTCTGTCTTTCTCTACAGAGAAATCTGTAACTCTGCCTTTCAAATACATAAATCTCAAAAAAAAAAAAAAGCTCAAAACATAATAATCATAATAATAATAATAATTCCCTTTTGATAAAGGGAATAATTTGAAAAACAGAGGGAAATACCATGAAACAGGCATTCAAGACGTAAGTGAATTTGTTCCATGGGATGTATAATATCGCTAGGAATAATGAGTGATTCCTTAAGATAAGCAGCCTCACTACAACCCTCTCGGGCAAGTGCTGTCACTCCATTTTCAGTGAGGAAACAGTGAGGGCTGCAGACTCTCACTGGAGGAAACTGAGGCAGCTTAGCTAGGCTGCAGTTTTGTTTCCCAGAATTCCCTCACTGTATTGCTCCTGTCTAGATACAAGAGACCTGTGCAAGATTGGGAATGTGCAAGTGCAGCAGCAGCCACTTCTCTCGAAGCACGCGACTGCTTGTCTCCTGGCCCAGCATGTTGGCATGAGGCGGCCGCTGGATTCACTGCCCCCTTAGCGCCCGTCTCCTCCTTCGGGGCTCTCAATCCTAGACTCAGATGCAGTGAGAAACCATACAGCAGGTGGTGGACTCGCTGCTCACCACTTCCTGCCCAGCTTTCCTCTGCAGCAGCCTGCCCTGCTCATCTTCAAGGGCTTCGAACCCCAGACAGGCTCCCTTCCGTGTTCCCAGGTTAATGATTTGTCTGATCCTCCACCTACCTACCTATCCCCTCTTATATAGACCCGTCCTATCGTCTCCCATGGTTGAGTAGTCTTGTCTCCTAGGAATCCTGTACTCCATGTGACTCCTAATAATGTACTTCCTGTGGGGAGCAACTGGGACCAACTTGGACTAGACTAAGTTACTGGAATTAAGACTTATTCTATGCATCTGCTCTCCCACAATATGGCGCTGGGAAAGGAGGAAACAGCTTTTACACAGCTGCCTCCAGTTCAACCAATAAGCAGCAGGACCTGCTCCTGATTGGAGGAGAGCAGCGTACTTGGCGTGTGGGTAGCAGAGTTGGGATTGGTGGAAGAGGACTATAAAGGAGGAGAGAGACAACATGCACCAGGAACATCTATCTGAAGGAACACCTGTGTAGCCCCCGAGAGAGCCAGCCGGCGGTGTGCCGCTCCCCCGCGGAAGTGGGGAAAGTGGCTAGGGGGAACCGCCCTTCCACGGAGGTGGAAGGGTCGGTAGCCAACCCGGGAAGAACCAGCAGCAAACCCGGGGAGGGCCGAGCAGACAAAAGAACAGCACAGGGTCCTGTGTCGTTCCTCCACGAAGACGGGGAGCGACACTTCCCTCGTTCTATTGCTTAAGAAATACTGCAAACAAAGTTGACAAATTAAACCCTGCGACTGTCTGGCTTCAGGGTACATATCAGTGTTTTTATAGTAAAAAAAAAAAAACAATTTAGATTTATGCTGTTCTGGAGTGAGCTTTGGGCTACTCAGTGGTTAAGTCACTGCTTAGGATGCCTGTGTGTCCTCCCAGTGCCTAGGCTTTAGTCCTGCTTCCAGCTGGAGCTCTGCCTCTCAAATAAGAGATAAATAAATTTACTTATTGTTTTGTTCCATTTGGAGGGCTTTCAGTATCAAGCTTGGCTCATTGTTATAAAGAACATAATTATTGGCCAGCGCCGCGGCTCACTAGGCTAATCCTCTGCCTTGCGGCGCCAGCACACCGAGTTCTAGTCCCGGTTGGGGTGCCGGATTCTGTCCCGGTTGCCCCTCTTCCAGGCCAGCTCTCTGCTGTGGCCAGGGAGTGCAGTGGAGGATGGCCCAAGTACTTGGGCCCTGCACCCCATGGGAGACCAGGAGAAGTACCTGGCTCCTGCCATCAGATCAGCGTGGTGCGCCGGCTGCAGCACACCGGCCGCGGTGGCCATTGGAGGGTGAACCAATGGCAAAGGAAGACCTTTCTCTCTGTCTCTCTCACTGTCCACTCTGCCTGTCCAAAAAAAAAAAAAAAAAAACAACCATAATTATATGGTTATTTTGCTGAAATTAGCAGGTTTCTTTTATAAATAATTTCTTAGTTGTTATCTTGCTGAAATTGGTAGATTTCATACTAGTTTGAACCTCTTTTACTGTTTCCTAATATAGGCAAGTTTGGATTTCAGTTATTGGATAGATGTCACCTTCCATACTAAATGATAACATTCTTCAATGACAAAAAAAGTACTTTCTAATTCATTCTTTAATATCTTCTGCTATAATATTTTGCAAATATTAGGTGCTCAATACATTCAATAACTGTTGTTCCTTTTAATATGAGAAGCCCAATTCCTCAAAAATTTGAATATTATGAACTTACACTTGGGGACACCAAGCCTATGTCATAAAATATGGAAAAGATGTTGCAGTCAAGAGACACAAAAAGTGCAACAAATTTTTTTCAAAGAGTTACCTATTTATTTGAAAGGCAGAGTTACAGAAAGAGAAAGAGGGACAGACAGTGCTAAATCTTCCATCCACTGGTTCACTCTCCAAATAGCCAGAGCTGGGCTGATCCGAAGCCAGGAGACAGGAGCTTCTTCCGAATTTTCCATGTGGGTGCAGGGGCCCAAGCACTTGGGCCATCTTCCACTGCTTTCCCAGGCCATCAACAGGAGCTGGATTGGAAGTGGAGCAGTCAGGACTGGAATTGGCACCTATATGGGATGCTAGCACCGCAGGTGAAGGCTTAACCCACTACTACACAGCACCGGCCACAGGGCAACACTTTTAAATGGGAGTTGGTCTACTTTTTAAAGGGTTGGTATGTTTTTGTTAGAAGCTAAGGCTAAACTTTGGAATGAAAGAATCTTGTGTGACTTTGACCTAAGCTTTATTGTAGAGATTTTTCTCACATATTTCTGAAAAGTTACCTGTCCTATTATAGATAGAATAGTGCATCCATCAGTTTTCTTAGTCATTAGAAGCATATTCCAGCTGATCTATTCAGAAAAAGATTGTTAAAAAAAGATTTATATTTTTTTGGAAAGAGTTACTGAGACAGAAGGAGAGACACAGAGAAGACAGTTCCATCTGCTGGTTCACTCCCCAAATGGCCACAACGGCCAGCGAAATCCAGGAGCCAGGAGCTTCCTCTGGGTCTCCCACATGTGTGCAGTCGCCCAAGCACTTGGGCCATCTTCTACTGCTTTCCAGGTGCATTAGCAGGGAGCTGGCTCAGAAGTGGAGCAGCTGGGACTCGAACCAGTGCCAACATGGGATGCTGGCATCACAGGCAGCAACTTAACTTGCTATGCCACGATTTCAGCCCTAACAGAAAAAGACTTTTAAAAGGATAACAGATTGCTCTCAGAAACCACTGGAAGATTAGAGAATGAGGCTTGCAGGCAGTGAGACCAGCTCTCCAGGAAAAAAGTTTTTTCTTAACTTTTGTGCTACTTACAAGTAATGGCATAGACATGACTCACGTTTAAGTTTAATCTGCGTTATTAACATGTGCCTATCATTTAGGCTCTGGGCAATTGATAAAATAATAAATGAAGCCCTAATTTTTTTGCCAATTGTCATGGTATAAATATTCCCTCCATGGCTAGTCTCAAACTCCTAGTGTGATGCACTGAGCATGGAATTGAGAAGAGATATACCATAAAGACGCAGATCTAAGTAGCTTCATACCCATGGTTAATAGTGAAATAATTAGAAAATGGTGAGTTTTGAGTATTTAATACCTTTTAAATAGTTGTGTTTATACAATATAATTTCTAGTCTTATATTTAGCAAAATCTCATAAGCTTCCAGAAAATTTAGCAAGCAGCTTTTACAAGCTCATACAGCTGGCTTAGTACACCACTGCGTTGGGGCTACCTAGCCAGGAAACAGGATTCCAAATCACCCGCAGCTCTGCTTCAGCAAAGACAGCAGCACTCCACAGCTGGGCATGGATTCTGTCACTAGCCATTGCTGCAGGCACAGGAGAGCACCAGAAGAGCCTGTGCCCTTGCTGGTTCAGGAAACATCCACAGTGGGCAGCTGTTGCCAGACCACTGGGACCTTTGTGTCTTGTTGCTGCCTTCTAGGACTTAGAATGAGTAGATGTATCTGATGGACAGCCCTCACTTAGGGGCATGGAATCTGAAAAACACCAGCAGTTCACATTTTTCAGTTCAGTGGGTGGCAGGCTCTGCCTGATGATGAGGCAGCTCCTTCAAATATAGAAGAGTTCAGGTAGTGGATGCCCAAGAGAGTCACAAGCATCAGCTCAGTTCTGTGTCTCACACCTTGATCACCTAATGTTGGTATACAACCTACTTTCCACACTTAACCTTCCAAAAACGGAAGGGAGAGAGAGAGAAAAGGAGGGGGAGGAAGGAGAAGGATGGAGGGAGATTTGGAAGGATACAATAAAGAGGACCCTTGGAAGGAAAGAAACTGTACTGATGATTTTTTTTTCTGACAGGCAGAATGGACAGTGAGAGAGAGACAGAGAGAAAGGTCTTCCTTTGCCGTTGGTTCACCCTCCAATGGCTGCCGTGGCCAGTGCGCTGCGGCCAGCACACCGCGCTGATCTGATGGCAGGAGCCAGGTACTTCTCCTGGTCTCCCATGGGGTGCAGGGCCCAAGCACTTGGGCCATCCTCCACTGCACTCCCTGGCCACAGCAGAGAGCTGGCCTGGAAGAGGGGCAACCTGGACAGAATCCAGAGCCCCGACAGGGACTAGAACTCGGTGTGCTGGCGCCGCAAGGCAGAGGATTAGCCTAGTGAGCCGCGGTGCCTGCCCTGTACTGATGATTGATGGCTAAGCCCCCGCGCACTGGGAAAGGCATTCACCCCCTTCCCCGAAGTTGGCCTGGCAGCCCCATTGCTGACTGGAGCCAGTTCTAAGCCAGGGTCTGAGCATGGCATGAGTGCCCCTCCCAGTTCCATCCCCATCCCATCTTGTATTCTATCATCTATGGACCAAGTTACAAAATTAAACACTAGATCAAGTTAGTCTGTATTAAATAACAGGGAAAAGAAAATTGACAGGAAAATGGAAATGAGTAACAATGTACAGTTCTTACCCAACTTGGAAACGAAGAAAATATCCTCATTTATATAATGAATCACAAGGCCAGGGTAGATGTTAAAATGTCCTCCTCTACTACACTTTTCAGTCTCTTAGCCATCACCAAGCATTTCAGCTGGTTGAGATTCTTAGCCCAAAGGCATCATCATTCCTGAAAGATTTGAGTCCTTGATAATCCTGTGTAAATAGATTTTCTATAATCTTTACGATTGCCAAGGCAGCATTAGGAGCCGACACAATATATCCTTAGGAATTAGTACCTACTGTTTCCTTACTGCTTATTTGTTTTCATTCTGATCTATTTAAAAGGCAGAGAGTGACAGAGACAGAGTTAAAAATATCTCCTAATATCTCCTATCTGCTGGATCCCTAAATGCCTACAACAGTCAGGACTGGGCCAGGCTGAGGCCAGGAATCAGGAACTCCATCCAGCTGGCCTACATGGGTGGCAGAGACCCAGATAATTTGAGCCATCACCTACTGCCCCTCAGGGTATTCATTAGCAGGAAGCTGGAGTCAGGAGCTAAACCAGTTTTCAACCCCAGGCACTCTAATATAAGGTATGATCCCCCCCAGACGACATCATTTCTGCTGTGCCAATGCCTATCCCCTATCCTTTGTTAAGTAGTAACTTTATTTTTACCTTAGCCATCAGTAGTGTTCATCACAGAAAACAATGTGGTAAGTTTCTCAAACTGTTATCATGTGGCATGAATTGGCCTGGTGACTTTCAGCACCTAATCCAGTGAACTCAGTGGCTTACCTCTAGTGAAAACACTCCTCCCTGACGCCCTAGCACCTCTATGCTAGAGCCCAGTGTCTTGGAATAGTAAGAGAATATTTTGCAGGTTTCTGCTTCTTGGTTCTAACATCTATCTAGTCCTGCCATGGGAACATTGGCTGTTGGCTGGGAATATTTGCTATATCCCACAAGACAGCACATCATTTTCTTGTTCTATAAGGCTGGCTACTTCTGAGTGATGTATATGTGATAAGTGATTCCTGTCTTGCTTTTCCTATAAAGCAAATTAAATGCTTGATAACATGTTGTCTTTTTCAAAACCTGGATTGCGCTTGCTGACTACACAGGTGAGTAGTAGTGAGGTGAAAAGACTCCTGCATTTTTAAGGTTTGTCATAATATCCCTTGTCTCCGTGGTCCCTAAGGGATGGGATATTGCTCTTGGCGTCTTGCAGGTCTAGAGATAATGTTCCATGGTCTCTGCTCTTGGACCTTCTCGCCATAATGGCTCTTGCTGTTGCTATAACAAGGAGGTGGTATGGGGATTCAGTTTCTAAGTTTATTCCTGTATGCCCTCTCAGTCAAAGAGGAACTAAATACAGTACGGGCTCAGTGCCTCCTCAAATGTACATGAGGCAAACTCAGATCTGAACTTTGCTTCTCATTTTTATTTATTCAATAAATACTTTTTGTCAGTCATATTCAAGGGATTATTGTAGCTGCTTGGAATATAGCCCAAAACAGAATAGACAAAATCTCTGCACTTGTGAACTTATGTTCTGAAAAGAAAGAGACAAAAACAGGTAACTAAGTAAGTAAGTAAATAAATAAATAGGCATCTTAGAAAACAACAAATTCTATGCAGCAAAAAATAAATCTGTAGGGGGATAGGGAATTCGACACGGGGAGGAGTTTGTCCTTTTAAATAGGGTGGTCAGGGACAGCCTCACTGAACTGTTAATATTTAAGCTAAATTAAAGGAAGTAAGCACTGGTTCTATTCTGTCCTGTGAAACACACTTTCATTCAGGAATTGGAGTTAGTTCAGAGCCAGTTCCTGGTAATCTCGCAAACACTAAGTACTTGCCTTTACCGGGTATACTTACCTTAATCAATGCGCACAGGTGCCTTTGGGAAAGCCGAGGAGTAAGAGTCACATGGTACCTGCGTGTGATGTTGTGACAGGTTTCTCCTTCAGGGTTCCCCAGCCACTGGGTCACCAAGCTGACTCCATTGCAGGTGTGGAGTGAGTAGCTCTGAATTTCCGCCATGAAGACTCAAAGCAAATTTCCATTCATCACATTTAAGTCTTGGTTATTCAGTTAAGAAGGCTCTTAAAGGACTGACATCTATTTTAGTTCTAGGGATCAAATGCTCAAGTGGTTTCTGATAATGATCTTTGGGATTCATTTTATTGGCTATTCCTACTTTGCTGCCACACACAGCTTGCTCTAGTGACACTATACCTTCCACTACCCTGGGACCTTGGTATTCTCGTTGTGAGTTGGTTGGGGGAATGAAGCCAGGAGACTATTTAATTCAACACATACTCAGTCTACATAGAAAATAATTTTCATTCATTTGATTTTCAGTGTTGGCATTCCCCTGTCCAAGGAGTATCTTCTGTCTCCAAGTGGGCACAGATAAGAAAGTCGTCTATGAATGTTCAATCCACTCCAACATTCTTATCTTCTGATTATTTGGATTTCTGTTCTTGAGACTAGATTGAAGAATTTCTGGGATCTTTATTTAGTCAGATTTCTTTCAAACCTTTGGGCAATCCTATTAGAACCATTACCAGGGCCGGCACTGTGGCGTAGTGGTTAAAGCTGCTGCCTGCAGTGCTGGCATCCCATATGGGCTCCAGTTTGAGTCCTGGCTGCTCCACTTCCAATCCAGCTCTCTGCTATGGCCTGGGAAAGCAGTGGAAGATGGTCCAAGTCTCTGGGCCCCTGCACCCACGTGGGAGACCAGGAAGAAGTTCCAGGTTCCCGGCTTGGGATTGACCCAGCTCCAGCCGTTGTGGCCATCTAGGGAGTGAACCAGGGGATGGAAGACCTCTCTCTCTGTCTCTGCCTCTGCCTCTCTGCAACTCTGCCTTTCAAATCAATCAATCAACCAATTTTTTTTTAAAAAAGGGACTATTCCCAGCTGCTTACGAGAGCGCCCCATTAAATTCTACCTAATCTAAAATTATGTCCCAATTTCTTTAGTCTGACTTAGAATCCATTTTCAAAGCTTATCAGTATAAATTATCATAATGCTACAATTCTTTTGATGTATGGTTGATATCTCTCTTGTTTGGCTTTGTTATTACAGCCTCTCTCTCCCAAGGCACGGTAGCATATTCACATATATTATATATGTGTGTATATATAACATTTTGCATATTATACATAGATAATATAACTATATATTATATATGCACATAACTATATAAATATATGTAACTAAGTTCACATAACAACAGGTAGACAGACACAATGAGAGATGGAGGAGATAAACCATGAAGAAAATGATTCTCATCAGGGAAGGTCTTTACAGAATCTTCAAGCAAGGCAAGAAGAGTCCTATCAGCTTCAGTTGGCAAAGGAGGAGACTCAGGGTAGGCTGGAGTTTCAGAATACTCTGAGTTACTATTGTCCCCCTTGTAGCCATGCTCACTCTAATCCTCAGGGTCCTATGCTTTCCCGCTGAGTGTCTTAACCTGAGCATAAGGAATCTGTTGAGGCTTGCATTTCAAATGCTATTGCAATCAGACAACATATAGAATTTAAGCTGAAGTTATGTTTTCAGTCATCACAGCACTGGCTGTCAGTCCTGCTGTGTAATAAGTAAGATAGTCTTTAAGAATAATCATAGGAAATCCCTGGGTTTTAGTCTTCAACATAAACTAAGAATTTGGACTTTTGAGTTTGGCCCATTCTCTTTCTGTAAGCTGTCTAATGCCAATAGAAGCCCCTAGCCTAAGCCATAGTCTTTGAATGCCTCATGCCTTTTGCTGTTTCTTTTTTTAAAAAATAAGATTTTATTTTCATTTATTTGAGAGATAATTTATTTTATTACAGAGAGAGGGAGAGACACCCATCTGCTGGTGCACTCCCCAAATGGCCATAATGGCCAGAGCTGGGCCGATATGAAGCCAGGAGCTAGGAGCTTTTTCCAAGTCTCCCACATGGATACAGGGGCCCAAGCACTTGGGACATCTTCGATTGCTCTCCCAGGCCACAGAAGAGAAGCAGATCAGAAAAGGAGCAGCCAGGATATGACCTGGCACCCATATGGGATGCTGCTGCCACAGGCAGAGGCTTAGCCTACTATGCCACAGCACTGGTCCCCCATTGTTTCTTGAGAATAGGCCATGGGTCTTTGCATCTTTGTCCACAAATGATAATATAGTTAACAATGCCATATAATACCGAAGTCCCATCTAGACCCCAGCTATTTTATTCTACCAGCTTCTATGGAGTGCTGTGGCAACACTAACAAATTCAAATATGTTTACCTTTTTATAAGACTTCATTCAGGCCGGTGCCGTGGCTCAATAGGCTAATCCTCTGCCTAGCGGCACCAGCACACCGAGTTCTAGTCCCTGTCAGGGCACCGGATTCTGTCCCAGTTGCCCCTCTTCCAGGCCAGCTCTCTGCTGTGGCCAGGGAGTGCAGTGGAGGATGGCCCAGGTGCTTGGGCCCTGCACCCCATGGGAGACCAGGATAAGTACCTGGCTCCTGCCATCTGATCAGCGTGGTGTGCCCGCCGCGGCGGCCATTGGAGGGTGAACCAATGGCAAAGGAAGACCTTTCTCTCTGTCTCTCTCTCTCTCTCTCTCACTGTCCACTCTGCCTGTTAAAGAAAAAAAAAAAAGACTTCATTCAGATCATATCCCTTCTGTTATGACAATGGATGTGAAGACATATTGCAACAATTAAATCACAGGGATGAATCATCTTATGTCATTTCTGTTTTTGAGCTGTAGTGATTAATAGCACTGACTTTGGAATTAGGAAGACTTGGGTTCAAATTCTAGATTTATCACTTGTTGTATGTCTTGGGAAAATTACTCAGCTTCCTCATCTGTAAAAATGAGGATAATATTTACTCTATTGTTGAGTAAAGTTATCATGAGACTTAAATAAATTTGTGTGAAAGGTGGAGTGGCACATGTGAGGAACTAAGTAACCTCTGAGTTTCTATTTCCTAAGTGAAACCTCATGAGGATTTAGAAAGCACTAGGTTTTTAAAGAAAATTTTAATTTATTTTTATCTGTTTGAAAGGAAGAGAGAAAGAGAGAGAGAGAGAGAGAGAGAGAGAGAGAGAAACAGATTCCCATCAGCTGGTTCACTCCCCAAATGTCCACAAAAGTTAGGGCTTGGCCAGGTCAAAGCCAGGAGGTAGGGACTCAAGTATTTGAGCCACCATCTGCTGCCTCCCAGAGTGGAGTGCTCATCAGCAGGAAGCTGGCATCAGGAGTGGAGCCAGGACTCAAGTCCAGGCTTTCTGATATGGATTGGGGGTTTCCCAAGAAGTGTCTTAACATCCCCCCAGTGCCAGGTCTCATCAGGAAGACATTTACAAGTGATCATAAAGTGCCTCAGTAGGTGTCTGATCTCACACACTATAAAACTCTAATAATCAAAATGCAACACACAGGCTGCACCATTCTGTGGAAGTTCTCAGTGTCAAATTCAGAGACTCACTTGATTGCTCCTTGGATCCTAGAGCATACATGCTGTGTAATTTACTATTCATCCTTACATGTACTATACTTCGTAGAGAGTGTGGCTAAAACCAGGCGCTGAAGAAATACTTATTGACTAAATAGTGTTTCTTCTGATATTGGCAGCAAAGTCTGGAGATGCCATTTATTTATCTATTTCAGCTTCCAAAGCCCTATGCAACAACACACTTCCAATCAAAATACCTGCATGGATTTTTTTTTCCTTTGTAGAAACTGAGATGATAATTCTAAAATTAATATGCAAAGAGTGAAATGCAAAAAGTGGAGAATAAATGTGCAGTCTTGAAGGTTGGAAGATGTCTTAGTCAATTCTGTGCTATATCAAGAGACCTTTGGGTGGGTACTCTATAAAGAAAAGAGCTTTATTTGGCTATAGTCCTAGAGGCTGTAAGTCTAAGATTGGGTGTCCTCATTGGTTCTCTCTGCTGACAGCCTGGTGGCAGAAGGCACCACAATGGCAGGTACAGGTGCAGAAGAGCTCACCTGGTGATACAGGAAGCAGAGGAACTCAGGGACCAGACTTGCGGTTTGCTTTTTTTTTTTTAATTTGACATAAACATTGTACATATTTATGGGGTATCGTGTTATGTTTTGATACATTGTATAATATTCAAACCAGGGGACACATACCTATCTTCTCAAACATTGTCACTGCTTTGTGATAAAAACATTTGAAATTCTTTCTTCTAGCTTATCTGAAATATACTGTTCAATATCATTATCTATAGACACACTGCTGCACAGTAGAATACCAGACTTGTTTCTCCTACCTGACTATAGTTTAGAGCCCATTGATAAACCTTTCCTCATCCTTGCCCAGGGCTTGCTCCTGGGGGAATACACTGGGATCCCATGAGGACAACATTAATCCATTCTGAGGGCAACACCCCCAGATGACCTAACCACTTTCCATTGGGTCCAACTTCTTAATGGTCCCACTCCCTCCCAATGCTGCTACACTGGGAACAAAGCTTCATGGCACATGGGCCTTTGGGAGACAAATCATAGCCAAACCATAACAGAAAACTCACACTATTAGATACCAGGACTCATAAAGTGATAGCAATCAGGGCAATGTGCTAGTCACACGTAGACAGACAACCTGTCATATAGAACAGAACGAAGAATCTAGAAACAGACCCATACATATGTGATTACCTAATTTAGAATAAAGTTGACACCGCTGGGCAACGAGGAAAGTATTAGAGCTGGGTCAATTGGATACCTATATGAAAAACAATGTATCTTAACCCTTACCTCATTCCTTACATAAAAATAAATTCCAGGTAGACTGCATATGAAAGGTAAAACTGTTCCTCTTTTTAGAGAAAAACACAAGAGAAGTCTTGACGATGTTGGAGGAGGCAAAGATGGCTATCCTCCACACAAGTGGGGCTAACCACAAAAGAAAAAGTGCTATAACTAGACTATGTTAAAATGGAACTTTATTCATCAACAGACACCTCTAAGAGAATAAGAATGCAAGATACACAACGGGAGAAGATATAACTACATATAGTTGACAAAGGACTCCTCAAGACTATGTAAAAACTTAAAAGACAGATGACAAATAGGAAAATAGACAAAAGACTTGAACAAACTTCCTAAAAAGATGATGTAAAAATGGCCAACAGACTTGTAAAAAGATGCTCAACTTCATTAATCAACATGGAAACAAATTAAAACCACATGTAGGGGTGGGCATTTGGTGGAATGGTTAAGATCTGCTTAAAACCCTCACCCCATATTGGAGTGTCTGGATTTGAGTCCTGGTCCACTTTCAGGTCCAAATTTCTAGGAATGTATATACTCTGGGAAACAGCAGGTTATGGCTCACATAGTTGGTCTCTGCCACCCACATGGGAGGCCTAGAAAAAGCTCCTGGCTCCTGGGTTTGGCTCAGCCCCCGCTGTTGTAGGCATTTGGAGAGTGAACCAAGGGATGGGAGTATTTCCATCCACCTGTCTTGGTCTCTCTCTCTCTCTGCCTATCAAATACATTTAAAAACAAAAACAAAGCCAAAGAATCTATTCTATTCTACCAAACATCCAAAGAATCAATGTCAATATCTTTCAACTCTTCCAAAATGAAGAGGAAGAGAAAATACTAACTCATTCTATGAAGCCAGTATTTAAAGCCAAAGACAACATAAGAAAAGTAAACTACAGATCAGTAGTCCTTATGAATACAGGTGAAAAAAATCCTCAGCAAAACATTATCAACTTAAAAATCCAAGAGCATATTAAATGAACTATATACTATTACTAAATGAGATTGAAAACAAGAATGCAAGGGTGGCTTCAACATAGGAAAATCAACCAGAAGTAACATACCACATTAACAGGATGAAGGAAAACAAACACATGATCATTTTCATTGATGCCGAAGAGGTATTTGACAAAATCTAGCATCCTTGCATGATGAAAACCCTCAAAAAACTGGGAATAGAGGGGTATGTATTCAATGTGAGAAAGGGCGTTTGTGAAAACCCACAGCCACGTGCACACTCAATGGCAAGACTGAAAACTTTTTCTAGGATCAGTAACCAGAAAAGGATGCCTGTCTTTTTTTTTTTTTTTTTTTTTTTTGACAGGCAGAGTGGACAGTGAGAGAGAGAGAGACAGAGAGAAAGGTCTTCCTTTGCTGTTGGTTCACCCTCCAATGGCCGCCGCGGCCAGCGCACTGCGGCCGGCGCACCGCGCTGATCCGATGGCAGGAGCCAGGAGCCAGGTGCTTTTCCTGGTCTCCCATGGGGTGCAGGGCCCAAGCACCTGGGCCATCCTCCACTGCACTCCCTGGCCACAGCAGAGAGCTGGCCTGGAAGAGGGGCAACTGGGACAGAATCCGGCGCCCCGACCGGGACTAGAACCCGGTGTGCCGGCGCTGCTAGGCGGAGGATTAGCCTAGTGAGCCGCGGCGCCGGCCAGGATGCCTGTCTTAACCACTACTATTCAATAGTGTACTGTAAGATCTAGCCAGAGGGGCCAGCATCATGGCTTAGCGAGTCAAGCTGCCGCCTATGTCACCACCATCCTATGTAGGAGCTGGCTAGAGCTCTCTGCAGAGCCCTTGGGATTTTCTATATAGAGAATCACATCCTCTGTGAATAGTTTTTCTTCTTCTTCCTCAACTTGGATGCCCTTTATTTCTTTTTCTTGCCTATTTGCTCTGGCTAGATTTAAGATTTATTTATTTGAAAGGCAGAGTTACACACACACAGAAAGAGAGAGAGAGAGAGAGAGAGAGAAGAGAGAGAGAAACTTCCATTCCCATATGGCCATAACAGCTGGGGCTGGGCCAGGCCAAAGCCAGGAGCCCAGAACTCCATCCAGGTCTCTCAATTGGGTGGCAGTGGCCCAAGCACTTGGGCCATCCTTCACTGCTTTGTCAGGTGCTCTGGCAGGAAACTGGATCTGCACTGGAGTAGCCAGGACTTGAAGTAGCACTCCAACATGGGATGTCAGCATTGCAAGCAGTGCCTTTACCTGCTGTGTCACAACACTGATCCCCAGGATGGCTACCTATTTTTAAATAAACAAACAAAAAATCCTGAAATTATCAGATGCTATTTTCTGCTCAGATGTAGAGAAACTGGAACTCTGGTATGGTGCTGGTGGAAATATAAAAATGAATTTGCCACTGGGAAATCTAGATCCCTGCTAATGTACCTGAGAAAGCAGCAGAAGATGGCCCAAGTCCTTGGGTCCCTGCACCCACATGGGAGACCTGGATGAAGCTCCTGGCTCCTGACTTCAGCTTGTCCCAACCCTGGCTGTTGCGGCCATTTGGGGAGTGAACCAGTAGATGAAAGATATCTCTCTGTGTGTGTCTCTGCTTTTCAAATAAATAAAATAAATCTTTAAAATAAAATCTCTCTCCTTTCTTGCCCTCCCTCAATCATGCTGCTTTTCAAATAAAATCAATCAATCTGGATGGATTCCAGGCTCATTGCTTTGGCCTGGCCCAGCCCCAGCCACTGGGGAATAAACTAGTGGATGGATGAGCTCTCTTGTTGGCTCCCCATCTCTCTCTGTAACTCTGTCTTTCAAATAAATAAATGTTAAAGAAAAAAAAAATTCGAGACACTCTTAAAGGTAACCTGTCTGGATTATCTTTCCTACTTCAGAAAGAATGTCAGGTGGTTCCCAGGCATTTCAGAGATTTAACAGTTTGTGTAAGATAGGGAATGCAATTGATCTGCTAGGACAAATTTCCTTAAGAAGTACAGGTGACATTAAAATGATAGAATTGACTGCATTTGAGGAGTCTCATAACAAATGAACTTATTCTATGAGTAGATCTGGTTCTATATTTCTTTAAAGGAGACTTTAATAATTATGAAATTTGGTGGAAAAGTTGCAACATATTTGGCTCAGAAAATGCCACTAAACTATTTATTCCAAGTGTCTAAGTTATGTTTTCACAAAAAAATAAATTTAAGAGTCTGTCAAAATCTGTCAGTTCTCTTGAATTCCAGTCTATTTCTACTAAACAAGACACGAATTGACAGGCTCTTAACCATAAGCTAGAGACAGACAGTCGTTTTGATCTTCTCAGTTGGAATCCCTGTTCTGAACACCTATGCTGGATGCACATTCATAGTCCCCTGGCTGTCATCCTGCGCCCATCTGTTGGCATGGCTTACTGCCCGCTCACAAGTTTGGACTCCCGCCCTAGTATGTAGATGCCAAGGAATAGCACTTGATACCAGCAGCCTGTACAACCATGTCAATGTATTCTCTGCCCAATATCAAGACTTGGTGACCACTGACATTAGGCACTGAATACCTCCCTTTATTGGACCAGGCTTTTCATCATTTGTTCTCAATAGATGAAACACAGAAAACAATAATGGAGGTTGGAGAGAAGAGGTGACAGAAGAGAGTTTCCTGGTTCTGAACATTTTAAATCCTAAGGGTTCATCTCATTGGCGTAGCTACCTTGGAAAGCACCCAACAGGAGGGAGCATTCCACAGCAGATGACTGAGCCACAAATGACTGTACTTGGGGCCACTGCTGTGGCATAGCAGGGAAAGCTCTGGTGCTGTGGCGTAGCAGATAAAGTTCCAGCCCTTGTGGCCATTTGGGGAGTGAACCAGCAGATGGATGACGTCTCTCCCTCTCACTGCCTCTGCCTCTCTTTAACTCTGCCTTTCATTTATTTGAATGGCCACAACAGTCAGAGCTGCACCAATCCAAAGCCAGGAACCAGGAGCTTCTGGATCTCCCACATGGGTGCAGGGGCCCAAGCACTTGGGCCATCTTCTAGTGCCTTCTCAGGCCATAGCAGAAAGCTGGATCAGAAGTGGAGCAGCCAGGACTTGACCCATTGCCCATATGGGATGCCGGCACTGCAGGCAGAGGCTTTATGCACTACACCACAGCACCAGCCCCTAAAAAAACGAACAAACCAACAAAAAGACTGCAGTTGGGGCTGGCACTATGACTTAGCGGGTAAAGCCACCACCTGAGGTGCCGGCATCCCCTGGTTGGGCGCTGGTTCAAGTCTCAGCTGCTCCACTTCCAACCCAGCTCTCTACTATGGCCTGGAAAAGCAGTAGAAGATGGCCCAAGTCCTTGGGTCCCTGCACCCACGTGGGAGACCTGGAAGAAGGTGCTGGCTCCTGGCTTCGGGTCAGCACAGCTCTGGCCATCGCCACCATCTGGGGAGTGAACCAGTGGATGGAAGACCTCTCTCTCTGCCTCTCCTCACTCTCTCCGTAACTCTGTCTTTCAAACAAAATAAAATAAATCTTAAAAAAAAAAAAAAGGAAGAAGATGGCCCAGGTCCTTGGGCCCCTGTACCCCATGGGAGACTCAGAAGAAGCTCCTTGCTCCTGGTTTCAGACTGGTGCAGGTACAGCTGATGCAGCCATTTGGGGAGTGAACCAGGGGATAGAAGACATCTCTCCTTCTCTCTCTCTCTGCTTCTGTGTCTCTGTAACTCTGCCTTTCAAATAAATAAATAAATCTTAAAAAAAAAAAAAGACTGCACTTGCTTCTTTAAACTATACAAAAGTCCAAAAGTGTCAACTTCCTTTATTTTTACCACACAATTTTGTTTCTGATAACTCTTTATACCAACCTTAGCAAAACAAGAGAGTTTCTGGGTGCTTCTAGGTTTTAGAAAAACTGCTATTTATTTTGGTGTGGTCAAAACAGAAAAGATAAAAATCTATTATTTTTTAAATTATTCATTTTTTTAAAAGATTTATTTATTTACTCGAAAGTCAGTTATACAGAGAGAGGAGAGGCAGAGAGAGAAAGAGAGAGGTCTTCCATCTGGTGGTTCATTCCCCAGATGGCCGCAACGTCCAGCTCTGTGCCAATCCGAAGCTAGGAACCAGGAGCCTCTTCCAGGTCTCCCACATGGGTGCAGGGGCCCAAGGACTTGGGCCATCTTCTACTGCTTTCCCAGGCCATAGCAGAGAGCTGGATCGGAAGAAGAGCAGTCAGGACTAGAACCAGCACCCATATGGGATGCCGGCGCCTCAGGCCAGGGCTCTAACCCACTGCACCACAGCACCAGCCCCAAGTAAAAATCTCTTATATAGTGCCTGCTAAGTTCTTCTAAGGATGTTGTTGGTAGATCAGATACAAGCAGGATCATTTTTATTTTTTTAAAGATTCATTTTTATTGATTTGAAAGGCAGAGTTAAGGGCGGGGTGGGGGAAGTGACAGAGAGAGAGAGAGAGAGAGAGAGAGAGAGCTCTTCCATCAGCTGGTTCAGTCCCCAAATGGCAGCAATAGCCTGGGCTAGGCCAGGATCCAGGAACTCCAGGTTTCCTACGTGGGTAGCTGTGGCCCAGGCCACCTTTTGTTGCTTTCCTGGGTGCATAGAGCAGTTGGGACTCAACCTAGTGCTCTGATTTGGGATGCTTAACCCACCATACCATAACACTGACCACAAAACAGGATTTTTTAAAAAAAGATTTATTTATTTATTTGAAAGTCAGAATTACACACAGACTGAAGGAGAGGGGGAGAGAGAGAGAGAGAGAGATCTTCCATCTGCTGGTTCACTCCCCAATTTGCTGCAATAGCCAGAGCTGCACTAAACTGAAGCCAGGAGCCAGGAGCTTCCTCTGGGTCTCCCACATGGAAGCAGGGGCACAAGGACTTGGGGCCATCTTATACTGCTTTCCCATACCACAGCAGAAAGCTGGATTGGAAGTGGAGCAGCCAGGACTCGAACCAGCACCCATATGGGATACCTGCATTGCATGCGGCAGCTTTAGCCACTACCCCACAGCGCTAGCCCCAAAACAAGATTATTTTTAGATAAAGTCCTTGAATAAGGGATGGGCATTTGGCTTAGCTCTTAAGACAACATTTGGTATGCTGGCATCCCGTGTGAGAATGCCTGGGCCTGAATCTGGACTCCACTCCTGATTCTAGCTTCCTGCTAATGCTTACCCTGGAGGCAGCAGATGATAGCTCAGGTGGTTGGGTTCTGTCACCGATGAAGGAGACTGTATTAAATTTCCACCTCCTGGCTTTGGTCTGGCTAGCCTGGCTATTGCAGGCATTTGGGGACTGAACAGCAGATAGGGCTCGCTCTGTCTGTCTCTCTCAAAAATGTTCTCAGATATAAATTTCATGCTGTCTCCTGTATTTTATTATGTCTAAAAAATAGCAAGAGTGCGCAATGAAATGTTTAAGCATAAGGTTTTAAACTTCTACGTAGGGGCTGGCGCTGTGGTGTAGCAGGTTAAAGCCCCAGCCTGCAGCGTCAGCATCCCATATGGGGCCGGGTTCTAGTCCCGGCTGCTCCTCTTCCGATCCAGCTCTCTGCTATGGCCTGGGAAAGCAGTGGAAGATGGCCCACGTCCTTAGCCCCTGCACCCATGTGGGAGACCTGGAAGAATCTCCTAGCTCTTGGCTTCCGATCAGCTCAGCTCTGGCCATTGCAGTCATTTGGGGAGTGAACCAGTGGAATGGAAGATTCTCTCTCTCTTTGTCTCTCTCTTTCCTTCTCTCTCTGTGTAACTGAATTTCAAATAAATAAAATTAAAACCCTATGTAAGAAAATTTAAAGTCAAATATCTCTTACCCTTCAAATACAGGAAGAGAGGGATCCCACAAACAAAAGGAGACACAAGATCTTAGAAGGGCTGATGATTTACTCTTTGTCTTACAACAAAACCACTCAAGTCATGAAACTCAAGCATTAACCTTGCAGCCCTCCTGGGAGATAGATAAGGTATCACTCCATGAGAAGGACAAATGGTAAATAAGAGTATTGACAGAAATCATGGGACTTTCAGAGTAACTTTTGCACCTTAAACAGCATAAGGGTGGGCAAGATGTGAGGGTTAGTTTATTCTGCCAAATGATGGCAATTATCTTCCTTCCAATAAGTCTGGCAAGTCAGGAGAAAAGGATAACTGTATGTTTTTTACTTTAAGCAATTAGTAAATACATACTAAGTACACCTGCCAGGCATTAGACATTACACAGGATTTAGAAGCCACATATTGAATTCAGTATTTATCAATACAGGTTGTGGTAAAGACTTGCTGGAATCTTGTATCAGAAGAATCAGTGGGCATTTGCCACAGAGGTTACGACACTGCATGGAACACCCACATCTCTTATCAGAGTTCAACCTGGGTTCAACTCTGCTCGGCTTCTAGTCCAGCTTCCTGCTGTTGCACACCCTGGGAGACAGTAGGTGACAGCTCAGGTACCTATGTCTTCTGCCACCCATGTGGGAGACCCGGATTGAGTTCTGAGTTCCTGGCTTCAGGATGATTCAGTTCTGGGTGTTGTGGGCATTTAGAAAGTGAACCAGTGGATGGAATCTATCTATCATCCCTCTCTCTCTCTCTCTCTGACTTTAAAAAATGAAAATAAATAAACAAAAATGTTTTTAAGATACCAACTCCACTTAAAACACTATTATTTAAAAAAGAAGCAGAATCAGTTCTGGTCTTTGATATACCTATTGCTGAGCCTCGAAGTAATCACTTATTCTATTTGAATTTCCTTAACTATAAAATTAAGATACACTTCTCCTGTTTCTTTTTAACATGGTCACTATTGTAAATATATCCACTATGCAAAAGCACTTTGAAAATCATGTAGTGCTATAAAAAATAGAAGGCATTATTGTATGCATAGAGAAATCATTATTATTCATTTCTGGGGGCATTCTTTACCTTGTTATTTGTAAAAAAAAATTTTTTTTGCTAACTTTCCAGTTAAATGTTGGGTATATACTGTCAAAGACCTTGAACACTAGATTATTTTGGACTTAATCATGGAGGCTGTAGAGTTACTCAGGTTTTCAGCTGGGGAGCGATCTGCTATAACTTGCATATTTGCTTGATAGAGCTCTTGCTGCCACCATCCTCACTGTCATTATCCAAGTTACTAGGTACCAAGTAGCATTCTGTGCTTTAAATACATTTGCTCATTTAACCCTCCCAGCAACCCCACATGTAACTACTAGTGTAATTATTATTTCTATTTTATGAAGACACTGGACACAGAAAAATTAAATGCTTTTTTCCCAGGATGCGTATCTGGTAAGCAGAGGGACTGAGATTTTTTTTTTTTTTTAATTTTTTGACAGGCAGAGTGGACAGTGAGAGAGAGAGACAGAGAGAAAGGTCTTCCTTTGCCGTTGGTTCACCCTCCAATGGCCGCCGCGGCCGGCGCGCTGCGGCCAGCGCACCGCGCTGATCCGATGGCAGGAGCCAGGATCCAGGTGCTTTTCCTGGTCTCCCATGGGGTGCAGGGCCCAAGCACCTGGGCCATCCTCCACTGCACTCCCTGGCCACAGCAGAGAGCTGGCCTGGAAGAGGGGCAACTGGGACAGAATCCGGCGCCCCAACCGGGACTAGAACCCGGTGTGCCGGCGCCGCTAGGCGGAGGATTAGCCTACTGAGCCACGACGCCGGCCCGAGGGACTGAGATTTGAACACAGGTTTCAGTCTAGGCTTTCTAATACACATTAAATAAAATTCAGCAAGTATTTATTGTCTACAATATGAAAGACCCTGTGTTAGATCAGGGTCAAAGGGAGGGAAAAGCCAGTGCGGGCATTTAGCTTTAAGAGGGAAAAATAAGGATGGAATTTAGCTTAGTAGCTAAGATGCCATATCAGAGTGTCTGGGTTCAAATACTGGCTGTGCTTCCCACTCTGGTATGAACCCTGGGAGGCAGCAAGAGGTGGCTCAAGTGAGTCCCTGACACACACACGGAGATCTGACTTGAGTTTCTAATCCCTGGCTTTGGCTGTGTGCCCAGGACCTATGCAGGTTGTCTCTCTCTTTCTCTCTCTCTCTCTCTCTCTCTCTCTCTCTCTCTCTCATAAATGAATGTTTTTAAGAGAGACAGAGAAGCCATGGTGCCTGCTCTTAAGAAGTCTGTCCTTCCTGAAAGCATCCTTGCTAATTATACTTCTGCCCTAGTTTGTCATAAATGATCTCTGCTCATTTATTCATTTGCCTTATATCTATTGAATATTTATTCTGCACTAGGTATTGCACCAGGTGACTAATAGCAACAAACTACTGAGGGGCAATAAACCAATAAATAAGTAAAATATACATCAGAAAGTGAGAAATGCTATAGAAAAAGGAATATGAGAGACAAGAGACTGCAGCTTGTTGGGAGTGAAGGTAGGAGTTACAATTTTAAATAAACTGGCCAGGTTAAAAAAAATCACTGAGACAGTGACTTTTAATCCAAGACCTGAAGATATCTATGAGGTTATCTGAAGAAAGAGGATTCTTGGTAGAAGACCAATGGTGGCAAGGATCATGAGGCATGCGTGTGCCTGGGGTGTTGGAGGAACGGAGGAAGCCAGTGTGGCTGGCACAGAGGAAGGGGAGAGCACGGAGCCTGTAAGGAAGGGCATTTGAAACAGCTCTGTCCCAGATGATAATACACTGCAGGGCTTTGGGCAGTGACTGTAAAAGGATCCTCCTGGCTGCTATATTCAAAATAGACCTTAGGTGTGGGGGTTGGAGAAGAAGACTGAAGCAGGGAAACCAGTCGAGGGACTATTGCAAGAATCTGGGGGACATATGACAGCAGCAGGCACGGTGAAGGAGGTGGTGAGAGGGGTTCAAGTCGAGGTAGTTTGTGAAGACAGAACCAGTGGACCGCCTCAAACTGAACGTGGGGGTGTGAGAAAAGAGCCAAGGGTGCCACTGACGTTTTGGACCTGGGCGATTTGGAAGAACGGAACTGCCCTTTACTGAGAGAAGGAAACAGTGGGATTCATGGTTTTTAGAAGTCATTTGGGACACAGCAGGTTCGAGATGTCTGTGAACCATCCAATCCATGCTGTGTTGACAGGTGGGTTTGAGACTGGAGTTCAGGGGAGAGACCACAGCTAGAGGTAAATAGTCGGGAGTTTTTCAACACAGAGGTTCCAAAAGCCTAGATTTTACTTGAGAGCAACCAAGGAAAGACACAAATGGAAAGCCTGAGCCATGGGCTACATCAGCATTTCCAGTTGAAGAACAAAAGGAAGCCGCAAAGGAGACTGAGAACTGCTTGAGCCACGCCTTCCAGGGTGTATGTTACAGGAGCTGGAGGCAGGAGTGCAGTCAGGTGGGAATTCCTCCAGTATGGGATGCAGATAGCCCAACCAGCATTGTAACCTCCATGCCAAACACCTGCCCTTGCAACCCAATTATTACCGTGTCTGAGTGCAATTAAAGAGATAATCAGTTGCACAATGAATTGGCCTTTGGGGAAGTCTCTGTAGCCCATTCCTAAACACCAAGAGTTTTGTTTTTCAGTAATAAAAAGCTGTTGGCTGAGAGTATACAAATTACATTCTTAATTCAATTAATTATATACTCATATTGTGTTAAGTCAATATGCTTATGTAAATATTAAGTAAATATTGCCCTATGATCAGTTTTAGTGGGGAACTGACTGGTGTTTGAGGTCATAAAAGCTCTGGAAAGTAGGAATAATGTGAATCAGGGCAAACCTCTGTGAGTCCCATAGTAAGAGATGTCTGTTCTCTTTGCATTGAGGTTTTCTAGCCATCTGGGTATATGATCTTTCTGCAATAAAAAGAAAAATACACTTTCCTAAAGATTCAGTTAACATATAAAATTATCTTGGAATTAGAAATGAGACAATTTGAGAAACTTTTTATTTTATAATATTTTAAAAAGCCTAGTAATCTATTTTAATCTTAATGCAGACTTCAAATTGCAGATTTTGCCGTTATATTGCACGTTAATGCACCCTCAAATTTTCAGAAAAATAAAACCAGATAAGCTGAGCTGATAGTGAGAAAGGCTGTGTGAAACTATAGTATAATGTAAAGAAAAGCATTTTCGGGGGCCAGCGAAGTGGCTCACTTGGCTAATCTTCCGCCTGCGGCGCTGGTATCCCATATGGACTTCTCTCTCCATCTCTCCTCTCTCTGTCTGTAACTCTCCCTCTCAAATAAATAACTCTTTAAAAACAAAACAAAACAAAAAAAAAAAAGAACAACCAGTAGCAGTGGGTGGAGTGTTTGATCTAGCAGTTAAGCCTCTGGTTAGGATGTTGTGTCCCACACCAGAGCACCTAGGCTCAATTCCCAGCTCTGGCTCCTGACTCCAGCTTCCTGCTAATGCAGACCCTAGGAGGCAGTGGTGATGGCTCGAGTAACTGGACACCTGCCACCCACATGTGAGACCTGGATTCAGTAGTGATACCTGAATTTTTGAGTTTCCTGTCACAGGCTGTAGTCCCCACCCAGTCCCAGCTATTGCAGGTATTTGGGGGGTGAACCAGTGGGTGGGAGATTCTTTCTCTCTCTCTTTCTTTCTCCTTCACACTCTCAATAAATAAATCTTTAAAATTAAAATAAATGATTAAAACAACATGTGTTTAGATATAATCCTTATTGTTTTTCAAAATGATTATAAAATTTTCATAGCTTTTATACAAGATAAATATCTAATTAAGTAATATAAGAATTTCTACCGATAAAGTTAAAACTGTCTAAATTCATATTGTCATTATAAAATAACATTATTATAAAAATGACAAATTTCTTCTATTAGCTTGGAAAAGCCTTAGTTCAAACTTGACCTAGGAGACCAAATCTGGAGAGCAATCAACATGGCTTACTATGTTCTAGGTGCTGTATTGGGTTCTGGAGTTGCAAAATGTATACAATGTTTGCAAATAATGTTTGTGAATATCGTTAAGAATTTGTGGTTAGGGGGCTGGCATTGTGTTATGGGTTAGGCTACCGCTGACGATGCCAGGGGGCTGGCATTGTGTTATGGGTTAGGCTACCGCCGACGATGCCAGGGGGCTGGCATTGTGTTATGGGTTAGGCTACCGCCGACAATGCCAGCATCCCTTATGGGCGTCTGTTCCACCCTTTGCTTCTCCACTTCTGATCCAGCTTCCTGCTATTGTGCCTGGGAAAGCCGTGGAGGATGGCTCAAGTGCTTGGGTCTCAACAAGGCCTGGAAAAGCTCTTTGATCCTGGCTTCAGCTTGGCCAGCCCCAGCCTTTGAGGTCATCTGGGAGTGAACCACTGGATGGAAGATCTCACTCTAATTCAGCCTCTAAAATAAATAAATCCATCTTAAAGAAAAAAAAAAAAACAGAAAGAAAGAAAGAAAAGTCTGCACTGTGGTTTAGTAGGCTAAACCTCTGCCAGTGGTGCCAGCATCCCATATGGGCGCTGGTTTGTGTCCCAGCTGCTCTTCTTCCCATCCAGCTCTCTGCTTATGGCGTTGGAAAGCAGTGGAAGATGGCCAAAATGCTTGGGCCCTGCACCTTATGTGGGAGGCCTGGAAGAGGCTCCTGGCTCCTGGCTTTGGATTGGCTCAGCTCTGACCATTGCGGCCATCTGGGGAGTGAACCAGAGGATGGAAGACCTTTCTCTATGTCTCCCCCTCTCTGTCTGTAACTCTACTTCTCAAATAAATAAAATCCTTAAACAATATAAAACAAAACCAAAAAATTCACAGTTGGAAAAAATGCTATCGTATGATAAATTTTCAGCACTAGGAAAATAATTATTTTTTGGTTTCAGAGTTTATGGGTCAAACCTATGTGTCAGTTATCAGCAATAAATTATTGATTAATTGAAAAATTATAGATATGTATAATTTTTACCTTATAATAAGTCATGAGCAAATATCTAGTTCTCATATGACTAAACTTATGAGTAAAGTAACAGTCTCTCATACATCACACTTACAAGTAACACTCATGCTACTTCAGAACAGAATTTTTTTTTTAAGATTTATTTATTTATTTGAAAGTCAGAGTTACACAGAGAGAGGACAGGCAAAGAGAGAGGTCTTCGATCTGATGGCTCACTCCCCAATTGGCCGCCACGGCTGGAGCTGCGTGGATCCGAAGCCAGGAGCTTCTTCTGGGTCTCCTACGGGGGTACTGGGGCCCAAGGACCGGGGCCATCCTCCACTGCCTTCCCAGGCCACAGCAGAGAGCTGGATCGGAAGAGGAGCAGCAGGGACCAGAACCAGTGCCCATATGGGATGCAGGCGCTTCAAGCCAGGGCGTTAACCTGCTGTGCCACAGTGCCGACCCCAGAACAGAATTTTAAGATTTTTGGTCATGGTCATTAGTAAAGACCCAGAAAAAATAATACTTATTCTGCTAATTTTATTGAAAAGCTATAAACTTAATGGATAGACAATGTGTCAAGCATGAAAATATGTAACATTCCAAATTAATTTAAAATTTGGAAATATCATCATCTCATTTTAATTAAAGATTTATTTATTTATTTACTTATTTAAAAGGCAGAGTTAGAGAGAGAAGGACAGACATTCTTCCATCCCCTAGTTCACTCCCCCTAACTGCTGTCTTGAACACACTGCACCACAGTGCCGGCCCCTGCCATCTCATCTTAACCACCAGGTCTAAAGTGTATTTTTCCTGTATCTTTAATACAGCTCACTTAAAACACTTTTTAAAAGATTAGTCAGGACAGATGTTGTTGTGGAGCAGATTAGTCTTTGCTTGGGAACCTGCATCCCACATGGAAGGCCTGACTCCTCCACTTCTGGTCCAACTCCATGCTGATTTGTCCTGCGAGGCAACAGAGGGTGGCTCAAGTGCTTGGGCCCCATCGCATGGGAGACCCTGGTTCCTGGCTTCAACCTGGCTCAGGATTGGCTGTTGCAGGTTTTTAGGGAGTGAACCAGCAGAGGGAAGATTGATCTCCCTCTCTCCCTTTTTCAGTCTCTTGCTCTACCATTCAAGTAATTGAAAAATAAATACATTTTTTAAAACTTGAGTTTATAAATAAGGTTTAATTTCACTGTATAAGACAATAACACCTTTTGCTGTAACTGACCTTATATAGGCCTTGCTAAGATTTTTCCACCGGAAGCTCAGCCATTACTTTTGCTACGTTGACTTCAGAACTAAGTCAGCTGTAAATCAAAGGTATTGGATACACACAGTTATGTCAGGAGTTAATACTCTATACTTTTAAAAAAATGTTCTTTGCTTATTTCTGAAGTCTTTTTGTGGAACTCAATGTAGCTTAGACCTACATTTGAACTATATTAGGAGAGAACATGATATTTGCTAAGATATGCACTAGTATTGTGATGTAATTGTGAATTCAAGATACAATATTTTACATTTTACTTCATCTTTCCATTCTTGTTTTTTCTTAATGGATTTTTTTTTTTTGGCATGCTAAGATCTGTCATTGAAGTCTAATAGTCTAATTATTTACTATTTGAATAAAGAGAAAAAAGGCAGCATATGGAAACCTGGAACTCAGGAATGAAACTCAGATGCTGATCTGGGTGAATTCAGCCACGTGTGTTATGGAGCCTCTGTGAAGACTTCTGCTGACCCCCACTCTTATGCTGGTTATGCTCTTGTCCTGATTGTGGACAGGACTCTGTGACTCAGTTCAGATGAACAGAATCCAGCAGGAGTGTGGTACGCCCTTTCTGAGACCAGCTTGTACCTCTTGGTTCACCTGCCTCTTGCTCTCTGTTGGATCTCTCGCTCAGAGCAAAATTAACTTCTGTGCTATGTGCTGCCTACACATCAGAGAACTGTGAGAGAGCATGAGCTGCAAGGAATGGAGCATGCCAACACTCACACCAGGGGGGTTGCAAGTGCATTGCAGAGCCCCATTCAACTCTTGAAATGACCATGGCCTTGGCCAACAGCTTGAAAGCAAAATCCTGAAACACTCTGAGCCACAACCATTCAGCAAAGCAACCTCCAGATTCCTGAGTCTCAGAGACTGAGATAATAAATATTGTTTTCAGTGCCAAGTTTTGGAGACAATTTGTCATGTAACAATAGATAAACAATACGAATGTAACTTGTAGCATATCCATCACTAAAAGTCATTGGATGGAGGCCCAGAAGGACCAATTTTAGGCCATATTCCGCTCAGTAACTAGTAATGTGTAGGATGGGAGTTCACAAAAGCTCAGCTAACAGCATCCCATATCTCTGATAGGATATCCCATTTTCCAGAAGGCACTCAAGACCTAGGCTCTACAGCCTGGGCTTCAATCTTGACCTCACCAGTTATAAACTTGGGGAAGCCTTTTATCCCAAACTCATCATAGTCCTGTTGTGATAGCTCAACAAGGTAACTAGTTTAAATGCCTGGCACCCAGCATACATTGATCAAATGTAAATCATCATCATCTCATCATCATTAACTTTGACAGGCCAGAGGAAAGACACTATCAACTTCTACTCTTGGTATTTTTCTTCATAGCTTGAAAAAGAACCCTTCACTCTTGATACAATAAAAATATGACTAGGCACCTATTCTACAGGGAACTATGGTTCATGTTCATTATTTAATAGCCAGCCAAATTAATAGAGTATTTCCGTTCTTTAAATGAATATTGTGACTTACACGTTTCTTGTTAAAAGTAGCAGTGACATTTTCAGAAATTAACATGCATAAGAATACAAGTAGGAGGATGACAACGCTTTTTTGTACTTATCAAGAAACATGAATAGCAAAAAAGATATGAATTGTGGCCATAAGATGATGTTTTTTCCAAAAAAAAATAAAAAACCAAAACTATCCATATACCAGGGTACTTCACAAAGTTGTGGCACCGTGAGCGAGGCTGCCGCCTACAGCGTCAGCATCCCGTATCAGAGCACAAGGTTGAGCCCAATTGTTCTGCTTCTCATCCAGCTCCCTGCTAACGCACCTGGGAAGGCAGTGGAGGATGGCCCAGCCCAAGTGCTTGGGCCCCTGCTACCCATGTTGGAGACCAGGAGAGGGTTCCTGGCTTTTTTTTTTTTTTTTTTTTTTTTTTTTTTTTTTGACAGGCAGAGTGGACAGTGAGAGAGACAGAGAGAAAGGTCTTCCTTTGCCGTTGGTTCACCCTCCAATGGCCGCCGCGGCGGGCGCACCGCGCTGATCAGATGGCAGGAGCCAGGTGCTTCTCCTGGTCTCCCATGGGGTGCAGGGCCCATGCACTTGGGCCATCCTCCACTGCACTCCCGGGCCATAGCAGAGAGCTGGCCTGGAAGAGGGACAACCGGGACAGAATCCGGCGCCCCGACCGGGACTAGAACCCGGTGTGCCGGTGCCGCAAGGCGGAGGATTAGCCTAGTGAGCTGCGGCGCCGGCCAGTTCCTGGCTTCTGACTTTGGCCTGGAGCAGCCATAGCTATTGTGGCCGTTTGAGAAGTGAACCAGCAGGTAGAAGATTGATCTCTCACTCTCCCACGTTTCAAATAAATAAAAGTCCATTGAAAACTGGAATTAGAAGAAGTGTATATTGGTGCAAAAACTTGAACAGTTTTATCATAACACATTTCCCTGGACTTATCAAAAAGACTGTTTCTGTCAGAATAATAATTTTCCTACAGCAAATAAGTGTCAAGCACTTCTTCTGTCCCAGGCTTCATTCTGGGTGCTGGGATGCAGTGATAGATATGGCACAGAGTTTGCCTTCGTGGGGCTCACTGCGGGAGACTGAGGAGCACAGCAGCAAGTTCAGGACAGCATCAGGGTCTCCGTGGGGTCAGGGAGGTGAAGACGAATCCTGAAAGCTTAGCCCGAGTCTCCTGGCAAGGAAAGCACATGGAAAGTAGGCGACTGTTGCAGGCTGCGCAGACGCGCACCGCGAAAGAGCATGAGAGGTGTTGTCAAGGCAGCACAATACTCAGCGTGACCTGATCTTGCAAGGCACGCAGCTGGGCAGGGCAGCAGGGTATGTGCCATTCAAGGGCTGCGCTGGGGCTCAGCGTGGGTGCACGGGGGAGCCAAGGAGACTTTGTAAGGAGGGGAGCGCTTCCGCAGGTTACTGACTTAACGATGTGCTCCTTCCCTCAAAGCTGTGAATACTTTTCACGTTGCCTGAGTAGGCTCAACGGTGATAAACGTGTTAGAGAATGGGCTTGAATTGGAGGTGGGATGGGAAACAGGAGCTACACATTTACAGAGATTCTGTTTAGCAAACCAAGGGGGTGAAGCAGGTTAATTACAACCTGGCATCAAAACATTGCTGATTATAAGGTCATGAGGCTGAATCTGTTTCTTATTGCATTCTATAAAACAAACATTTAAGCATTTCTTGAGTTTGTTAATTGGATGGTCACCCTTTTTTTTTTTTTAAAGATTGTTTATTTATTTGAAAGGCACAGTGATAGAAAGAAAGAGCTACAGAGACAGAGAGAGTGAAAGACAGAGAGAGAGAGAGAGAAAGAGAAAGAGAGATCTTCATTTGCTGGTTCACTTCCCAAATGGTTGGAATAGCTAGAGCTGGGTCAGGCGAAAGCCAGGAGCCAGGAACTCCATCCAGGTCTCCCACTTGGGTGACAGAGACCCGTGGTACTTGGACCATCTTCCACTGCCTTCCCAGGCACATTAGCAGAGAGCTGAATAGGAAGCAGAAGGGCCAGGACTGGAACCAGCATACCAATATGGGATAGCAGCGCTGCCACAATGCCAGCCCCTTTCCACTGGTTTGTCAGCAGCAGAATCACCCACACGCTCCAAAGGAATCTCATCTCCCAGCTTTAAGAACGAGGTAGCCAGGACACTCACTATGGAGCAGCTGGTTAAGCCGTTGCCTGCAGCACCTAGCGCTCCACTTCCAATCCAGCTCTCTGCTATGGCCTGGGAAAGCATGGAAGATAGAGCCCCAAGCTCCTGGTTCCTGGCTTTGGCTTGGCCCAACTGCGGCCATTGCAGCCATTTGGAGAGTGAACTAGCAGATAGAAGCGCACGCGCTCTATCCCTGTAATTCTGACTTATAAATAAAATAAATATTAAAAGAAGAAGAAAAAAAAGAATGAGGCTGCCTGCGAGGCTTCCAGCATGGCCCAGGGCTCTGCACTCCTTCTCCACTGTGCTCATGCTACTGCACCGTCTAGGTGCAGCCAGATCCAACACCAGCACCACGAGGGTGTGGGTTTCTCACCCCACAGCACTGTCCATCAGGGTGAAGACATCTTGACTTGCATTCATCTTCTCTGAAATGTTGGTGACAAACACGTTCAGTGAAACCATGTGTGCAGACTGCAGCAGCATTCTGAGATGATGTAAGGTCAATACTAAGCATCTGTCTTTTATGTGCATCCTATTCAAGGTTCACACTGAGCATATGGAGGAAAGTCTGTATTCCTCTGTGGAATAAAACAGAGATTCACGTCTGGGACCAACAGAACATTCTACTATAAAATATCTTTAGCTTTTACTTTTATATCTAGCATATTGATAGTTTTTCTAATTTGGCAGATACAATGTCTTGCCTTAATAGCTCTTCATTAGCCAACATAGTCTTATTCTATTTCCAAAAAGGGCTTTTGCATGTGGAACAATGATGCAGCAAAATGAAATAACAAAAAAAAAAAAAAAAAAAAAAAAAAAAAAAAAAGGAGGCCGGCGCCACAGCTCACTAGGCTAATCCTCCGCCTTGCGGCACCGGCATACCGGGTTCTAGTCCCGGTCGGGGCGCTGGATTCCGTCCCGGTTGCCCCTCTTCCAGGCCAGCTCTCTGCTGGTCCGGGAAGGCAGTGGAGGATGGCCCAAGTGCTTGGGCCCTGCACCCCATGGGAGACCAGGAGAAGTACCTGGCTCCTGCCATCGGATCAGCGCGGTGTGCCAGCCGCAGCACACCAGCCACAGCGGCCATTGGAGGGTGAACCAACGGCAAAGGAAGACCTTTTTCTCTGTCTCTCTCTCTCTCACTGTCCACTCTGCCTGTCAAAAAATAATAAAAAAAAAAAAAAGGAAGGAAGGGGTCAAGTAAAAAGGAGAGTAGAAGAGATATGATCAGAGTGAAATTATGTGCAAAATATGAGGGTACTTCAACAAGTTCATGGAAAATGCAGTTAAAAGGTAAGTTTAGGAGCCAGCACTATGACATAGTGGATTAAGCAACTGCTTATGACACCAGTATCCCATATTGGAGTGCCAGCTCAAGTCCTAGCTGCTCCCCTTCTGATCCAGCTCTCTGCTAGTGTGCCTGGGAAAGTATCTGAAGATGACCCTAGTACATGGGCCCCTGACACCCACGTGGGAGACCACATGGAGTACCAGGCTCCTGGCTTCAATCTAGATCAGCCCTGGCTGTTGCATCCATTTGGGGAGTGAACCAGCAGTGGGAACATCTCTGTCTCTGTCTCTCCCTCTCTCTCTCTGTAACTCTTTCATTTTTTTGGTAAAGATTTATTTATTGATTTGAAAGGCAGAGTTACAAACAGGAAGAGACAGAGTGAAATATATATATATATATTTATATATATTCTGTCTGCTGGTTCATTCCTCAAATGGCTGCAACATCTAAGTCTGTGCCAGGCTGAAGGCAGGAATCAGGAACTCCATTAGGGTCATCTTGCACTGCTTTCCCAGGAGCATTAACAGGAAGTTGGATTGCAAGCAGAGGAGTCGGAACTTGAACTCGTGCTCCAATATGGCATGTTGGCATTGCAAGTACTGGCTTAGGTCACTAACTCATAATACCAACCTCAATAAATATTTTTAAAAGTTTATTTTGATGAAAAACATTTTAAAATTTATGCATAGCTTTTTACTTTTTTTTAATGTATTTATTTATTTGAGAGTCAGAGTTACACAGAGAAGGAGAGGCAGAGAGAGAGAGAGAGAGAGAGGTCTTGCATCTGCTGGTTCACTCCCCAGTTGGCCACAACAGCCAGAGTTGAACCGATCTGAATCCAGGAGCTTCTTCTGGGTCTTCCATGTGGGTGCAGGGGCCCACGGACTTGGGCCATCCTCTACTGCTCTCCCAGGCCATAGCAAAGAGCTGGATCAGAAGTGGAGCAGCTGGGACTCGAACTGGCATACATGTGGCATATCGGCACTGCAGGCGGCAGCTTTACCCACTACACTACAGTGCCCGCCCCAGCTTTTTCCTAATATGCATTTTTTATAAAATTTTTGAAGACCCCTCATATGTATAAATTTCAAAGCTTTTTGCACCAAAATAAACATCTTTTAACTCTATTTCCCACAAACTTTTTAAAAAATATTTATTTATTTATTTATTTATTTATTTGAAAGACAGAGTTACAGAGGGGCAGAGACAGAAAGAGAGTGAGAAGTCTTCCATCTGCTAGTTCACTCCTAAAATGCTGCAACTGCCAGAGCTGGGCTGATTCAAAGCCAGGATCCAGGAGCTTCCTCTGTGTCTCCCACGCAGGCACAGGGGCCCAAGGACTTGGACCATCTTCTCCTGCTTTCCTAGCCCATAGCAGAGAGCTACATTGGAAGTCGAGCAGCCAGGACTCGAACCGGCACCCATATGGGATGCTGGCACTGCAGGCGGTGGCTTTATTATACACCACAGCACCAGCCCCACAAACTTTTTGAAGTATCCTACATCCACAACGAAAATTATAGTTGCAGGAAGAAAGCCACCCATTTGTCTTAAAGCTTTTTAATAGTCAAGAAGAAAACAAAAACATTGTTGGTCACAATTCCTAGCATCCAGATGATTTAGAAATTCACCCCAGCAGCAGCCGCCTTGAAGCCCAACACTGTGTGGTCCTGCAACCAGACATTTATCTTGTTCTAAGCACACTCACCAACCAAATGTGCTACAAAGAGCTTTATTGTGGGTTACTTAATTTTGCAACAGTCCTTACTGAAACAGCTGGAGACAGAAAGTGACAAACTTAACACTGGGTTAATAATAACTTATCATTTTACAAAGGGCAATCAAGGAAGCCCCTGCTTAATGGCTCCAGATGCTCCCTACCTCTGTTAATTTATGCCAACAAAATGAACAGCCAGACCTGCCTCTCCATTCCACTCCCTAGCTGCAAGGGAGCCTAGAAAATGTAGTTTTTAGCTTTTCCATCTCAGCTCAACAGGAAGACACAGCAGGAGGTTGGGAGAGGTACTATGCAGATAAATTTCCCATATCCATCTGTGTAATTTCAGTCCTATGGGTACTGAGAATAGGTACACACCCAGTTCTGGTGGACAAGATGTAAGGTGATGTCTCCTGGCCAGAGCCTCCCTTCCGAAACAAACAGCAACACTTCTAAAGGACACTGTGTCCTGCCTTTGCCTTTCCTCCTGTCTGGAACACAGATGTGAGGCCTGGCATGCAGCAGCCATCTGGAGACTGAGTGACAGGCATGAGAATGAAAGTCCACACATTAAGGATGACAGAGCAGAAAGATGGAGCCTGAGCTCCTAGTGGCACTGTTGAGCTGCTGCAGCACACTGGGCTTGTCTATCTTTGGAACAGTTTTATGAGAACAAAATGTCTCTAACTGTTAAAACCGCCACAGTTTACTGTTCTATTGTTTGCTGATGCACGCCTAATATGGTAGTGCAACAGGGGTAGTAGCTGTGAAGATGCAGAGAAATGGTCAGTATATATTCTGGAAGTAGAACCACCAGGACTTGAAGATAGTTTCGCTGTAAACATGGAGTATAAGGATGGAAGAAATCGAGGATGGCTTCTATGTTTTTGGCCACATAAGACTAATAGAAATGTATAATCTTGTTTTCATTCAAGATGTGGGAAAATTCTTACTGCTACAGAAATACCTAACATAGATAAAAGACATCTTTGTGCAGTTCCCTTTACACCTGTTTTCCATTGAGCCTAAGGAAAATTCGGGTTAAACACATGTTAAATAATGCAGAAGAGAATGGGAAATACCTAACATCTATAATGAACACGGAGGCTGGAACATACAGAGCCTCTGCAGACTCTTCTCATCTCCAAAGCTTTCTTTTCTATCAAAGTCCAGGTGTACAAAGCTAAACCGTTACATCAGCCATTCTGTTCTGTTTTTTATTGCTTGCAGGAATAGACTATTATAATACTAATACTTCTAAAGAATATATTAACTTCTTGAATCAGTAAATAATGCCCCACAGCTGGATCAAATAAACATTCCAAACCAGAGCTTTTTTTTTTTTTTAGGAGAATATATATTTTTAAAATATCTACCATAATTATACACACACACTGGAGGGTACTATTTTCCATGAACTTAAACAATTTTATATAATTTTTATTTATATGAGTGGCAGACACACACAGAGAGAAAACACTCTCACTGCTGGTTTACCCTGCAAATGCCCACCATGGCTGGGGCTAGGTTAGAGTTGGACCCAGGAGCTGGGAATTCAATCCAAGTCTCCCACGCAGGAAGTAGGAACCCAATTACTTAGGTTACCACTGCTGCCTCCCAGGGTCTGCACTGGCAGGAAGCTGGAGCCAGGAGCCAGGAGCCAGGGCCAGGAATTATCCTAGGCATTCTGAGGCGGAGGCAGGGATCTTAGCCACTGGGCTAAAAGCCCCCTCTTCCATGACTTCTCTGAAGTACCCTCTTATATATAATTGTCAAGTTAAAAAGGAAGATGTGTGTGTTTTGGAGTAGTTACTTGCATTGCCGAAGTTTTCATGCTGGTGATGAGAGTATACTGGGAATGTCAAATAGAATGTCTGCTACAGCTGCAACACTAGTTACACGACCCTTTTCATCTCATATCCCAGCCCCGGGCGAAAGGACATTTACTCACAGGCTGGCAGGAGGAGGCTTGGAAGTGTGGATGAACCATTCAGAGTCTCTCTCTATCAAGAATCTGCAGTGGAAGACTAAGTATATGAGGCTGCCTTCTGCGGAAGGCGGAAGGTGAAGCTTCAATGTCAGCGGCAGAGCGACACCCTGAGAGAGGCCACCGGGGTCGGGAGGACCAAGCGCTGGTCAAAGCAGACGGCTCGGAGAGAAGGCTGTGGTCTCCGCTGGCAGAATAGGCCTGCTGCTCTCCTTGCCTTGCCCCAGTTCGGAGGCAGGAGGAGAAAGCCCAGGTTGCAGCCATGACAAGGTAGGGCTCAATAGCGAGCATCAGACACAGCCAGGAAGTCCATGCGTCGTCCATGCGAGTTAAGGAAGTCCCACAGCTTCAGACACGCCCCAATCCATACTGCAATTAGCTGAACTAACTTGAGTCAGCTTCTGTCGTTTGCAACAAAAACCGCCCACCCCAAACCAATGCAGTAACAACTGCTATCTTTTCTACCGTGAGTCGCTTATTACACTTCTGTGTTCTCTTCAAGCAAGCATGGGAGCAGCATTTCGGGAACATGGAATACTTTTGTTGGTATAAACCTGGGCATTATGCTCTCCAAGGTGAAACCCAAATCCCACAGGGCGCATTTCATTAGAAAATCTTACTCAAACTGGAGCACTGCGTGAAATTGGGGAACGATTTCAAGGCACGATATTTGCGCAGCCTTCCGGAGAGTAGAACGGGGCCTTGAACAACCAGCTCAGGACCACGTGGAGGGGCTGCACTGTGGCATAGTAGGCTAAGCCTCCACCTGCGGCACTGACATCCCGTACAGGTGCTGGTTCCAGTCCCCGCTGCTCCTCTTCTGATGCAGCTCTCTGCTATGGCCTGGGAAAGCAGTGGAAAATGGCTCAACTGCTTGGGCTCCTACACCCCTGTGGGAGACCCAGAAGAAGCTCCTGGCTCCTGGCTTTCTATTGGCCCAGCTCCGGCTGTTGCGCAATTTGGGGACTGAACCGATAAGTGGAAGAGTTCGATCTGTCTCTCCTCTCTGTCTGTAACTCTACCTCTCAAATAAATAAATAAAATGAAAATTTAAAAAGATCACATGGGTGTTATCTTCTAGCGGTGGTATCCTTGCGTTTTCTACCCGGCCCTGCTTGTCTCCAGGCCCCTTCCTCCCAGATGTCTGCTGCAAATAGTGCGAACCTGCTTCATCACAGGAGGAACGAACTCGAGGGAATACGGTAACATGGAATTCCAAGTAATCCAAGTTCAAGTCACACAAATTGAGGCACACATGCTTAACACGGGGTGATGAGTGCTTCATTTCACACAGAACATGTCTGATGCCAGGAATCTGTCACCTGGCTCCTGGGGAAATGGCCAAACATGCAGGAGTCTTAGCTTTTCTCTGGAACACTGCTCCACCTGCCAGGTACCTGGCTCCTCACTACATTACATGTAACTGTAGGTATTCAGAAACTGAGACTTAATATTCACATTTTTTAAAAAAGCGTTGCAGTCGTGTGACCTGCCACCCAGTGAATCTAAAACAGGTGATAGAAGAGGTGCCCAGGACAAGCATACCTTCCCTATTCTGCCATCTCTGACACGTCTTTCCTAATTCTTCCTGTTTCCTTGTTAACGAATTTCAACCAGTTCAAATACCCCATAAATTAAATGTGTACACAGCTGCTTAAGCAAACAAAGAAAAAAAAAGACCTTCTTATGCCTCTTTTGTTTGTCAAGCACAAGAGATTCTGAGCCATCCCTGATACACACCAGTCTTCAGGAGCCTTGTCCCAGGGCAGAGCAGGGGAGATGTGTGTGGAAAGTTTCTCTGGGGAGGTGATGTTTCACATGAGGACTTTGGTGAAAGAAGAACCCAGTCATGCTGCAAGTAGCAGCCTAACAGAGGCCACGGCATAAAGAAAGGCCCCTCGGCGTATTCGAGGAATAAAACCCAAACCAAGTGGTCTGGAGCACACTGAGCAAGGGAGAGATGGCAGGACTTGAGCTTAGGGAATAATACAGGCCAGAGAGTGTTGGGACTCACAGGTCGTAGTCACACGTTCGTATTTAGTCTAAGTGTAAAGAAAGCCTTTGAGAGCTTTAGATAATGAAATCATAATTTGCTTTACATTTCACAACTGTTGATACCAAAACTAATGTTCAGAGATGGGCAAAACTAATTACAAGGCCGGCGCCACGGCTCACTAGGCTAATCCTCCACCTAGCGACGCCGGCACACCGGGTTCTAGTCCCGGTCGGGGCGCCGGATTCTGTCCCGGTTGCCCCTCTTCCAGGCCAGCTCTCTGCTGTGGCCAGGGAGTGCAGTGGAGGATGGCCCAGGTGCTTGGGCCCTGCACCCCATGGGAGACCAGGAAAAGCACCTGGCTCCTGGCTCCTGCCATCGGATCAGCGCGGTGCGCTGGCCGCAGTGCGCTGGCCGCGGCAGCCATTGGAGGGTGAACCAACGGCAAAGGAAGACCTTTCTCTCTGTCTCTCTCTCTCACTGTCCACTCTGCCTGTCAAAAAAAATAAAAAAATAAAAAAAAAAAAAAAACTAATTACAGCCGTAAAAGTCAGAGTAGCTGGGGATGGACACTGTGATGCAGCTGCACGACCAATTTAGCTGCTGTCTGCGGTGCTGTCATCCCATGTGGGTGCTGGTTCGAGTCCTGGCTGCTCTGCTTCCAAGCCAGCTCCCTGTTAATGTGCTTAGGAAAGCAGTGGAAAATAGCCCAAGTGCTTGGGCCCCTGCACCCAGGTGGGAGAAAGGAAGAAGCTCCTGGCTGCTGGCTTTGGCCTGGCCCAGCCCTAGCTATTGCAGGGAGTGAACCAGCAGAAGGAATATCTCTCTGTGTGTCTCTACCTCTCTCTCTGTAACTCTGACTTTCAATAAATAAATATATTTTTAAAAAAAGTCAGAATTGCTGTTATTTTTGTGGTTAATGATGAGGAGGGGGAAGAGGGGTGTTTCTGAGGTGCCAACAACATCCTGCTCCTATTTCTTGATCCAAGTGCTGGCTTTGTGTTCAGGTTGTGACACATTATCAAGATGTACATTGATGATGTGTGCACTTTTCTGTAAAATATTTGCTAACAAGCGAATGTTTATAATGGCTGGATGGAGAGCAGATTTCAAGGACAAGGTGGGGAGGAGCCCCTTTAGGAAAAGCTGATGGTGACTTAAACTAATATGGGCAGCTGTCGAGATAAATACAGGAAATATTTTGGAGTGAACCGGCTAGAACTTGGTGAAAGATTGCATATATGCATTTGAAAGGAAAGAATGACTTCCAGGTTTCTGACCAGAGCAACTAAGTGAAGGGTGATAGCGCTCACTGATTTACAGGCAGAAGGTCAAGGACTCAGCTTTGGAAATACTCTGTGGTTTTGAAAACAGGTTGTTGCTCCTTAATGTCTTCTCCTCTTGACAGCCCCAAAACTTAAAAGTCCTGTTTCCTCTTTCCTTCTTTCACCCCACCCCTCCAAAAACACCCTCCTCACCCTACTCTCTAATAACAGGTTCTAGCCATAAAAGTCAGGTCACTAAATCACTATTTTTAAGTTGTTTTTATAGGCTTCACCACCAAGCTGGCCTAACTCAGTCTCAACTGGTTCAAGACTGACCGGCTGAGCTGCACATGCACAGAAAGAACTGTGACCTACAGGTGACTCTCAGAACCAAAGCTGTGCCGCTCCCAGGAAGCAACAACTGGAGAGGGACAGCATTAGGAAGAGACGGGTCTGACGAGTACAACATCTGCCAGCTGGACTCCTTCTGCCACGCATCCCGCGTGGATCTGCTGAGGGGCCCATCAGTCAGAAACTGTCCCATGGATGTGCGCATGTCCTGACTTCTCTTTTCCTGATCCTGTAAAACGTTTCCCCAGGCTCTCAACTGGGGAGTCAGATTTGGGCATGGATCCTCACTCCTGGCTGGGCCACCTGATAATACTCTTTCTCTCTGCAAAAGACCACGAGTTTGGTGTTTGGCCTTCTGATGCAAGCAAGCAAATGGATTAATCTTGCTTCGTTAACTTTTTTTTTTTTTTTTCCCTAAGAAGCAGAGTGATAGACAAATGGGCAGGGAGAGAGGTCCCATTTGCTGGTTCACTTCCCAAATGCCTGCAGTGGCCAGGATTGGGCCAGGAGTAGCTGAGTGCTGGGAATTCAATCCTGGTTTCCCAGGTGGGTGGCAGGAACCCAATTACTTGAGCCATCACTGCTGCCTCCCAGAGTCTGCACTATCAGGAAGCTGGAGTCAGGAGCTGGAATTGGGTGGTGAATCCAGGTATTCTGATGTGGGAGACAGGTGTCTTAACTGCTGGGCCCAATGCCCTCACCCTCACTAACAGTTTTAGGTACTCAGGAAGCATCCACATGGTGGCATCAAGTAGATAATTGGATAGGTAAGTGGGTACTCAGAGAAGAGATCCGTGAGAGAGGTCTAAGTGTTGTCACTGTAGGCCTACAGACCATAACAGAATTTATGAGAATGATAGATCACCTAGGGAAAGGAGGAAGAGAGCATAAGGAACCTGCCATCAGGATCTTCATCCTGGTGAAGTTAGAGAAAGAAGAAAGAGGGAGAAAAAATTACCAACGAGACTGAAAGAGCTGCCAGTCAAAGGGTTGACTGGTGCTGCAAAGTTAGAAAAGGATCCATTAGTAACATCCATAAAAATCGCAGCCGCTTTGGTGACAATCCTAAGTCTCCCTGCAAATCCAAACCTGTGGTCTTTTGCAGAGAGAAAAATACTCTCTCTGTAAAATATCATAGTAACTGTACCTACCTTCCAGAGCTATTGTGTGTAATTCCTTTGTTAAAATTCAGCTAGATGTGGGTTGTTTTGTTAGCTGAGAATAAATGCTTGCGCTTCTTTAAAATAAGTTTGATAATACTCTCCTGATAAACTTGTTATGAGGAATAAGTGAAATAAAATTACAACTTAGAAAAGTAGATTTAAACAGGTTTAAAAGTAGATTTAAACAGATTTAGACAGGTCTTCACCATATCTCTACTTGAGTTGATTACTACTGGATATATCTGATAATAGGAGGACCAAAACCAATCTTGAGGTGGTGGCATGCTCAGTAGTAGCATTGGGACCTGCCACCCATTTATGTGAGAATCCTTTGGAGAAGCTGGGTTTCTAGTGCAGCATGACTGGTGATGGTTTGAGTTCCGGCTGCTCTGCTTCCCATCCAGCTCCGTGCTAGTGTGTGCCTGGGAAAGTAGCATAAGATGGACCAAGTGGATTGGCCCCTGCCACTCATGTGGGAGACCAGAATGGAGTTCCAGGTCCCTGGCTTCAGTCTGGCCCAACTCCAGCTGTTGCGGCCATTAGGGGAGCGAACCAGCAGATGGAAGCTTTCTCTATCTCTCCCTGTCTTTGTCACTGTGCCTATCAAATAAATAAATCTTTCAAAAAAGATTGTCAGAGAAAACCCAGTCATTGCTATCCTCTCTAACACATCTTTGGCCTCTTTGCATCTTCCTCTCTCTTCACCCAGATAAACATTTAAAATGACCAAAAAAAAAATGGATTTTAAGAAAACAGGATTATTCCTCCATAAAAAGGGGAAAAACTGAGGGAATGAACTGAGGCTGGGATCGGAGGAGAAAGGGTGGGAAGACAAAATGGAGGTTTTCGATGCTTTTGATAAGGAACCGGGTGAGGGGGCACTGGTGTAGGCTGTACAACTCTTGAGGGGCTGGTGTGGATGGGGTGAGAATATTCAAAGACTTTAAGTTGTAAATGCAAATCCCTCCTTCATCCCTGAGAAACTCTCTATAAATTTCTACACATTCTTTCATGACTTAAAGAAAAAAATATATAAGATGGGTATCATTAAAAATCTAGAGATCTGTGTTGCAGAAAACATGATGAATTAAAGTATCAACATTTATCTCACTTTCTATACAAAACACAATCTGGTGTAGCCTCCTACAGTTCTATTGTTAGTAGAGATGCTTTCAAGATGTGCTGGGGTGGGTGGGCTTTTGGCCTAGCATTTCAGCCACCAACTGGGATCCCTGCATCCCATATCAGAGTGCCTGGGATTGAGTCTCAGCTCCACTCCCAAGCCCAGCTTCCTGGTAATGTGACCTGGGAAGCAGCAGGTGACAGCTCAAATGGTTGGATTGGGTTCCTGGCTTCTGGTTTCAGCCTGTCATGCTCTGCTGTTGTGGAAAGTGAACCAGCAAATGGAAAATGTCTGTTGATCTGTCTCTCAAAACAATATTCAGTAAACACTGCCACAGGTCAGACAGAGGCCCAGTGAAGACAGGGTCACAGTGCTCCTAAGCTAAGGATGCTAAAGGCTTACTCAAGGCCTTCCCACTGTTCATACTCTGCTATCTAGAAGCCTGATCCTGACACCAGACATGGCCAGGGCTGGCCCAGATGCAAAACAGCAGGGATTTGTGGGCAGTATTTCCTCTGTTTCCTCTCAACTAACTGGCCAGGTTCTCAGACAGACCTGGTGGAAGATACTCTTTGGAAAGCAATAGACTGGAAAACTATTACTATTAACCTGGAGCATGCAGGAAACTGAGGGAGGCTCTAGCACAACTGTGAGGAGCTGCAAAGGGGACATTTTTCCCTGTCGGTTCTGACGGAAACCCAGCCACTCATTTCTGCACAATCTGGTATCCAGCGTGGCCAGAAAGGAACCCCAGTGGCCAGATGACAGGTCCCGGTTCTTAGTGAGGGGCAGGGGTCATGCTCTGAGAAGTGGTAGATTGACTGCTTGCTGAGCCACTGGGTTAGCATGCACTGGGCTCAGCAGACTATGATCAGAGACACACACAAGCATCTTTTCAAAACCAGACAACATTAAAATACGGGAGATCTGTTTACTTATCAAGGTTAGAAATACAGGAGAAAAAGTTCAGCCTGCAATCACAAATTAAGAAACCAGAACCGAGTCAGATGGACTTGCAGGCATTACAGCTGAGCTCAGGGGGCGGATTATCAGCTCAGGGAGTCTGGAATTCTACACGTCTCAATGTATCTGAGAGCAAAACTCCCTTCACCAGAGCCCTGGGTATGGCTCAACAATTCCTTCATATATCATCACAGATCGCCTTCCCAAATCAGAAATATGTCTCCACACATCTCAAATTAAGAAAGGCTACACCACTGAGAAATGATTTCCAGTTGTTGGAATGTAAAGAAAAATTAATCTGTCGAAACACATCTTTGATCACTGACGAGTTATTGAAAGGCAAACAAGGACAATCAATTATGGATGATAAACAAATTAAACAGAATCATATTTCAATTTTTAAAATTTTGGTTGGTTCAATGATTAGTTGATATTTGTTCAATATCCAAGAATAAAAGAGACACGAACATTTCACAGTTATGTCATTAGTATTTTGACCAACAATTCATTTTTCACTTTAATTTGTGAAGCTAACCTTAAATACTGATGACCCATTAATCTTCATTTGTTTGGAATTAGCTTACTCTTAGGATAGACACAGCTTTTAAAATACTGCTTTTAGAATAGAAATCTTGAATGCGTTGGAATCAATTCATTAGGGAAAAAAATTCTGAGTCTGGTTTATGTTGGAAATAGCTGAATGATTACATGATTGTTTGGCTATCTTAGCAGTTGATTTTTGAATTGAGAAATGTTCTAATTTTCACATAATGTGAAAATCTGTTACTAATATAACCAATAGGAAAAATCTTAAATGTATAAAATGTTGTTAGAGACCATATTTAATTAAGATTTTTAACAAAGCTTATAGTGAAGTTAAAATTTAGCAATGACCTGGTTAATTTGACTTACATGGGTAGATAAATTATCAAGTTGTCAGATATAAAACAAGATTAATATATCACCATTTTATAGACATGACTTTAATGATTCACGTAAAGTTTGCACCTGACATCTCTAGTTAATTCATTTTTCCTGTTGCACCTTGCACTTACAACTTACTTGCACAGGTACAAAGAATGGTATAAAATGATGTGGATTCCAGATCACTGAATGTTAGTGTTACATGGGTTGTTATTTATTTAGTCAATTTTGACTAAAGGCAAAACTGTAGACAAAAGTTTGTCTCTTGCTCAACAATTCTGCCCTTTTGCTGACCCCTCCCGCCTCTTTAAGTTCTCCTCTTTGCACTCATGTTATTTACTCATTGTCCTCAGACTTTCTTCCCACCACCAACATTTGCTCTGACCCTCATTCAAAGGTATGGATAACAGCTAAAACATGAACCTTCTCAGTAGTAGTTGGTTCAAATTTGTAACCTATAAAAATATTTGAGGGCATCAAAAAATGAGTGATAAATATGGTCCTTGAAATTATACCAAAAAGCCACTTGCCTTATGCCTCTGAGGAGGGCAGATCAAATTCTATAACCCCTCTTCCATCTCTAAAATGTTCTTTTGCTTTACATAGCCAGAAGATGTTTATATGTTTATATATATTTCTTGCTATTTTTCCTGTCTCTTCATAAAGAATGGAATAGTACAAGGTAGAAGAAAAGAACAGTATCTGATGCTCAGTATTCTACATTAAGAGTTAAAAATCACAATTTCTAGATGCCATTTCAAATTATTAATTTTATTTCATATTACTCCTTAAGATAATCTATTACTTTAAGAGGTTATTTTTCCACCAAATTGCTTAGTTAAAAAAATAATTAGGTAATCACTAGTTCCTCCGAGTAAAATAAATTATGTGAGTAGATAAAATATAATTAGAAAAACAATTGGATAGCTCCCCTGTAGGAAGTCCTCAGTGCAAAGTACAATATGCAAATGCGTCATTCATTTGTTAATTTTAGAGGACAGCATTTCAGTGAAATAATTGAAAACAGCTCATGGCCTGTTCTGTGAAGAAACAAAACATTGTGTTGATGTCAAGTAAGTTAATTATGCTTTATAATCTTCAAATGGAGCATATAATTAATTTATGAAATTCTGATACCATTGTGTTTAGACCCTTGTTAGTAATCAAAAATTCCAGTGGTTTCTTCTTATTCCTAATGTACAAAATCAACTGATATTCTATATGTTTAAAAACAATTCAATTCAGAACAGTTGTGCTATACTAAAGAATTTAAAACAGCATTTAAAAATGTTCAAAAGCACTATAAAAGATGACTGACTTTTGTGAAATATTTATGGTAGCAATACGTTCTCATTCAGCAATATGACTATGTAACTTTTCTCTAACACTGCGCATAATTTTCATTAATATTATTGAAGATCAATGACTTATATAAAACTTTTTTCTGTGGCATGAAAAATTTAACATTTTAGCTGATCTATGTTCTTTTGCACTTTTATTTTAAGGTCTTTACAATGACCTAAGAAATTTTCAAAGGCATTGAGCATATTTCCAAATATTTAGTTGAAAATGAAAACTATTTTCAAACCAACATATAGATAACAAAAGCTGTAGGATCGCCTTAATACCTCCTGACACCCCTACAACCACTGCCAGCAAAGTTTCCTAGGATGTTTGCCATCAGCTGCAGCTCTCCTAAAGCAAGAGATAATCTTAAAATTGAAAAAAGAGAACACTACTCCCGAATTTCCAGTTAACAGAGAGAGTTGTAACTCTTGAACTTCCTGTATATCAGTGTTTCTTTTCAACACATTCATTGCTCAGGTGACCTTGGACTTCAATAAATTCTATATATTTGTTAAGTGGATGCCAGTGTTTATTTTAATTTTAGATTTAAGTTGTCAACATCTTGGAACTATATCAATTTCTCAAACAATTAAGAAATAGTAAATATTAAAAGGATAAAGAAAATATCTCATGTCATTAAGTGCTTAATAAGACTTGGTATCAAGTAGATACAAACAAAGGATTATCTAATAAAGCAATGGATTGGGAAGTGGTTGCTAGAGAATGTACATTGTGTTACTTTTTCATACTTTGGTACAAAATCAAGGTCTTAACTGGAAATTACTTAAGTTTTTAATTGATGTTCATAAAATACCAATAGAACTCTAATAAAATTTCTTTCTGATTCCTGTGATTGTATGTTTCTTAGGCATTTACATTTGGGATCTCTTAGAATGAAATATCTGAATATAGTCTGTGTTAAAGTATGACAATATCTGGAGTATAAGGAAGTGTACTTCTTAAAAAATGTCAAAAATGCAGATAGTTGTAGTTTTAGATATTCATAATAGAAATAAAAATTATACCCTTAATATATTACAGAGGGTTACAGCAATTGTGAAGTAAAAAAGCAGATAGTTCTAAATATAGAGAATTGCCTTAAAGATTATTAATAGTTATCAATATTAAGATTTTTGAATACCATATGGACAAACAGGTCATGTTAAAAACAATAATCATACAGTTTTGCATAGATTGAGTGTTTTATAAATTGACTATCATATTCTAAACCTTTATGAATTAGTTTTTGTGTTCCTAAATTTTTGCCAAAATATTTGCTCTGAGGACAATTTATATTGCCTGTCTTTCTAAATGAGTTTTGAATAAGAACTCTACTTAAAATTCTGCTTCTATTATTCCAAAGAGAGCAGTGGTATGCCTGATTTCTTCTACATGGTGAAACTATCAGACAGAGATGATTTTCTTTCTGCACTGCTTCTTACCTAACCATTTTCAACACATGACTTGCTAGAAGTGGCATCCATCAATGAGGTGACCTTTGTTCTGCATTGGAAAGTGATCAGTACAAGGCTTCATGAAAAGAAGTCCAGGTTTCCTTGTTAAATGCTTTGCAATGATTAAAAACAAAAAGTAGGCCTTCATCCCTAATTAGTTGCATTCAATGGCCAGATTTAAGGGTGAATAGGATACCCAGCCAGGTGTAATTCTCAGCAGTTATTTCAGAAGGAAGTAATCCTTCAGAGATGAGACAGTAGCCTAAGCCTTATTTACTCTTGCATTTGGCTGCCAAAAATGCTCTTTTCTAAATGGTTTTAAGGCTTGTAATATTTAAAACTTTTTGAGGAGATTAAAAGAAGCCTAGTTAGTGAATTGTAAACTTTCCTGTAAAGGAGAGGAGCACAAAAGCCTATTGACGGGCAGTGCTCAATTGGAAATTTCATGTATTGTCAAATGATAGATGTCTGTCCCAGCTGTTAATACTTTAATTCCAAAATCTCTTATAGCCCCTTTCCTCTGTTTCAGAAACAGAAGCTGGGACCTGATGTGTGAGGTAGGCCCTACAGCTTGCCACTATTTTTAGATTTTAATTTTGTGGAATATTCTCAGGCAATCACATGGCCCTCTTACTTTGAAATTTAGATTTTGAGCATTTCACACACCCACCCACACACCCACACCCACACCCACACACACTCACACAAAACAGGAAAAAAGATCACCTTAACTAAAATGTCAAGACCAATGTCTGAACTTAGTCACTGACTCTTCATTTAGGAAAAAGATTTTGATCCCCAAGTATCTTGAAACCTGCTTTTCAAAAATGCAACTTTCCCAATAGAAGAATAAAAGATATTTGTCTTCCTTATGTATTCCTATTTGGGAAATGATCTGTTCTCCTTGTGGAAATCTGCAGTCTGAAAAAAGAAATAAAGACAAATAAGGAATGAACTACTGAAAATAATCTACATGCCATTTGAAAATCCAAGGGCCACTTAATAATGAAGTAGTCCTAAGATCGCCAGGCTGCGGCGTCCAGCGCCGGGCCGCAGGTGGCCACGCGCCGTCCGGGGCGCGCAGGTTGGGCTTCAGGGCGCGGCCGCCAGCGCCGGGCGAGCTTCGACGAGGCCGTTTGAAGTGGCGCTTTGGATGGATTCCCGGGTCTGTACGGCTCGGGACGCTCCGGGACCCGGCGACGCACTCAGGGCTGAGGCGTCAGAGGTGGCCGGGAAGAGAGGCCGGGGTGCGCAGGTGGGACACACGAGTGCGAACTCGACGTTTCCATCCACCAAGCGCTCGGCCCCCACGGCGCGCCCTGAGCACCTACCTCGACACGCTCCACTGCTCTGCTCCGGCCAGAACCCCGGGCAAGACGCCTCCGTGGGGGCGAGAAGGGAACGCCTAGGAGCGAGGGCGCCGGCGGTCCCGACCGGCGGCGTGCGGGAAACCCGACGGCGCCACGGCTCTCCCCTCCGCGCCTCCTTCGCGCCTGCCTCCTCGCCGCCCGGCGGCTGGGGCGGGAGCCCAGAGCCGGGGAGACCCTCCGTTTTTCCCGCGGGGTCTTGGCTGAGCAATGGATGCTGCCAATTGCAAGGGAAAGGACAGGGACAAGAGTTCCTTTGGGGCGTGCTTGACACCCACCAAGGGCAGAGGAGAGACGCGACAGGAGCCAGCGCGGGGACGTCGGGGGTGAGAGGCCCTGAATTTCTGGGCGGTGAAGCGCTTCTCTGAAGGAGCCCCGAGAGCCCGGCCGCGCCTAAATCGCTGAGAGTCACCCGGGCAAGACCGATGCCTCGGCCGCCTGCAGGAGAGAACCCATCCCTCGCGTCCCTCCCGACCCTCCTGGGGCTCCCGGCCGAGCCCGGACCTGGGGCGCCGCGAGGGACAGCCCCGAGCAGGTGGCGGCGGCCCAGCGGGCACGGCTACCTCCAGGAAGGCTCTATTTTTGGGCTCCCCTGCCAAAATCACCCCCTCCCCCCGGTGCGCGCCCTCTCCTCGTTCCCCACGGATTGAGTTCGTTTTTTGTTTTTGTTTTTGTTTCCGGTTCCTTCGCTGATGCCCACCCGCGTGGCCCGCGCGCCCACCAACACCAAGGGCGCAATTCGGGGCGAGGTGCTCGCGGGGGCTGCGGCGGGCCGGCGCGCGAGGCGCTCCTTCCGGGCAGCCCCGAGGTGCAGGCCCGCTCGCGGCCGAGACGAGCGTGCGGAGGGCGGCGTGCGCAAGGGGTCAGGCCGGGGAGGGGGCTCCAAGGGCCGGGGCATAGGCGCCCGTCCCCCGCCAGGGCCCCGCCGGCCCTTCCCAGCTGTCGGACCCGCGCTGCTGAAGCTGCAGAAATGTGCTGGCGCCTGTCCACCGGCTGCGAACAAAACCAAACAAAAAAGCGGCGAAAGCAAAAGCGAATATGGCGCTGCTGAAATCCAGAGCGTCTTGCTGTTTCCTCTGCTCCGGACCCCGGCCCCCTCCTCCTGGTCCTCTGGCCTCCGCCTCCCGGGCGCTGCCCCTGCAGTTCCCCACCTCACGCCCCTCTGCTGCCCTCACTGGCACCCTCCGTTCCCCGACTGTCTCCCCTCTCGGTTCCTCTTTCTCCATTTTGTGTCGCAGGCGCTCTTCTCCTCGGTTCCCTTTCTGGTCTCGCGCTCCCCCGCCCGTCCCACTTTTCCGAGTGGAGGCGCGGGCGGGGACGGCGGGGATGGCGAGGCCAGGGGCGAGGGCTGCTCTGGTAAGGAAGGTGTTCCTTTAGACTCGAGAACCTGCTTTAAGCAGCTGCGCGCCTGGCGTCTTGCATCACCCGCCGGGCAGCTCCCGGGCCGCGGGCGGCGCGGGGCCGCCAGCCGAGCGCACAGGCCCTGGAGGAGGCTCGGGTTTGATGCTGAGGTCCGTGCCCTTTTTTGTTGGTTGGTTGGCTGGTTGGTTTTTTAAAGCTTAGGATAGATGCGGATGTGCACTGGATGTACGTTTCCCTAGCGTACTTCCAATGAAGCTTTTGAGAGAAGCCTACGAAGAAGACGGCACTGTTCGTGTTGCTTGTTTTCTTTTGAACAGAGGTTACACCCAGACACGAAGATAGTTAACTTCTTTAAGGCTAAAAGGTCAGAAAATTAGCGCTTTCTTTTACATCAGGGCTGACCGCGACACACCCCCGCCCCCTTTCTTTCTTTCTTCTTTGTTTTCTAAAGATGAACTTTTTCAAAAAAGACTGATACTTTTTCGATACAAAACATCCCCAAATTGCGGTTCTGGGATAGTTCAAGGTCTCCAAGCGCTTGCCAGCCTGTGGAAGGATGGGAAATGGGTTGCTACATTCAGGAGAAACGGCGGGGTTTCCTACTGGAGCTCACTCTGCTGGAGACGCTCGCTCTCCGGCGGGCAGGCTCGGCTTCGGTTCTTTCAGAGAGCCAGCTAAAAGGAGACACTCTTCCTCATAAAGAGACACAGCCACTCATCCTCTGACCTCTCTCAGTGTTCGTGAGAAGCTGGGTCCACCTGCAGTGTTGGAAAAGAAAATGGTTTTGCTTCCCAAGTTGTTTTTTTAAACTAACTGTATTTCACTTTCTTGACACCTGACCAGTGCGTTCTCACAGCCTTCTGGCTTGTTTTACCTCCTCGCCGTGGCCGCCACAGCCATAGCCTCCAGGAAAAAAAAGAAAAAAAAAAAAAAAAAAAAACCAAAAACTGTTCATCCCTCAGGTGACTCTCACGTTCCTGGAATGATCCGAAAAGACCAGAATTTTGTAAGGTGACTTTTTTTTTTTTTTTTAAATATATTAGGGTCGTGTTTGCAGGGAAAGAACCATTGAAGTTTTCCTTCAAAAAATCACCTTCCTTGGCTTTCTTTAATTGCCCTTATTAAAGTTAGGTCACAAATAGAACTTATCTTCAGACTCTTTCTTTATGAGAGGAGAAAGAACCCAGCCAGCGCAACTAGGCCTTATTAAATGCCTAGCTCTGGAACTGGTGCCTGCAAAGCAGGCTTGTTACACTGAGTTTCATACAGGTATTCCTATGGCTCAAACAGTTGATTTGTAAAAGTCCCCCTCCCCCAAAAAACCTGTTAAAATGTGATTCTAACCCAGGCCCCTATACTTCTGTGTGAAGTACTTCTTCTGGTAGACGAGCAAGTAAAATGCATCTAACTTGATGAACTGGTGGTTTTTTCCCTCCCAGATGAACTTTCTAAAAATGGGCAAAGTACGGAAGTCACTAACATCCTCCAGTTTAATTGGAGTGATTCAGTACTTATATAAAGTTAATCCTGTTGAGGTATTAGTTCCTACTCAGAGAGGATAAATTAAGCACAACTCGGATTATTTTTAGATGGGCAACTTTGTACATACTCCAAGCAATGGAGAGGGGAGTTGGAAAAAGGATTATTTATCCAAAATATATGTATTGAATGCCAAAGATATTCATATCTCATTGAAGCAGGGTGTTGACGAGGTGGGTATACATCTTAATGTCTGTTATGAAGGAGTTTACCGATTATAAAGACTGCTTAATCCTTTTATATTTTCTCTCATTGAAAAACATGCCTATGAAACAAACTACAGCTAGGTACCTGCCTTCACCTCACAGGTTAAATTTCAGATAAACTAAAAACCTAGAGAAACAAAGAACTGTTTAATTATTGGAAGAAAATGTAGAACTTCTTCATGGCCTTGGAGTGGGGAAGAATTTCTTCAGCACAATCCATAGAGGAAATGATAAATACTTTTATTTTCTAAATACTTTTATATGACTAAATAAAAAGTTACAAGATAAATTGAGAAGATATTTTAAGGCAAGCACCCAACAAAGGATTAACATTCAGAAGGTATAAATTACTTATGTGAAAGAATTTAATAATTTATGTATCAAGAACATTATAAGTAAAAGATGTGGATAAGGATATACACACATGAAGTAAAAGCATAGAACTATTAACAGGAAAGATACATATGGACTTCAAAAAAAGTGATTTCCTTTTGGAGAGAAGGGAAGAAGGAAGGAGGGAAAATAGGAAAGGGTCCCTGGGTGGGGGTCAATTCTTTATAAAAAGATCAGAGGCAACTATGGCAAGATGTTGACACTTTTGTTCTTTGTACTTTTTTACAAGCTTGTTAGAATTTATTTAAAAATCTCTAACATCAACTTCCAGTCCAAAAAACAAACAGATGACTCATTTCTTTCTTAGTCAATAATAATCTTGTAAAATGGTGTTCACATATATGATGGCAAAGCAAACAGCATTCCCTGGTGCTCTTCTTGTGTAGTGTTTGACTGTTATGCCGTGTTCACAGCAGAGATTTCCCTAGTTTCATGTCTCTCTGGTGTTAGCTTGTTTGTTTTCTCAGTAGATTTAATGAGAAGAACAGGAACTATGAATATGTATGAGAGTAATTCACAAAGTTCATGGAAAATGGAATTAAAATATAAGTTTATTTTGGTGCAAAAATTTTGAAAAATCCATTCACAGTTTTTTCATAAAATGCATTTCCATGAACCTTTTGAAAGCCCCAGTATGCATAGATTTCAAAATATTTTTGGACCACAATAAATATTTTTACATTCCATTTTCCAGTGACTTTTTGAAATACTCTTGTACAAGAGAATTTATTCTTATATAATAAAGTCATAAAAAATGTTTTTTTTTAAATGAGGAAACAAAATTCCTCCACACCATTACAGAAACCCTGTTGAAAAAAAATTGACAATCTCAGGCCTAGCATGCAAGATTTATTATTTAGGTGTGTCTGATTTTTTGTGCAGACTAAATATCAGGAATTGGTTTTGTGGAAGAATTTATGAGGAGTTCTCAAATGTTCACTGAAAATACTTGTTATGAAAGCTACAAGTAGATTTCAAAATATTCTTGCACCAAAATAAATTTATCTTTTACTTCTCTTTCCCATGAACTTTTTGAAATATCCTATGAGATCTTTTTCAAAAAGATTTACTTATTTGAAAAGTGACACACACAGAGAGAGAGGTAGAGAGGGAGGGAGGGAGGGAGGGAGGGAGGAAAGGAGAGAAGGGAGAAAAGGAGGGAGGGAAGGGGGAAGGGAAAGAGAAATGGGGGCTGCTGGTTTACCCCTCAAATGCGGGTAACAGCAGGAGCTGGGCCTAGGGTTGGGTGAGGCCAAAGCCAGGAGCCAGGCACTCCATCAGGGTCTCCCACTGGGTGGCTGGGACCCAAGCACGTGAGCCTTCAGGTGTTGACTCCCAGGGTACACATTAGCAGGAAGCTGGAGGGAAGCAGAGAAGCCCTCCCCAGGCACTCTGCTCTGAGATGCCAACCTCCCAGCTTAACCAGCTCTGTCACTTTCTCATTTTATCTGGTAGGAGTTCATACAGTGTTGATTTCTATTTTGTTTACTTGTAACTTCCGTAGGGATTATTCATTATATTGTGGCACTGAAAAGATGTAACATTTCATTTGCTTTGAGACCTTGTGTTTGTTTCAGGTCAACAAGCATCCTGAAACGAAATGGCTATTGTTCTGCTTGCTCCCCTGTGAACTGAGAGGGCTTGTTACACAGTGACAGAGTCATGTGGTGGCAGTATCCATACTACCATGTCAAATAAAGGTCAGAAAGTGAGGCAGAGATGCATCAGTCCTGGAAACATATGGATCCAGCTAATTTCTGCAAAAATAATCTTCTGAAAGTTCCAAAACTTTACTCCAAAACTCCCTGTGGCTCCCAAATGCCAATAAAATTAAAGCCTAAGACTTCACTGGCCTTAGCGGCTCTTGTAACCTCATTGCATTTGCATTTCCAGCCGCATTTCCAATACTACCAAACAAACTCTGCATCCTTAAGCTGTCAATCTGTCAGTCAAGTGTTCATCAAAAATAGTGCTTTATACCTTTCTGTTTCTCTTTTCTGTCTTCTTCCATCAGCTAGGATGTAACAGAAAACAGCCAACAGGGACTTGTTTTTCTTATGTGAAGGCTGTAGATGAAGAGTCGTTGATACCTTCTCGGAGGTTTTGATATCAGAGCTCTGCAATCCCTTTGACCTTCACCTCCTGTTTGCAGAATAACTGCCACAACTTAGGGCATCCCAGCTTCACCCTGGGGTCAAGGGTGGGGAGACAGGCAGAGTTCATTCTTCATGAGTCTTACTCTTGTTGGAGAAATAGGATATTTTCCAAAAATATCCCACCAAAGGATTTCTCCTTAGTCAGAACTGGACATGTTTTTCATCCTGCATCTAGGGACTAGGCCTTTCCACACCAGAGGGAATCTACACCATGCTTAAATAAAACTGCTGTCCTGTGTAGCAAGGAAGAAATGGGGGTAGAGGGGTAGGCAATGAGTATGGCCAGCTGCTTCTCCAGGTTTACTCCTAGGAACCTACAAGCCAGCCTGTCCCCATCACTCTTTTGAAACATCTTTGCCTGATGTCATCAGTGACTTTTGAGCTTTTTCATACAATGGACAGTGTTTATTTTCCAACTTGAACTTTTTGTGGTACTCAACCACACCGTCTTTGAAATGTATTCATCCATCAAATACCCACTCAAGACTTCATTTGCATTGGGCACCCTATTGGGTGGAAAGAATACAGAAATGAATGGTGCATGCTCCTGGCCTCCCACAAGTTCATAGTCTAGTGGGGAGGACAAGAGCACAAAGAAAAGCAAAAGAATGTTACAGATGTGTTGAGAATTATGACAGATAAAATAGGGCACAAGAAATGATTAGGCATCTCCAGAAGTCAGGTGCTTTGCTGTGCCTGTTTTCAGGAAAGGAAAGGGGCAACCCAGTCACTCACAAAAACAATCTGTCACCTGGCTGGCTCACTCTTTGCTTCCACCCTAGAAAATAAAGACTTCTGTGGAAAGAGCTGTAGCCGGTTAAGCTGCTGCCTATGATGCCAACATCCTGTATGAGCAGCAGTCTGAGTTCTGACCCAGCTCCCTGCTAAAATGGCTGGGAAGGCAGCAGAAGATGGCAAAAGTGCCTGGGTCCCTGCCATTCATGTGGGAGACCCAGAAGGAGTGCCTGGCTCCTGGCCCAACCCCAGCTGTGCGGCCATTTGAGGAGTGAACCAACAGATAGAAGAGAGCTCCCTCCCTCTCTCCTTCCTTGCCCCCATAACTCTGCATTTCAGATAAATAAATATGTCTTTTAAAAAAAGAAAGTGAGAAGCAGGATAGAGACCAGGGAACTAGCCTCTTTCCTTTCTTGGCCTCACAAATACATATGGAATTCTAAGGATTATTCAACAAATTCTTTATAACTTCAGATAATCCAACTCACAAGGAATCTGCTGGGTATGGGGATTCTAGAGGAACCCCTGTAGTTTATTTACTTCATCCCATATTCTTTGAGGACATCAGACCCTACCCCTAACTCTACGTCTCTCTCTTTCAGATGTTCAAGCCTAACATGAATGGAAGATGGCAGGAATGTATTCAAAGAGATGCTAGTCCATATGCTTGGCTGGCTATGGGATAGGGTTTGTGAATAAGGAAAGCACAAAAAGAATCCAAAAGGGATTAGAGAGATAAATAAAGACTAGCTCACTGCCTGACGAGGGCCATGAAGATATTTGGCAAGTCTTAGGTGCTCAGACTTTCTTGGTTCACTATACCTATAGTGTCTGTATGATCTTTTCATGGTGACCTAGGCCAAATGAAGCACTTCGCAGTTGTGTCTGCTAAGCAGTTATGTTCAAGTGGTATGACAGTGGTAATCTGTGTGGTGTCTGATGTGGTTCTATTTCTCTCAAAAGTTTGAAAGATCCCAGAGCAACTCTGTGAATTTGATCACAATGATGCCCAGGATGACTTGGTGAACACTTTGGGAATCATGGTATAGACAAAGATTTTCCAATTGGAGAATTAAATATTCAGTTCTGTACTTCAGAAAGAATAGTTTTTTCAGTGGATTGGTGGGTTGTTCAGAGTGAAAACCTGATGGAAGGCTGGGAGGTCATGAGTTGATGGTAGTCATTTGGGAGAGAAGTGATAGATATAAAAGGAGGCATTCTAATGGGAATGCTATTGGGATCTGAAATGTGGAATGGCAGTAGAATGGATAGAATGGTATTGAGAGACAGAAAAAGATAAGGACTATTCTTAGATTGTACACTTGGGTCAAAGGGCACATTATAGTGGGGCCAGCTTGCTCATAAATAATGGCTAATTTTTTGTATAAATTTGATGGGGCCATGGGATGCCCAGATAGCTGGTTAAACATTATTTCTGGGTATATCCATGAAGATATTTCTGCAAGAGATTAGTATTGGAATTCGTGAACTGACTAGTCTAGATTGCCATTCGCAGTGTGGGAGGGCCTGAATAGGATGTCATAATAGAAGACTGCATTTGCTGTCTGTCTGATTGAGCTAGAACATCAGTCTTCTATCGCTGGCATTCTTGGTTCTCAGGCCTGCAGACCCAGACTAGAATCTACTCCGTTCACTTCTCTGGTGTTCAGGCCTTGCAGCCACACCACTGGTTGTCCTGGTTCTCCAGCTTGCAGATGGCACATTGACAAATTTCCCAGCTTCTACAGTTATGTTAGTAAATTTTTTCTAATAAATCTTATAATGACCACAGCATATTTAGATACTATATCAGTTATACTCTTGAGAAAGGCTCTTATAAACTAGGAGGCAAAACCAGGAAAGGTGTGTAAAGGATGTGTTTGGGTGAAATCAGGACTCCACCTACTATTGTTCTGTTCAGTAGGGACCATGAGCCTATCTTAGTGAGGCTGCCTGGGTAGAGCCTCAGAAAGGCCACATTACCAAGAGCTATGCATGCAAGATGCCCTTTGGTGAAGACTCTGGCACTAAGGGGAGAGGTTGAGGGGCGGGGAGAGGTGGTAACATTTCATGCAGGGAACACTTTTGGCAGTGCCAGTGCAGCCCTAAGTTCAAGGGGCTACCTTTTCTGGGCTGCCAGGAGAGGGGCTCCATTTTTGTTATCAAGTTTTAAGAAAAAATTCAGGGCCAGCGCCGTGGCTCAATAGGCTAATCCTCCACCTTGCGGCGCCGGCACACCGGGTTCTAGTCCCGGTCAGGGCGCCGGATTCTGTCCCGGTTGCCCCTCTTCCAGGCCAGCTCTCTGCTATGGCCAGGGAGTGCAGTGGAGGATGGCCCAGGTGCTTGGGCCCTGCACCCCATGGGAGACCAGGAAAAGCACCTGGATCCTGGCTCCTGCCATCGGATCAGCGCGGTGCGCCGGCTGCAGCGGCGGCCATTGGAGGGTGAACCAACGGCAAAAGGAAGACCTTTCTCTCTGTCTCTCTCTCTCACTGTCCACTCTGCCTGTCAAAAATAAAAAAAAAAAAAAAAAAAGAAAGAAAGAAAAAATTCAGGGGCTGGCGTTGTGGCATCGCAGGTTAAGCCACTGCCTACAATGCCTGTATCCCATATGTACACCAGTTCATCTCCCAGCTGCTCCACTGCCAATACAACTCCCTGCTAATGTACCTGGAAAAGTAGCAGAAGATGGCTCAAGTCATTGGGCTCCTGCACCCACTTGGGAGACCCAGAAGAAGCTCCTGGATCCTGGCTCTTGGCTCCTGGCTTTGGCCTGGCTGTTGCAGCCATCTGGGGAGTGAACCAGTGAATGAGAGATCTCTGTCTCTCTCTCTGTCTCTCTCTTTCTCTCTAACTCTGCATTTCAAGTAAATAAAATAAATTTTTTTAAAGAAAAAATTCAGCATTAGATTACAATATCACATGTAATACAGTGATAAAGTAAGGAGTCAACAAAGTGTGAGGCATTTTTATAATTTCGAGGGCCTTGGTGGCTTACCTAAAATACTTTTTTTGCGGTAGAAGGCAGAAGCCTAAGGAGCTCAGGAAATAACAAAGGACACTGTCATATTAACAAATAATAACAATGTAACAGTAAGATAAAGGGTCTAATAGCAGAAGCAGTAACTTTCTCCTGCCTCTATCACTCATTTGCCACTTTGTGTCCGTGCATGTCACTACAGGGAGGTTCCAACACTCTAAACTGTCCTGGTCCCCAAGGTTCCATCCTAGTGCCTCTTCTCCTGAGCATCACCATCCAGTTAGGACTGGTGCACCTGCAGGCCAATGATTTCTCAATCTCTACTTACAGTTCCCTGACATGCTGAGCTTGAGTTCTACATTTTCAGTAATGCACACAGTACTTGGCATGTGTGGGAACTCAGTTGTGTGAACTAATTTAGAAGTTGATCCTAATCACACTGATAATTTAGAAGTAAATGTAGACATCAAGTAAACTGCAACTTATGTTGCGAGTAGGTCACAAAATCTTTGCTACCAGATTTATCATAAAACTTCAATGATTGGCTGGAAACCAGGTGGCAGCTTCATCTGGGATTGGGATAAGATGCAGCCAGTCACAGTGAAGAACAGTGGATTAAAATAACTGAAAATCAAGATGGAGTTTCTGCTGCTAACTTTGGACAATTCAGATAATTCAATATGACTCCATTTCCACACCAGTAATCAATTCAAAGGCACATTTATGCTTTCTGTTCTTATTTATTGTTACTAAGATGTAACTCACATACCATAAAATCCACCCTTTTGAAGTGTACAATTCAGTGTTTTACAGAATTGTGTCATTAACTCTACTTCCAGAATATTTTCTTCACCCCAAAAAGAAACCCTACACCCAACAGCAGTCACTCTCCATTTCCCCCTTGCTATGGTTTGAATAGGACATGCTCTGAACTCATGCAGATGATAATTCCAATGTCAAGAGTTGATGAAACCTTAATCCAATTAGGGCCCAGTGGGAGGGCCCTAGGTCATGTGGGTGGAGTTAGGCCTTTCTCTCTTTCTCTCTCCCCACCCCCTACATTTGCTGGCATGCCTTGTGATCATTCCTCCACCATTATGTACTCTAGCCTCATCAGATGGCTGCAACAATGGGGTTTGCCTGATGACCTATATGAACCTTAAATATGAACCATAATAATCTTCCTTCATAAGTAGCTTCTTTCAGATATTTGTCATAGAGACAAAAAACTAACACCCATTCTCATCATTTCCTAGTTTCCGCTTTCTGTCTGTATAGATTTGTCTATTCTGGACAATTATTAGTCATTTGTTCTGATTTACGTTTCCCTAATATTGAATATTTTTTCATATGTGTTTGTTGTTGTTGGTATTTAATGTATCTTCTTTCAAGGAGTATCCATAAACCCTTTTCCCATTTTAAAATTGGATTATTTTTCTTTTTATTGTTGCATTTTAAGAGTTTTTTATGTATCTGGATATTAGACCCTTATTAGATACAGGAGAGATCCTCAAAGTTTATGGAAAGTGTGTTTTATGAAAAAAGCTATGTACATATTAAAATGTTTTACACAAAGATAAATTTATTTTAAGTTTCATTTTTTCATGAACTTTTACAAAATACCCTTGTAAATCATTTGCAAATGTTTTTTTCACTTTTTTTTGTTGAGATTTATTCATCATTTATTTGAAAGGCAGAGAGAGAGAGAGAGAGAGAGAGAGAATGAGACTGTTTCCATTTTCTGGTTCACTCCCCAAATGTCAGCAACAGCTGAATCTGGGCCAGACTAAAGCTAGGAGCCAGGAACTCCATGTGGGTCTCCCAGGGCAAGACTCAAGGGCTTGAGCCACTTGCCTCTGCTTCCCAGGTGCATGTGCAGAGAGCTGGATCAGAAGCAGTGCAGCTGGGACTTGAACAAGCACTTTGATGTGGAATTAAGGCATCACAAGTAGGGGCTTCACTCACCACACCAAAACACCCAACTGCTTTTCACTTTCTTAGTAGTGTCCTTTGAAACACCACAGCTTTAAGTTTTGATGTCATCCAATTCATTTTTTGTTATTTGTGCTATTGGTGTCATGTTTAAGAAACTGTTGGAAAATTCAGAATTATGACATGAAAGATTATGTTTTTTCTATGAATTTAGAAATTTAGATGTTAGCTCTTATATTTAGGAATGTAATACATTTTAAGTTCTTTTTTGTTTATGGTATAAGTTGCCTATCCAGCTTCATTGTTTCACATGTGACTGTCTGGTTGTTCTAATCATCACTTGTAGGAAGCACTGTTCTCTCCTTATTGAACTGTCTTCACACTCTTGTTGAAAATTAGGTGGCTGGCACAGTGGCATAGTGGGTAAAGCCACTGCCTGCAGTGCTGGCATTCCATATGGGCGCCAGTTCAAGTCCTGGCTGCTCCACTTCTGATCCAGCTCTCGGATGTAGCCTGGGAAAGCAGTAGAAGATGGCCCAAGTCCTTGGACCCCTGCACCTGCGTGGGAGACCCGGAAGAAACTCCTGGCTCCTGGCTTTGGATCAGCCCAGCTCCAGCCATTGTGGCCATTTGGAGAGTGGATTAGCTGATGGAAGACCTCTCTCTTTGCCTCTGCTTCTCTGTAACTCTGCCTTTCAAAGAAGTAAATAAATCTTGAAAGAAAGAGAGAAAGAGAAAGAAAGAAAATCGGGTGGGCAAGATTCATGGACTCTCAACTCTATTCCATTGTTCTCTATGTCCACATGAATGCCAGTTTCATAATTATAATTCCAGTATGGTAAAGTGAATAGCATAGAAGAAATTCTTATTCTGGCATTACTTGCTAATTTCAGAGACTGATGGTTCTGGATTTCCTTTCATATCTCTTTGAAAAATAAGTATTTGCATCAACTCCATCTAAAATAAATTGTATGCATATGTCCAAATGTAAATGCCCACCCGCAGGGTCCTCATGTAATTCTGCTTATGTCTACATGGACTTTTGGCCATCTCTTTCTCTCTGCATGTATAAAACAGTTTTAAAAGGCATTCAAGTATTGGGATACTTAGTGTTAATCTAATTTGGAAACTAGTCTTCAAGCAAACCCCTTCAAATGATTAATTTTAAAAATGTATTTTCTATATAACTATTATAAAGACTAAGGCTAAAATGTCTATTTTAAATGCAAGGATTCTCAGAAATCAAAAAGCTTTTGACTCTAGAGACATAGAATCTGTTGACTCAGTTTGTAGTCTTTCGAATTCTGTTATTGACAATCTTAACAGAAAAGTTTTAAAACTATTTCCTAGATAAAGGAGAGATGGGTGGGAGGGTGAAGCTCTCACAAGGCGGGGAAAATGATTCTCGTGAAGCTGCCACTGACAGTTGTATTGGTTCTTGAGCTCATAAGGAAAGATTTTTTTTCCCTACGTAAACAGATCACAACTGCTTTTTTGATTTGGCACAGTGATTCTGTTATCACTTGTTGATTTTTGCATCTCTAAAGGGATTTTTTTTTCCTTCGCAATTATTCAGGCAGTGCTAAATCTTGGAAAAATTTCTGCTCCCTGTGTTTCTGTGGCTATGATTAGGAACTCTTTTTGGGGAGGCAGCCCTGGACAAGCACACTTGGCTAAACCTTGATATACCCTAGCAGCTCCAAGTGTCTTGATCAGGTTCGGGAGTTTAAGTTAATGTGTTCACCAAGAGCTAACAGGTGTGGAAGACTTGATTCCCTATAACTAAGTGTCAAAGTATTTCTTTCTTTTTTTTTTTTTAAAGATTTATTTATTTATTTAAAAGAGTTAACACACAGAGAGAAGGAGAGGCAGAGAGAGAGGTCTTCCATCCACTGGTTCACTCCCCAGATGGCTGCAACAGCCTGAGCTATGCTCATCCAAAGCCAGGAGGCAGGACTCAAACTGGCACCTATATGGGATGCCAGGCTGGCACTGCAGGCGGTGGCCTTACCCGCTATGCCACATTGCTGGTCCCTGGTTTGTTTGTTTTTTTAAAGATTTTTTAAATTTATTTGAAAGACAGTTACAGAGAGAGATAAAGACGGAGAAAGAGAGGTCTTCCATCTGCTGGTTCACTCCCCAAATGTCTGGGGCTGGGCCAGGCCAAAGCCAGGAGCCAGGAGCTTCTTCTGGATCTCCCACATGGGTGCAGGGGCCCAAGCACTTTTTCACTGCTTTCCTAGGCACTTTAGCAGGGAGCTGGATCAGAAGTGGAGCAGCTAGGACCGAACCAGCACCCACATGAGATGCTGGCGCTGCAGGCCAGGACTTTAACCCACTGTGCTATAGCACTGGCCCCAGGATTAGATTTTTAAACCACAAAAACCCAATGGCCATTTGTTGAGGGCTCCATCTAACCAAAGGATCAAAACCAGTTTAACGCTGTAATTGTTCCTCCTTCTGATGAATATTTCTCAGGAGATTAAATGTCAGATCGAATGATTCAGTGAATGTATAACTAGAACCAGAAAATAAGGGAGGGGGGACTTATAAATAATAAATTTAATTTGCGTTTAAATGATTGGCATTATTCATGCTGCATAATGTTGAGGAGTACTGAGAAGTTCTGCGTCTGCCAAACTATGACCAGCAGCACTGCACATCGCCCTGTGCTTGTTCCGGCCTCCTTCCTCATTTTTCCATTGTTTCAGGTGATGTTGCAACATCTGGTTTAGTTAATGTAGTAAATGGAAAACTGCTGGCCTGAGCCTCGTCGCGGGGACATGCCAGGTAACTCGCCATGCAGGGACATCCTGCAGAGTCACTAGGCTGCCCGTGTCAGGAAGGAGGAGATTCAAGCGAGAGTCTGAGGGATTGTTACAGACGGAAGCCAGGACAGTTAAAGGCAAATTGTGGTCCTCGATTTTCTTTTTTAATGAAGGACCTCATTAGAACATTGGAGACATCTGACTAAAGTCTGTAGCTGGGAGGACTTAGTGTGGCAGTGTGGTATCAATGTTAACATCCTAACTTTGATCATCATACGGTGGTTATGTAAAATAGTGCCTCAATTTAGGAAACACACTGAAGTATTTATTACATTTCCTAAAAAATCTATTCAGAAACATCAGAAAACAAACTACATATTGAGAAAGAGAGGGAGAGAGAAAATAATAAAGCCAATGCTTTAAGGTAATAACATGTGAGAAATTTGGTAGAATTCTTTGTATTATTCTTACAAATTTTAAGTCTGAATTTATATAAAAATAAAACTGATTTAAATTAATAAAAGATTTTTTTTAATTTCCAAATTGTTAAAAAGGTATTTATACCATGTTCAAGAATTATTTTTTAACAATAACAACTACAAAATGACACAGCATAGCCTAACAGGTGAGGGAGCAGTCTACAGAAATATGCTTGTGTCTGGCCCTGGGTAAGTTACTTAACTTCTTTCCTTACCTGTACAACAAGGGTGGTAATGCAACCGACTCTACAAGGTCATTATGGAATTTAAATGAGTAGATATTTATAAGGTACTCAGAACACTGCCTGACATGAAGCATTGTGGAAAGTGTTTGTTTAGGCCAGCACTGCGGCTCAATAGGCTAATCCTCCACCTACGGCGCTGGCACACCGGGTTCTAGTCCTGGTCGGGGCGCCGGATTCTGTCCCGGTTGCCCCTCTTCCAGTCCAGCTCTCTGCTGTGGCCCGGGACTTCAGTGGAGGATGGCCCAGGTCCTTGGGCCCTGCACCCGCATGGGCCAGGATCCGCTGATCCTGGCTTCGGATCAGCGTGGTGCACTGGCCGTAGCGGCCATTTGTGGGGTGAACCCACGGAAGGAAGACCTTTCTCTTTGTCTCTCTCTCACTGTCACTCTGCCTGTCAAAAAAAAATAGTGTTTGTTTAATGATAAGTCTAGACAAGTGGCTTAGTCTTAATGATCTTAAGAATCCTTTTCAGTAATAGCAATATTTTAAGCTTTAAAAACTTCTAGAAACAACTGATTTGGATTCTTAGTCTCAGACCAACTTGGGATTCTCTTGATAATCTCTTTCTATGTATTTATTTATTATTTGAGAGGTAAAGTTACAGACAATGAGAGGGTGAGACAGAAAGGTCTTCCATCCTCTGGTTCACTCCCCAAATGGACGCAACAGCCTGAGCTGTGCTGATCCGAAGCCAGGAGCCAGGAGATTTTTCTGGGTCTCCCACACAGGTGCAGGGGACTAAGCGCTTGGGCCATTTTCCACTGCTTTCCCAGGCCATTGAAGAGAGCTGGATCGGAAGAGGAGCAGCTGGAACTAGAACAGGCGCCCATATGAGATGCCAGCGCTGCAGGTGGAGGATTAACCCACAGCACCATGGCCCCTGATACTTTCCTGTCCTGATTTTTGGTCTGCTTCATCTCAGAAACATGTAACTGTGCTTGTCCTCTACAACAAATAGTTAAGATATCTTTAAATTTTCATTATTAATTTAATTTAATTTTGAAATTTATTTTTATTTATTTGAAAGACAGAGTTATAGAGCAGGGGAGAGAGATAGAGATAGAGAGAGAGAGAGAGAGAGAGGTCTTCCATCTGCTGGTTCACTCCTGGATGGCCACAACAGCCAGAGCTGTGCCGATCTGAAGCCAGGAGCCAGGAGCTTCTTCTGGGTCTCCCACATGGGTGCAGGGGCCCAAGCACTTGGGCCATCTTCTACTGCTTCCCCAGGCTACATCCGAGAGCTGGATCAGAAGTGGAGCAACTGGGACTAGAACTGGTGCCCATACGGGATGCTGGTGCTTCATGCCAGGGCTTTAACCAGCTGCACCACAGCATCAGCCCCCATTATTAATTTTAAAATTATCCAATATATTTATTTGGTATGACTAAGTCAAGTGCTACAGGAGGTATAAAGATGGATAACATGTCTGAATATTGCATCTACAAAGAAGAAGGAAGAATTAAATAAATACAAAAGTGGTTCAATGTGAGGTTTGAGGAGCAGAGGGCTGAGAGGAAGGGGAGATTACAGGTACCTGGAGGGAGCAGAAGTTTCCTGGAGGGCAAGGCCAGCATAAACTTGAAGGAGGAGTGAGAGTCCCCACAGGAGAGCAGGGGAGGGGATTCTACAGAGAGGGAAGAGCAAAAGCAAGGCACAGGGATAGGAACAGAAGGTGCACATGGACCAGTTACTAGAAGTTCAAATAGATTTAAAGTTTTAACCCTTGTAAGCTTTAGCCTCCTTAACCATGTAAGATGGGTGTAGCTAAATGAGAGACAAATGCACCGCACATCTATTCTTTGTTTTCATTTTATGTGAATGACAGAGAGACGGAGAGCATCTGCTGGTTTTCTCCCTAAAGCAATGCCAGGACAGGGCCAGGCCAAAGCCAGAAGACAGGAACTCAGTCTGTCTCCCCTGATGGTGGCAGGGTTCCAAGTACTTGAGCCATCACCTGCTGCCTCCCAGCGTACGTGTTAATAGGAAGCTAGAATTGGAAGTGTAGCTGGGACTGAAACCCAAAACCTTCTAATATAGTCTGTGTGTGTGTGTCTCGAGTGCCAGCTGAACAGCTGTGCAAATGCTTGCTCCACCCACGTGTGTTAGCACAGGGTCTGGCAGCCAATGGTCATTATATGAGTATATTTCTCTCTATATATATAATTATATTATATATGCACATATATATGTGTGTGTACATATAGATGTGTGTATATACAATGGTATTCTGTATTATTTTTGGTTTGTATTCATTGGTTAAGATTGCAGTGAGGGAAGAGGTACATGGACTGTATTGGGTTAATATTGAGTGATGGGAGTGGGAGTGGGAGCGGGGGTGGGTGAAGTGAAAGCTGAGAGGCATTGCAGAGGCAGGACCTTTGTGACTGACTGAGGGTGAGAAACAGAGGAAGAGGAACCTGAGCGGATGCCAGCGGTCCGGCTTGGGCAGCTCAAAGAGCGGTGGGGCCCTTCAGTGGGCACGGGGGAAAGAGCTGAACCTTCGCTGTGCCTCACGAACTCCAGGCCCTGGGCATGTGCCTTATTCTTGTCAGTGCATATTTAAAAATTATCCTTTTGGTGAGATCATACTTTAAATATCCAAGAGCACTTGCTATTCCCAATATTCTAAGATGAATAATTTTGAAATTCTATAAACCTATTTTTAATATGGCTTTTGTATCGAGCTTGGTTAACATCTAGGGGCAGTCATGTGGCTCATAGTTAAGACTCTGCTTGGGACACCTGCCTCTCGTGTCAGAAGGCCTACAGTCAGGTCTTGATGCCAGCTTCCTGCTAATGCACACCTCGGGAAGGTAGCAGGTGACAGCTCAAGAGTTTGGGTCTCTGCCGCCCACACGGGAGACCCAGATTGAGTGCCTGAGTCCTGGCTTTGGCCTGGCCTAGGCCCAGTTCTTGCAGGCATTTAGGGAGTGAAAGAATGGAAGACATTTCTCTCTCTTTCAAATAAAATAAATAAGTATAAAATCTATATTACACCTATTGCTCTAAATACCTAAGGGCATGTTTATTTGTCTTCAAAAGCTTTAATGATACAATGGCTGCCTATTCATTGAATGAACAGATCATTCACTGAGTACCAACTTTTTACTAGGCACAATTGCCTTCATCATGTCATCGACTTTAATTCAAAGTTTCCTCTCCATTTTATGGCCAAAGGCTGACAAGAAGGAGCTAATCCCGGGGCACCTGTCTGTACAACACACCTGAAATTTTACTGTGTTCTCAAAATGTGAGAGGTGCTTCTGTCCTTACATTGTGCCCTCTGTGCCCTCCCTGGGAACACTCAGAAGCCACCGCAAGTGTACACAGTTCCTGGCTGAGTCTAGGCTTTCCCTGGCCTTACCAACTAGAGGCTAACATTCTTTATAAACTCAGCTAAACTGTATTCTCTGAATCAAGATTCTTTTCTTTTAAACAGAACTATTGATCTTTTTAAAAATTTAAATAACATATTGTCTAAGATTTTTGGAAGTGAAAAAAATATCCATGTGTTTTTTTCCAGTGGGTTTAATGAAGTAGGCAGGGTGGGTGTTACCCCTCTTACAGGGGAGGAGGTGGAGGAACTCTGCCTCCCCAGGCAGCCTGCGGCCTGCGAGGAGTTGAGTCTCCCTTTGGCATCTGCTTTCTTTAATCTCCTGAAGCAAATGAAAAGATGACACCTGTTCTGATCTTTTTAAGGCAGGCAGGACCATCAATATACCAGCATTGCTGATGGGGTAGCCAAGGACCCTCACCTTAAGCTGCTTCTGTGAACACATAGTAGAAAATAACTGGTGGCAGCAGCCTTGCTCAAGAGATGGGCTGTCCAGTGGAATGTGTCCGCCTTGCTGGGTAGCCACAGGGTCTTCCAGGAGAAGAAAGTCCGCCCTCCACCTACCATCCACACCCACCATGTCTAGCTGGATCCAAGATCCTATTAATCTGAACACAGCTAAAATCATTGGTGCTATTTGTGCATAATATTTTTCTACAGTTGGATAAGCAGTGATTAAAGTTTCAGTTCTGTATTATTTGATAAAACCATAAACATGATTTGCAATTATTCCCACACACAGAAGAGGGGTTTTTGAAGGGAAAAAAAATGATGTTTTAAGTAATTTTCATTGGAATTCACCAAGCAGAATATTAGTATATATTTTTTCTTCCCTTTATCTTTTTTAAAACCACATCTGTTTCATTAAAAACAAAATGGAGATAATTATCTGAGTAATTGAACAAAATTTTCCAATTAAGTGACACCAATCTTTAAAAGGATGAAAACACAAACAGCCTGCTAACTTTGCATGCCGATGTGCTAAGCTGTCTCAACTTTCTGCTTTTTTCTTGAGCAGACCCAACATCACAGTCAGCCACGGAAGCAGTGTCCTGTGTGACTACTGTTTTCTGTCCTGCCACTCCTGCCTGCTGCACCGACAGCTGACCTGCCTGCCACCACCAGTTTGGTATGGGAAGGGGGCCTTTGGTGAGCAGGAAACTTGGTTTAAGTCAAAACTGAGACAGGGTTTAAGCTTGCAATAAATAAAGTGATTTGCCATAAATCACTTGAAAAATGTGACTTAGAATGGCTTTGAAAATTGGTCTCAGAGTTCTTCTCATGCTCTTTGGTGACATCTGGTTTAGCATTCTCTAACTTGTTTGCTGGTACCACAACCTTCCATTTATTGGAATGATTTCTCTGATTCATTGGAGCTTTAAAAATTCTAACTCACCCAAGTTCTCATTTTTAACAACCCAGCCGCCATTTTTCTGAAGTACAATAAATGAAAAGAATTGAGGTCATGCACAATCCTGCTAATGGAACTCCTGTGAGCCGCCCATTTAGTAGGAGGAAGCTGGAGAGCCCTCATCAGAGACCATGGATGCATGCTCATTGCAAACTAGAAATCAGCATGAGACCTCTTGCCTCGTGGGCCAGACAGGTGCCGTCCACTGTTCTTCCTTTTCTCTCTGTTTTTCCTAAGAAGAAAATTACATAAATAGGCGCATTAACCTGCACAGGCATTTTCTTGGGAAAGGTAAATATGCAGTTCCCTTGTGTATGTGATACAAAAAAAAAAGGGCACAATGCCTAGTCTTTTCCACTTTCAGCAATTACAAAGACTCAACTACAAATGAGGCTATAGGAATCATTTGTCTTGGGTTAACTTGACTTTTAGGGGAAGAACATGTGTTTCTTAAATTAATCTAGTGGACTTAATTTGGCTTTTAAAACTGAGCATAAATATTAAGGCTGACAAGAAGTAATGACAAAGATTTAAATGACAACAATACTGTTCTTTTATTCCTGCAAGTGAGAGTTTTGCAAAAAAAAAAAAAAAGCTATGTTGAAGTGAAATATTCAAATTCCATTCAGTATTTTTAATATTGATGTTCTTTGCAAGGGTTGTCACACTGAAAGATGGAAAAGGGCAAAGCTAATGAACTGGGGAAATGCCATTTCTTTTATTTAAAAGTTCTTCAAGGCCGAATTTTAAAACAGACAGTAGTATTCATAGAGACAAACTTTTGGCATACAAAGAGTTAATATTCCTTTCTGAATTCGTTTTTCTCATCGACTTTTTCTCATTCTCTTTTAGAAGTTAAAATGTTAGTATAATGACAAGTGAGGAAAAGAGATTAGACCTAAAGATATTGACATGAATAGAAGTGTTTCTAATATTATTTTAGGCAGGACAGTAAATCTTCAATGCTTCAGAGGCATAAGATAAGACAGTTGCAGTCTGTTCTAACTGAATAGTCAGGAGAATAATAGCAGAGGGAGGGACATCCATTTTGGTGTTGGAAGAAGAAAAGCCAGTGCTGGTAGTTTTAGCTTAGGTCAACAGGTGCACAAGATGGGAATAGGAGGGTGGCATCAAAGAATGAGATCAGGCTCACCACATGCTTCGCAAAGCGTTTCCTAGGTGGTTGTTTCGAGTCCAGAATTTTCAAGTGCACTTCTCAAAGTTTGTTGAAAGCGGAGCGGGACAGCTCAGTGTGGATTCACAGCTGTTGAACATCTCAAGCTTTCAAGGAACTCAGCTGCTAATTGGTTCCAAAGCCAATTTAAGTTGTCACCACGCAACAGGGGCTCAGAATGCTGGTGGGACTGCAGCATGGCGAGCACTCCTCCCATGACTCAGGATACGGATTCTTTCCCAAGGGATTCTGCACAGAGCAATGCAGTGACTGTTAAAAATTTAATGCTCAGGTTCTCAATTGTTTGAGGAGGGCAGAGGAAAAAAAAAGGTTGTTCAGAATACTGGAGAGCAGAAGGCATCAGGACAGCGTTTGCACAAAGGGAGAGATTTTCTTATATTTATTAGCGAAGTAATGTTTGGTAACACTGCTCTGAAATTTTTCAGGAGTTAGTAAAAAACCAAACTTTTCCCTTTTTTAGCTTCTTTTTCCTTAAATTGGATTATAACTATTCTGTGAGACGTGTGTGTTTTAAGAGGTATGGCTTAAACCATACCTCTCGAATGGGCTCATTCCAGGGAGAATACAGAACAGACTTAACAACAAACCACGTTTGCTCAGGGCACAGCGACAAAGGCAAGTTAAGGTTGGGATCTTCTGTATTTTCAGCTACAAAACGTGAGTGTGACCCTGTGTACTTCAGAGTGGTGCCAAACAAATCGGGATGTGTGTGTGTTTTCAATCACACTCGAGTAGAAAAATAAAGAAGACTAAAACCACGCTTATGATTTTGAAATGCGGCACCAGCAGCCCACCAAGACGAGAGAGCAAAGCCATGGGACAGAGAGTTTGATACAAAAGGAAGCCTTCTCAGCTTACACGACTTTAAAAAAAAGTTTATTTCCTTATAAAAGGAAAGGAGTCAGAAATATCCTCCCGAGACGGAACCTTCCAAACGGGAACGGGGAGAAAAAGCAGCAGCGTTTTAATACAGTTGCGATCCGCCCTTTTGCTCGATATTTTCGTATCTTGTTCCAGTTTGTTTAAAAGTATGAAAAACGGAATTCAGCGGGTTCAAGCTGTTCGTTCTGGTTCCAATCACAGAAATCATGAGATGAAAGAAAGTGCGAGCAAGCTTGCACAGCCTTTATTATTCTTCATAAAAGCTATGGCTAAGAGGGCTGCTGGCACCAGAGTCTCTGTGGCGCAATCGGTTAGCGCGTTCGGCTGTTAACCGAAAGGTTGGTGGTTCGAGCCCACCCAGGGACGCCTCTCTCTTTTACGCGCGGTAGTTTTGCTCAGATCTGGAGTTCAGGCTTTCTGGCTACGCTGGCTTGAACTTCCAGGAACTGGAGCAAAGCGCGGACTCTTCATGACCCCCTGGCGGGCGGCTCTTCGGCTTCCGGGAGTGCTGGGTGCCCCTCCTCTCTGCCCCGGGAGCGCCGCGGGCTGCGGGGCGAGCAGGGCCAGGCGGGGCGGCAGCGCGCGCCCCGGAACCTCCCCCCCCCCCCGCCCCCGGCGGCGTCCGCCCTCGCTCGGGACACCTTGAGGGTCACGGGCGCGCCGAGAGCCTGTGTTTGGGCAGTGCTGAGTTCCAGCTGCAAAGTGACGTGCACGTCTCGGCTTTTGTTGGAGTGTGGCCCGCTTTGTTCCTCGGCGTGCACGTCCTAGGGCACTGCGTCCACGCCTTGCACGTGAGTTGTGGGCTGTGTCAGTGAATTCAGAACTGACTTTTGTCAGGATGAAGCCTGTGTGTGGACACTATTGGGAGAGTATTTGTTAGATTTTACTTTTTCTACTGGAAGTGCTAGCGTTTTGTAGAGAATGGAATAAATCTGCCGGCTCTTGCCTTGACTCCGAAAGAAGGGAGATCTATTTAAAATGCATGATTGTGGTTAAACTTGAAAAAAAAAAAAAAAGGTGATACTCTGAAGAAGTAATCCGAGTTTCATCGTAATGGTTATCGTGTTGGGGGGCATAGGTTACAGAAATTCCAATGTCCCCTGGTTCACATATGGATTGTAGCTGATCTTCTTATGTTGCTATAACTGAATAACGCAGGCTGGGCGATTTATACCGAGTAGGAGTTTGTTCAGCTCACAGCTGTGAGGCCCGAGAAGATCAAGCCTGGGCAGGTCAGGATGCGAGGGTTTCCTCTGGTGAGCTCCTTGCCCGTGGGCTCTGCAGAGGCCCAAGGCGTCGCAAGCCATCAGTGGTAACTCTGAGCAAGCTTGCTGGCCCTGGCGGGAGTCCTGCCTCATGGCCTCCTGTAACCCTAACACCTCCCCAGGCCCCAATTCCAAATACCATGGATAGTTAGACTGTGGGGGTTTTCCCACTGCCTGCACTGGGGGTGGGGGGGGTGACATACCCCAGCTGTAGAGTTAATGAAAGCTAACAGCTACCCAGTGCTTATACTTGTCAGGCACCTTTGCACTTTTAAGGATTAACCTGTGCATCCTCATGATCCTATTTTGCCACCACACAGGTGAGGCAGCTGAAGCCCTGTGCATCTGCGTGTCTGCCCAAACTCTGATTAGATGAGAACGTAGGGGGTTGGCCAGACCCAAAGCCCTCGCTCTTCACTGCTCTATTGCCTACCGACAAATTGCCTAGGATGGAGCTGCTTGATTAGTTAGTTATTTAAACCCAAAAGTGACTTTTTAAATGAAGCTTCATTAATGTTTTGCTCCATATCTCATGACAGAGGTAAAAAAATAAAGCAACACTGACCATGCATGAGATGGAAGGGGTGCTACTGTAAGATTGCCTGTTCATTGTGCAGTTTGCATTCCTTCAAATGAGAACTGTGGGAGCACGAACTGTAATTTTAGGCAGCATTTGATTCAAGTACGTAGAGAAGGCGAGATTAGAGAGACAGGTAGGAACAGCCCAGGAATCTATGTGCAGAAGAACAGAGTCAGAAAATAGGGAATGGTCCACACTCTAGGGATTCTTTGACCCCAGGCTGATGTTGGGAGTTGGGGCACCCGTGTAATCTCCTGTTTCAGGACACCATTGTGAGTTAGCACAGGGACTTGCCCTTGACGGGAGCCTCGGTGGCGGTTTTAAATTTGATCCTAAATTTCTAAGTATATTCTACCTTACCCTATTTGGGGGCATAATGGGATTTAGGGGCCAGATAATAAAGAGGGGGGATTAAATGAGAATGGAGGTGGGGCCTGGAGTATAAAACTGTCCTCTAATGTGAGTAGTTGATCTTACTTACAACAAATAGCACATTTCCTCGTATGTGCCAATGCATATAAATAAGATAGGTGTGGGGAACATTTTGGAAAAGCCACTTAAATATTTACAGATGCCTTGGCTTTGTAAAATTTTCATCTACATTGGTCATAGATTTTGCAATAAATACTACTTCAGGGGAGTTTAATTTTGAACTCAGTATTTTGGGCCTATAATACCAACGAAGCCCACATTGAGGTCATTTAGAGAATTAAAGGCTGATTAGCATTGAAAAGGCTATGTTGAGGTTGGTGCCATAGCTCAATAGGCTAATTCTCCACCTGCAGCGCCGGCACACCGGGTTCTAGTCCCGGTCAGTCAGGGCGCTGGATTCTGTCCCGGTTGCCCCTCTTCCGGGCCAGCCCTCTGCTATGGCCCAGGAGTGCAGTGGAGGATGGCCCAAGTCCTTGGTCCCTGCACCCCATGGGAGACCAGGAGAAGCACCTGGCTCCTGGCTTCGGATCATCACAGTGCGCGGGCCGCAGCATGCCGGCGGTGGCGGCCATTGGAGGGTGAACCAACGGCAAAAGGGAGACCTTTCTCTCTGTCTCTCTCTCTCTCTCACTGTCCATTCTGCCTGTCAAAAAATAATAAAAAAATTTTTGAAAAAAAAAAGGCTATGTTGAGTATTTCGGTGTGTAAATAGTTCTTACTGTCAAAAGTGCATGTATAAAATTAGAAGAAAACACAGTGAAGTAATGTAATAAAGGATGAATCAATTGGTACAGGTTACCAACTAATTAGAGAATGTAATATTCATATGATCCAGAGAGACAAAATAGGTTATCAATTGATAAAAACAACAGGACTGTCAGAACATCTGTTTTGGGTCTTTTTTTATTGCAAGGATTTCTTTAGACCATAGTGGAGACTGAGAGGAAGCACATGGGTAATATGTGTCTGTTTTCATTTCTTTTATTTTCTTTGAGTTTTAAAATGAGTTTATTAAAGAATAGTCTTACAAAGGCAGCAATTTTTGATCTGTCATTTTAAAAAGTTATGTTTTGTTACACTGTATAACAAGGGTACTGTAAGAGGTGACCAAGTTACAGACTTTTCCTGCTGGGATTCTGGTAGTATAGCACAGTGTAGTCATTTCTGCAATGCTATAGTAAATATGTTTTTCTCCAAAAAGTGATGAATAATAATAGAAGATGGTACAAAAAGGCATCTTTTTCTTTTCCTTTTGTGGTATTGGAGCTCGTATTTTTACCATTCTGGGCTACAATTTTCACTTTTTACCTACTTTGATAAGTTCTGTCACCTCTCTGAATTCAACATCATCCAGTACAAAAGTCCGCACAGTATCATGGACTCTGTATGTAGAGAGTCCCCGAGACTGACTGTCCCCGCCCCTCAGTCCAATGCTGGATTGACAGGCTTATCCAACTGAAGCAGGACCGGAAGGGTGAGTGGGGGTGATCTGTCGAGGCTGTCTGAGCTCCTCCAGGTTCCTGAAGCCACCAAAGGGGTGCTTCTGTGTAACCGATGCCAGGGCTTCAGAGAAGACACGCCTCTTCTCCCTCAGGATCACACTGATGTCCTGTAGAGAAGGCGCTGTCCATCATGGTGTGGACAGAAGCAGCGAGGCAAGCAGGCTGGGAGGAGTCCCTACCTCCTTGACCACCTCTTTGGCCACCTGTTTCCATTTCTAACACCTGTATCTGAAGTCTCATGATACAAGGTGTAGGAGGGAAAGTCCCAGAGAAACACAGCTGTCCTGTTTCTGCATGCAAAATACATGATAGTGAATCACACTAATGTGAACACTTATTTCTCTGAACTTGGTCGACACGAGGCCTAAAGATGATCAACCAGGTCAATGGCTGTGAACTATCAATAGCCAACCCTCCCAGTGACAGCAGAAACAAGTGCCTTGGTCCTGCGGGTGCCCTGATCAGACTCCCTTCACCTAATTTAAAAGCCCATCCCATCTAGAAACAACTCCACAGTTCTGGATGGTCTCTTTTTCTGGAGAAATTCACAAGAGGAAGTTTAGTAGGATGAGCTGGCCATTGTAGCTGTGCTTGAAGCTACAACTGGTGCTCATTGCCTCTGTCCAGAGCTACCCTAGCACTTCTGGATGGGTGGTTTGTCTGATGGTGTGGTCCTGACCTGCAGCCGTGAGGACTCTGAATCTACACTCATTAAGCCTTCATGGACCATTAGTTCTGTCTTTTTCTGCCACCAAAATTAGACAGGAGTGTCCCAAAAGACACCACAGTGGGTCACCTGGCTGCCACTGTATTCCTCCCCATCCTTTCTGTGTGATAGCATTCCTTCTTCCTTCTAATGGTCATGGTCAAGTATTCTTGCTGATTCCTTTGTTGATTCCTTTCCTTGCCTGCTGGTCTTTGGGCATAAGGAGCTGGAGGTGACCTGAAGGGAATCAAGCTTGTGTTTAATGAGAATCTTGCTATGTCCCTTGGTGGAGGCGTTCTGCTTAGAGTTGCAACTACAGGAAGCACTGTTTCCTACTGGAAATGATGGCAAGCTGTTCACTTCTACTTTCAAGTCTTGGTTCTCAGGCCTCTGTGCTCTGTGTACTAGGGACTCAGTACCACAGAATGGCCATTGGTTTAAGGTGTAGACCACATCCTCCGGCGTGAATGCCCAGGGTATTATCTCTAAGCTGGCTTTGGCTTCAGCTCAGTTATGTCTTTAAGAGGTTATTCCAGTGTTCTTCCAGACCAGCGGCTTCTGCGTGCAGCAGTGAGTGAAAGGTTAAGTTGATCCTCTGGTTGTTTGCCCACTGCTCCACCTTTTCCAGGGAAAAATGGACTCAGAGCAATGTTGCCTGGGATTTCATGCCACTGAACACTGGCCCTCAGGTAGTGGTATTAGCTAAGGTTCTGTGGATACCAAAGGGAATCTTGTACCTGGAGAATGTATCAAAGTCAGGATTCACCACCTCCTCCAAGTTACAAGACATTCAATGTAATCCACTTGTCACAAGTGGGGACTTAGGGTTAGTCTCTGCTGCTGACAGACTGAACATTCTGCAGTGGCAGGGACCTTCTCAGCCTTGGTGAGTGGGAGACCAGGCGGTGCTGGGTCCATGCATAGCCTCATCCCTGGCACCATGGCTGCACCATTCACAGTGCCACAGTGCTGGTTTTATCTCATGATTTTGTAGATTGGCTGGGGGCTCACCTGCGGGGCTCCTTTTCTGGTGTTTCTTGAGATCTTCGATGCAGTTGCAGTCATAGGAGGCGAGAGCTGCAGCTAGAGTTGGGCTGCGTGGTCTGGTGCCTTGGCGATGCTCCCTGTGGTTACTCCATCCAGTAAGATAACATGAACTTCCTAAGTGCTGGCTTAACAGTCAGAGGGAGGAAAGGAATGTTTGCTCGCCCTCTTAATGCCTTTTAATGCTCTGTTGGTTAGTGCAATCATAGGCCCATCCTGGATTCAGCAAGACACAGCTCTGTCTCAAGTCGGAGTACCTGTATGTGCACACAGGTATGGGCAGAATTGTTCAGGGTGTTTATTTATTTATTTATTTTTAAAAGAATAGCTACCACGGTCCACTCTTTGGCCACAGATTGCATTCCTCTCACATACAAAATAGCACTAATCCCCTTTTCCAGGACCACAAGTCTCATCTCATATGGCATCAAGTCCAATCCAGGATCGCATCTCATAAACCAGGTTCAGCTGTTGATGGGGTTCTCAGGTGTGTTTCCTCGAGGGTGCTTTTCATGCCCAGGGAGTGGTTTCTCTCACTTTGAAACTCTACAAATTAAAGGTGTGAGATGTCTGTATTCTCCTGCATGCACCCAGCATGACACTTCTTTATTGTGTATTGTGCATTTCTTTTGTATCCAGTTTCTCCATGTGGCAAAGGTCATACTTGCCCTCTTTTCCGAAACAGGCATGTGAGGCTGCTGTGGGGTGACATCTGGGTTCTTGGAAGCCCTGCTGAGGGAAGAGGGTGGGTGAGGCACGCCTTTGGGATTCTTAGAAATCATCCTGTTTAGTTCAAAGGCTCTATGACAGAACCCTTAAAATCTTCCTGAGGTTTCAACAAAGCATCTGAGTCCCGCCTTTGATCTGAACTTGGTGCTGAGGCGTGGTTATGGCTCAGTATCTTGGATTTGACGTTTGCCCCTAAGTCCATGCCTTACTGTTTGTTGTCTGGGGAGATGGGGAGATGGAAAGTGAGAAACAACACCACTTCCAAACCAGTAACTCCTGGCTCCTTTACATCTCCTCTATATTCTGTCTGAAAACTGTACACATCTGTGTTTTTCCCCTTATCTTAGTCCTCACGTACTTGGTCAGAGGTTGCTAAGAAAACCAAACCAAACCAAACCAAACCAAGGGTACTTTTAGCAGTCTGCCTATAAATGCTCTCAGGAGACCCACGAGTTCCTGAGGTGCCTCTGCTATTTCCCTGCACGTAGATGACAGTTTCACCCCCATCTTCTGTGTGTGCTGTTGATACCTGGAAATCCTCAGGGCTCCTTCCCTGTAGGCACCAGTAGCAACGTCATTCCTGTATTTCAAGGGCTCTTTCCCGGCCTCCCTCTTCTTGCCCACCACCTGGTCTCAAAGCTCATGTCAGAGGTTTTTGTTAAGTCTGAAGGTAAACACTGTTTCCAGATACCAAGTTCTATTTAGTTATTTATTGTTGCATACAGCCCTCTTCAAAACTCAGGGGTTTAAAATAACAACCATGCAATTACACGTGTTGGTTCTATGAATTGGCTGGGGCTCAGCTTAGTAATGCCCTTACTGGCGTTACTTAGGGTACAGTGAGGTTGGAACTAGGTGTCTGGCCCCTCAGCGCCCTCCATGTGGCCTCTTTCTCCAGATGACATCTGTCTTATCTGTTTTCTGTTGCTAATAACAAGTAGGGGAGCCTGGGCAGTTGCAAAGAAAAGAGGCAGAGGAGCTGCATCTGGTGGTGGCCTTATTGATGCAGCGTCCTGAACCAGCACCAGGCATCGCGTGGCAAGAGACTGGCCCAGTCTGGCTTTTATAGCAGATCCATTCTCAAGATAACCCACTGTTCCATTAATTGCAAAGAAGGAATTAATGAATGAATAAAGGCATAGACTTAGACACCTTTTAAAGATCCCACCTGGTCCTACCCCTTAATATCTCACAATGGGGATGAAATTTCAAGTGAAATCCAGAGGCGACAAACCATATCCCAACCGTGGCGACATCTCATCCTTCAGGGCCTCTCTCACTAGCAGGGTAGCCGATTTTCTTTAAATGGAAGCTCAGGACACCCAGAGGGAGGTGGAAGGTGCCCAACTTTCTTAATGGCTGGACACAGAAGTCCCAGTTGCGACTTCCTCTGCATTCTATTGGTCACAACAATCGCAAGTTGTGCCCAGATTCAAAAGGAGGGAATGTCAGCTCCATGTGATCATAGGAATTGAAACAAAGCATTCATTAAAGGATAGCAGAAGTCTTTGTGGGTCTTCTTTGAAGCCTCGCCAGCCACGCCATTCGTCACTGCCATGAATCTGTGTCTGTTCTTTCCTTGGGCCATTTCTTGTTCCACACAGAGGGCGCCACCAGAAACTCCACCCTTTGGAGTTTTGCTGCTGCTTTTTGCGCTGGCTCCTGAGTGGGGCAGTGGAACAGTTGCTATCCATTTTCAACCATGCCCTGCAATGAACTGACTCATTGTGACTATGCTCAGCCTTTTCCTGTTTCATCACCTGGTCGTAAAAGACTTCCTCCACTCCTGCAGTTACCCGATTTGGTCATAGATGTTGGCTGAGGGAAAGGCACTAGGCAACACCTGTGGAGAATGTGAGAGAGTTTGGGCCACCTGCTTATTTATTATCTCCTTTGACCTTGCCATGCTGGATCCCAGACATATCATTTTTTTTTTTTTTTTTTTTTTTTTTTTTTTTTTTTTTTGGACAGGCAGAGTGGACAGTGAGAGAGAGACAGGGAGAAAGGTCTTCCTTTTTTCATTGGTTCACCCTTCAATGGCCGCTGCAGCTGGTGCACCGCACTGATCCGAAGCCAGGAGCCAGGTGCCTCTCCTGGTCTCCCATGCGGGTGCAGGGCCCAAGGACTTGGGCCATTCTCCACTGCACTCCCTGGCCACAGCAGAGAGCTGAACTGGAAGAGGAGAAACTGGGACAGAATCTGGCACCCCGACTGGAACTAGAACCTGGTGTGCCGGCGCCGCAGGCGGAGGATTAGCCTAGTGAGCTGCGGCGCCAGCCCAGACATATCATTTCTATTTTATTATGGATTTTTCTGGGTCAGTTCAACACTGTAACTGTAGATCTGGGAGAACCCAGCTCAGATGAGCAGTTCTGGTCTCGCCATCACTTTATAACCTATGATCAGGCACTTTGTTATGAGGGCCCAGTAACACGTTCCAATATGATTTTTGAGTGGTGTGTAACTATCGGCTGTACATGAATGGCCTTGTTCCAGAACTCTAGGGGCCTTTATTGTGATTCTCACCTTGCGGACTGCCAGGAGGCAACTTTTGCCACCTAATCCCAGAGGGGATGTTGAGTTGTGTGACCCAAGTGCAGGACTGCTTGCATTGCAGCCCAGACTTACTGCAGCTCCCCTTCCTGCTTTGCCCCCACTCAAAACTGCAGCTTCTGCATCACCTGGCATACTGCTGTGGCCGTGTTCCTGAGGGTGGCATCCAAAGACTGCTAGCAGGCTTTCTGTCATTTTCCTAGTGCTGGGATATGCGAGGTGCAGCACTTTGCCAATTACTTTTGGAAGGAGTGCTCCAGACTACAGGGTCCCTTGTAACCTCACAGACATGGTGGCCCCTGAATGTCTGAGGGACTCACCTCCCACCTTTGGGACCAAATGTGCCACACCAAGGCCTCCGAGGTAGTTAATTTCTGGCTTTCCTGGCCAGCCAGCTCCGTGGACCTGCAGGAGGTGGAGATTGTTTGCACCCCTTCACACGGTATTTAACAAAGGGTGAGAGGATCACTGCAGCTCTGGAGCTGGACTGGAAATGTCCACTTAGGTCTATCCCGCATGGATGGCAACCACTTGTGGACTTCCTTCCTGGTGGGATGACCACAGAGCATACACCAGGCGCTGTGCCAATTGTAGGCACACTTGGGGCCATTACTTGATAGACTTTGTGGGAGTCTGCTCTCATGTTCCAGGGTCCCTGTGGTCTGTACACAGCTAGAGGGAGACATGATGAGGCCCGCCACTGTGTTCTTTGGGTCTTCACGGGAAGCGGCAGTCCCTGCCACTCTCCTTGCTGTGTGATCCTGATTTTTACTTACTAGCAGGACTGAAAGCAGGAAGAAGGACTTTTAACTCCTCCATTCAGTCTTTCCTACCAGGACAGCTCACGTGGCTCATGCCAAAGAGCCAATGTGGGTCCTTCTGTCAACTACCAGGTTAGCTGCGTTCATTACATGTTCATGCAATCTGCACTGCTGACTGATCCGTGAAGCCTGGACTCTTACCTGCTTATGAAAGTGCCCACTCTGATGGTGTGTGTGTGTGCGCGCGCGCACGCTCACACATACATGGGAGTGACACTTTGGGTCCTTGGGGACCAATATCAATTGAAACCCTATGTCCAACAGTCCTTGAAATGTCTTCAAATTCCTCTTCCCCAGTGTATTCAAGTAAATGGCTGTATGTCCCTTTGGGAGGAAGGCTGGGGGAATGTTTATCCTATCTGCCTGCTCTGGTGATAGGATTCTTCCTCCTGGGAGTAGGGCTGTCCTCCAGTCAGTGTGTGCCTCCCCTGACTATGGCTCAGATCCAGAAACTGGGCAGAGTATGCCTGCTCTCAGTCTCTTGCTGTTTCCTCAATGATTTATTCTGTGTGTGTAGTTTGAGTACTACGCTTATTGACTGCTCCTCCGCCTTCTCCCTTCACATGCTGTGTTTGCTAACTGGCTGCACATGGCTGTGAGTCAGACACGTCCCTGCCTTCAGTCTAACCTTGGCAGTCATTACAACTGTTGTCCACGATGAGCTCTCTCTTACCCAGGACTCTTTCACCCCTGCTGCTAACGGGGAGCCCAGCTCTGTAACGGTGTCCCCAGTGGCCACAATAACCATCATAGCTATGTTGGGACCCCTCACCTGGTGCTTTCTCTATGACTTTATGAGACAGAATGTCCCTCCTAGGCCCTCCCACAAATCAAAGGTGAGTGGATTTCTTGGCCTGATACAGCACATACAGTATGTTCTCCCTATACCCATGGGGGTGTGTACCAAGATACCCCCCATGGATGCCTGAAACTGAGGGTAGTCCTGAGTTCTATATATACTTTGCTTTTTCCTATACATACACACTTATGATAAAGTTTAATTTATAAATTAAGCACAGTAAAGAACTCACAACAGTAACTTATCACAGATCTTGGAAACTGCCACCTATTTTTTTTAAATTTAATTTTATTTATTTATTTATTTATTTATTGACAGGCAGAGTGGACAGTGAGAGAGAGAGAGACAGAGAGAAAGGTCTTCCTTTGCCGTTGGCTCACTCTCCAATGGCCGCCGCGGCCGGCGTGCTGCAGCCGGCACACTGCGCTGATCCGATGGCAGGAGCCAGGTACTTATCCTGGTCTCTCATGTGGTGCAGGGCCCAAGTACTTGGGCCATCCTCCACTGCACTCCCTGGCCACAGCAGAGAGCTGGCCTGGAAGAGGGGCAACCAGGACAGAATCCGGCGCCCCGACCGGGACTAGAACCCGGTGTGCCAGCACTGCAAGGTGGAGGATTAGCCTAGTGAGCTGCGGTGCCGGCCCACCTATTTTTTTCTTAAGGTTTATTTTATTTATTTGAAAAGCAGAATGACAGAGGAGACAGGGAAAGAAATCTTCCATCTGTTGATTCATCCCCTAAATGGCTGCAACAGGAAGCCCAGAACCCGGAACTCCATCCAGGTCTCCCACGTGGGCAGCAGGGGTCCTTGTACTTGGACCATCACCTGCTGCCTTCCCAGACACATTAGCAGGGAGCTAGATCCGAAATGGAGCAGATGGGAAGCAGTGCTCCGATCCAGGATGCTGCCATGGCAAGCTGTGGGTTAACTCACCATGCCACAGTGCCGGCCCCTTCTTTCCTTATTAGCAGAGAACTTAACACCTTTTCACTTACAGGAAGCACGTCATGATTTCTCCATGGCCTATGCAATGCCGGCATCACGACCCTTGCGCTCTGGAACCGTTAGTGAGTAAAATAAGGATTCATTGAACACAAGCTGTGATCCCACGACAGTGGATCCCATAACCTGGACCACCGATGACTCACAGGCAGGCAGTGTAGAGCGAGGAGCCGCTGGACCAAGGCATGATTCACATTCCATGCAGAGCAGTGCGGGGGAATTCGTCACACACGCTTCTCAGCACGGGGCACAATTTCAAATCTGTGAATGGTTTCTTTCTGGAATAGTTGGCCTCGGGTAAGTGAAGCCACAGAAGGGAACTGCAGGTGAGGGGAGACAGCCCTGCATCTGCTCTGACCATTTGCATGGGTGCTTTCTTTGGTCCTTTATTTTTTTGTCTGCCACGGCAGCACTGGCATTCCCTCTTGCTGAATGCAGCCATGTTGTCGGCAAGCATCTAAGAGCTGTAGTCTCCCAGGGTACTTGTCACAGGTCTGTTTCACAGCACGCTGCTCCCTGTGGGTCACCTCTGAGTTATATAGCTCCAACTTCTACCCTCCTGGGCCCAGCACCCTAAGCATCAGGCCTCAAAACAAATGCTGTCAAGTTCACACTCTTTCTACTGTACAATGGTCAGAAACAATATGCAGTCAGTGGAAACTGTGTTTGGAATTTTGATTTGTTTGCCAGGCCCATCCTCTCTCATGATACTGGGCAGCAGCAGAGAGTGCAGCTCCCAGGCAGTCACACAATCATGTGAGGATGCAACTGCTGTTGTGTGCTGAACTGGAATGTGCAGCGTGAAATGCATTGCTTGTGATGGGTTTATCCAGACGTACTGCCCTTGCACAGTGAGGAGTACCTGTGTACTCTCGTCATGTCTGTGGGTAGCTTGCCTAGTTTGGTGCTGTGGCTCATTTGGAGGATATCATCTCTTCCGTCCCCCCTGCTGACTTGTCTGACGCTCAGAGGACTGAGGGAGCGCACCCACGGTCCTGCCACACACAGCACTCTGCCTCACTTCCACGCTGGCTGGGGCAGCTGCTCTCTGACAACAGAAAGTGGGCTACATCTACAGGCCCAGAATCGGAGGAGAAGGTGGGAGTTCAAGACGTCCCCATTTGGTGCCTTCCCAACAGGTTCTATCCTTGGGTAAAGGGTTGGCCAAGCTTGAGAATTTGACTTCCTCTGAAGTTGTATTAGAATGAGGCCTGCTGGGCTAGACTCATAGCCTTTTCTGGCTATGAGGATTTATTTTTTTCTTTTAGATGTATTTATTTATTGGAAAGACAAGAGTTACAGAGAGCAGAGAGAGAGAGAGAGAGAGTGAGAGAGAGAGAGTATTCCACCCACTGGTTCACTCCCCAAATGGCTGCAGTGGCTGGAGCTGGGCTGATCCAAACCCAGAAGCTAGGAGCTTCTTCTGGGTCTCATATGCAGGTGCTGGGGCCCAGGCACTTGGGCCATCTTCTACTGCTTTCCCAGGCCATAGCAGAGAGCTAGATCGGAACTGGAGCTGCTGGGACTTGAACTGGTGTCCATATGGGATACCGGTGCTGCAGATGGAGATTTAGCCTCCTACGCCACAGTGCCAGCCCCACTATTTCTTCCTGTCTTTTCTTAACATGTTGCTAGTTTTATTTTCTTTACATTTTTAAACTTATATGTTTAGTTGACTTATTTTTATTTTAAAAATCTGAATATCATCTAGAACTATTCTTATTATAAAAGATTTTTGTAGTCTTCCTCGCTTCATCATTTTCTTTTTTAAAATTTTTATTAATATATTTTTATTTATTTGAAAGAGTGTGAAAAGGGGCTCCTATATGCTGGTCACTCCCATATGCTTGTAACAGCCAGAGGCTGCACTGAGGCTGGGAGTCAGAAACTCAGTCCAAGTCTTTTCCACGTGGGTGGCAGGAACTCAAATACTCAGGCAATTAGCAGGAAGCTAGAATTAGTAGCAGAGCTGGGACTCAAACACAGGCACTCGGCTATGGAATGCAGGCGTCGCAAGTGGGCTCCTAACCACTGGGCCCAATGCCTACCCCTGCCTTTTCATTATTTTCTAAATAATCTGTAATTGTTGTTTGTTTTTTGACTTAAAAGTTATTGAGGAGAGGTTTAAAATATTTTCAAGTTTTTTTAAAGAAATTAGTTTTATTAATTTGTGGTTATATCACTATACAGTTAAACGAATATACCAAATATAATCCCAGTTTTGTAATGTATTATTTTCCTTTGTTTTTATTTTTATTTTTGTTTTTCTTACATATACCAAGGAAATGATTTGCCAAAGAAGATAAAAATAACAGAATCTGATATATGGTGTGCAATATACACAGGAAAGGAAAGTTCGGACTATAAATTTTTTTCTTTGTCTTTATATTACCAAAGTTTTTGGCACACAAGACATTCATATGAGGACAGTACGAGGGTAAGATGATTCTCTTTAATCTCAGAATTCTCACATAATGATCAGGGAAAAGCAACAAGTATAATAAATTCCTATGCTTTTCTCTGAAGTGATAAATGTTTACCAATAGATTTTAAAAATAATTCCTGAGTATATATGTATGGCTTTAACAATGAAGCAACAGAGTTATCTTTGGAAAAAGCATGAGGGTCTCCGTGGTAACACAGAGTTCTGATTGGCTGAGTCAAGATAAAATGAAGCAGCATATAAGTTTTGTTTTACAGACTTGAAGTTCAAGTGTACTTGGTTTTTAGTCTTAATAAAATAGTTTTGAAAAAAGGCATGTGGCATTTTGATTATGTTGATTTTTGGTAGGAAGGAGATGAAGTGGATTGAGAGCAAGGAATATTTCACAGACAGGAACGATTTCTAGTTAAGCATTCAGTGTCTTCTAAAAATTTTTATTTATTTACTTATTTATTTGAAAAGCATCCACACACAGAAAGAGATGTTCCATCCACTGGTTCACTCCCTATATGCTCACAATAGCCATGAATCTCCCATGTGGGTGGCAGGAACCCACATGAGCCATCACCTCTTCCTCCCAGAGCGCATATTGACAGGAAGCTGAAATCAGAAGCAGAGACAGGAGGGGCCGGCGCTGTGGTGCATTGGTTAACGCCCTGGCCTGAAGCACCGGCATCCTGTATGGGCACTAGTTCGAGTCCCGGCTGCTCCTCTTCCAATCCAGCCTGGGAAAGCAGTAGAAGATGGCCCAAGTCCTTGGGCCCCTGCACCCGTGTGGTGTGGGAGACCCGGAAGAAGCTCCTGGCTTCGGATCAGTGCAGCTCCAGCCGTTGCAGCCAATTGGAGAATGAACCACCAGATGAAAGACCTCTCTCTCTCTCTACTTCTCCTCTCTCTGTGTAACTCTAACTTTCAAATAAATAAATAATTCTTTAAAAAATTAAAAAAAAAAGAAGCAGAGCCAGGACTCAAACTCAGGCACTCCAATGTGAGATGCAGGTATCCCAAGTGACATCCTAACCACTGCACCAAATACCCACATCTAAACCTTTAGGGTTTGAAAAATCAAATTAAAATTTCTGACAGTTTGTATTTCTTCTTCTTCTTTTTGTAAGATTTATTTATTTATTTGAAAGTCAGAATTCCAAGGAGAGAGGGACACACACACACACACACACAGGGAGTCAGAGAGAGAGAAAGAGATCTTCCATCCACTGGTTCACTTCCCAGATGGGTATGGTTGGGCCAGGCCAAAGCCAGGAGCTAGGAGCTTCATCCGAGTCTCCCATGTGAGTGTAGGGGCCCAGGGACTTGGGCCATCTTCTACTGCTTTCCAGAATCAGAAGGAAGCTGGATGGGAAGTGGAGCAGCCAGAAACTGAACAGGAGCCCATAAGGGATGCTGGCATCACAGGTGGTAGGTTTTACCCACTATGACACAACACCAGCACCTGTACTCTGGGTCAATATCACAGGCTAAAAACTGCAACTTTCATTGAAATCCTGTTCATATCTCTAATCTACGTTTTTAAAAGCATTTTTGTGCTACGTTATTAATGATAAGAATTATATGCACATTATATCTTTTATTGCAAATAAATAGTCTAGGTTTTTTAAATAAAACTACAAATAAATTACCTGTTGTATACAGAATGTTGCCACCTAGATGATTTTTGAAAGAATAAAAAACATTGCATTCTGATTGTAATGAGGTGTCCTTAAAGAGTTTACAGTGCTCGATTCTAATGGTGACAATTTAAAGTAGGTGATACATTGTCTTTATCTTATAAATATATTTAGTACGTCTAGATTGGAAAGATTTGAGGAGTCAATGTTGATTGTTAATAGAGCTGTAGAGTTCAGACCGAAGGGAAAACATACCACACCTTGTAACGCGGATTGGGGTGTACAGTTCTCACTAATTTGTTTGTGCATCCATGCCAGGGCTGAAGTGTCAATAAAAAGGAATGATTTGGTTGAGCAGGAAGTCCTGGAGGCAGAATCACCTGCAGAAAACACACTGAATGCTGTGTGTGAAACCCCTCTCTGAATAGCGGGAGCTCACTGCCGCACTGGTAACCGCATATCAGATAGTGTTTTGCGTTGTAGTTACTGTGTCTGTTGTCTTTTTTTTCTCTTAGAGATTTTTAAAGTTTATAAATGTAGTTTATTAGTGATAGCTTATAAAAAGCAGAAAGTTCAACTCAGTTCTAGTGACATGGTATATACAGTTTGTACTGTCATTTTTCTCTTGCTACCACATAATAATAATTTTTCCCATACGAGAATATATTTTAGCTACTGCATAGTATCTAATCTAGTATGCATACCACTAGCACACTCCACCATTCTGTACCAGTAAGCATTTACGATGCTTCATTTCTTCGCTGTCATATACAGTGCTGAAACGAGAATCTGCTATGACTTCAACCGTGCTTGGCGCCTGAGTTCATCCCAAGGGTCATGGGTTGTGATGCTGGAAGCGTGGAAACGGAATCCAATTACAGTGCTCAGGAGGTGGCCTCGCTGGAGGTCCCTGGGTCACGGGGGCATGTCTGGGGGAAGAGGTTGTGAGCAGAGTGTTGGTTATTAGAGCCTCAGCCTAGCCCAGCTGTTCCCTCTGCTTCTTGGCTGGCTATATGATCATCTCATTCCCCCAACACACGCCCGGCCATTGCCAGCCTCAGGCTTCCCCAGGCAGCTGACCCTGGGGGCCACCGTCCCTGGACTGTGAACCTCAATGCCATGAACCAAAACAAAGCAGCTTGTCTTGGGTATTTAGTGATGGTGCTGAAAAGCTAACTGGTACAGGGTCTTTGTATATGAAGACTTCCCTGCCCCTACATTTAGGATAAATTTCTTAAGTGATGTTTTTATAAGCAACACCACTGAGGCAGACTGCTACTATATTTAAACTCCCTTTTTTTTTTGGAAAGATTTATTTATTTAGGTGAAAGGCAGAAATACAGAGAAAGAGAAGGATAAAGAAGGGGGGGGGAGGGGAAATCTTCCATCTGCTGATTCACTCCCCAAATGGCCTCAATGACTGGGGCTGGGCCAGGCCAAAACCAGGAACTTCTTCTGGGTCTCCACGGACTTGGGCCATCCTCTGCTACTTTCCCAGGCCATAGCAGAGAGCTGGATTGGAAGAGAAGCAGCCAGGGTATGAACCTAGCACCCATATGGGATACTGGCGCTGCAGGTGGAGACATAAACCTACTATGCCACAGCACCAACCCCTATATTTAGACCTCTTAACATGTATTGCTTGAGGCTGGCCACTGTGGCGCAGCGAGTTAACTCCCTGGCCTGAAGCGCCGGCATCCCATAGGGCACCGGTTCGAGACCCGGCTGCTCCACGTTCGATCTAGCTCTCTGCTGTGGCCTGAGAAAGCAGTAGAAGATGGCCCAAGTCCTTGGGCCCCTGCACCCATGTGAGAGACCCGAAAGAAGCTCCTGGCTCCTGGCTTCGGATAGGTGCAGCTGGCTGTCGCAGCCAATTGGGCAGTGAACCATTGGATGGAAGACCTCTCTTTCTCTCTCTCTCTCCCTCTGCCTCTCCTCTCTCTGTGTAACTATGACTTTCAAATAAATAAATAAATCTTTTTAAAAAAGAGCTTAAAAAAGATATATGCATATACCTTTAAAGAAAAAACATGTATTGGTAATTTGACATCAAAAAATGGCTGGGTAAGTTTGCACCCCTACTGACAATATATGAGAATGTCTATTTCAACATACTTCTAGCAGCCCTGACAACTGTCATTTAAAACCTGTCACCCCATTGTTTTTGTTGCTAAAATATTTACTTATTGCATTGTATCTCTTAGCTTGATAGGAATGTTTATAATGTCCTCATATTTGTTAACTTGCTTACTTCTGTAATTTAACTATGCATGCTTAAAAGTGATTAGGTTATTTGCTAGGCAGAGCAAACAGATATATATAGAGAGGCACCTATCTACCAGATCACTCCCCAAATGCCTGCAATGACTGGTGGGGACCAAACCTAGGAATCAGAAACTCAATCCAGTCTCCCACATGGGTGACAGGAACCCAACTACTTGAGCCATCACTGTCTGCATTAACAGGAGACGAATCAGGATCAGGAGCCAGACACTTTTTTTTTTTTAGTTTAATGATTTATATTTATTTATTTGAAAGGCAGAGTTACATGGAGACAGAGGCAGAGAGGTCTTCCATCCACTGGTTCATTCCCCAAATGGCCGCACCATCCGGAGCTGGGCTGATCTGAAGCCAGGATCCAGGAGCTTCTTCTGGGTCTCCCACACGGGTGCAAGGGCCCAAGCATTGGGCCAGCCTCTGCTGCTTTCCCAGGCCATCACAGAACTAGATTGGAAGAGGAGCAGCTGGGTCTTGAACCGGAGCCCATATGGGATGTGGGCACTGCAGGCAGCAGAGCCGGACACTTTGATGTGGGATGCAGGCATCATAACTGGCAGTGTAACAACTAGGTTAATCGTCAGTACTGGATACTGATACATCACACACCCTACAGTTCAGCCTTTACACAGTGCAGTGACTTTTAGTGCATTCACAGAGCCGTGCAGACATCACCACAGTTGATTTCTGAGCATTTTTTTTCTTTATTTGACAGGAAGAGTTATAGACAGTGAGAGAGAGAGAGAGAGACAGAGAGAAAGGTCTTCCTTCTGTTGGTTCCGAAGCCAGGAGCCAGGTGCCTCCTCCTGGTCTCCCATGCGGATGTAGGGCCCAAGCACTTGGGCCATCCTCCACCGCCTTCCCAGGCCACAGCAGAGAGCTGGCCTGGAAGAGGAGCAGCCGGGACTAGAACCCAGCGCCCATATGGGATGCCGGCGCCACAGGCGGAGGATTAATCAAGTGAGCCATGGCGCCGGCCCTGAGCATTTTCATTACTTCAACAAGGAACTCTGCCTCCACTAGCTGTCTCCCCTCATTTCCCCCCAGATCTCTCCCAGACCCAGCAACCACCAATCTCTCCTTTCTGTCTTTGTGTGTCTGCATATTTTGGATGTTCACATAAATTAAACTATACAATATATGGCCTTTTGTGATGCCTGCTTTTGCTTAGCTTGGGTTTTCAAAGGTCAACAATGTTGTAGCATTGGTCAGCACTTCCCTTCTCTTTATTACCTAATAATATTACATTGTATGAATATAACTCATTTTATTTATCCATCTACTAGGTAATGGATATTTGGGTTGTTTCCACTTTGTGAATTAAGAATAATATTATTAAGAATAATAATACATGAACATTCATGTATGAGTGTTTGAGTGGCTATATATTTTCATTTCTCTCAGGTTGCTAGGTCACATGGTAACACCATGTTGAACGTTTTGAGGAACTTCTACATTGTGCAGGTTTTGTTGCATATTACTTTAGTGATGTCTTGGTGCTTTCCTTATAGGTTTGTATGAACTCTTTATATAAGGTCAATGTTAAGGTGGCCACAATGACTGGAGCTGAGCTGATCCAAAGCCAGGAACCAGGAGCTGCTTTCGGGTCTCCTGTGCGGGTGCAGGGGCTCAGGCACCTGGGCCATGTTCTACTGCTATCCCAGGCCACAGCAGAGAGCTAGATCAGAAGAAGAGCAGCTGGGACTAGAAGCAGCAGCGTCCATATCGAATGCCAGCACCACAGGCGGAGGCTTAGCCCATTATGCCACTGCACCAGGCTCTGTAAAATATACTTTTAGTGGCCGGCGCTGTGGCATAGCAGGTGAAGCTGCCCCCTGCAGTGCCCGTATCCAGTGTGGGTGCCAGTTGGAGTTCCAGCTGCTCTACTTCCAATCCAGCTCTCTGCTATGCCTGGGAAAGCAGTAGAAGATGACCCAAGTCCTTGGGCCCCTGTACTTGCATGGGAGACCTGGAAGAAGCTCCTGGCTCCTGGCTTCAGATTGGCGCAGCTCCAGCTGTTGCGGCCATCTGGGGAGTGAACCAGCAGATGGAAGACCTCTCTCTCTCTCTCTCTACTTCTCTGTGTAACTCTTTCAAATAAATACAAATAAATCTTTTTTTTTTTTTTTTTTTTTTTTACAGGCAGAGTGGACAGTGAGAGAGAGAGACAGAGAGAAAGGTCTTCCTTTTGCCGTTGGTTCACCCTCCAATGGCCGCTGTGGCCAGCACGCTGCAGCCGGCACACCGCGCTGATAACTGAAGGCAGGAGCCAGGTGCTTCTCCTGGTCTCCCATGTGGGTGCAGGGCCCAAGCACTTGGACCATCCTCCACTGTACTCCCGGGCCACAGCAGAGAGCTGGCCTGGAAGAGGGGCAACCGGGACAGAATCCGGCACCCGACCGGGACTAGAACCCGGTGTGCCAGCACTGCTAGGCGGAGGATTAGCCTATTGAGCTGCGGCGCCAGCATACATCTTTTTAAAAAAGTATTTTATTACTTTTGTTGCTTTGTTTCAGTGAGTAGTATGAGATTAAGAGCTAAATGGATTCTCATTCCGAGTTATCTAACCAATTGTATCATTACCATTTCTTGACACTTCTCCCCTCCCCTACTGAATTTATGTGCATCTTTTATTATTTACTATTTTACATGTCCTTATGTCTGTCTTAGTCAGTGTGTCCTTATCATTTAGGAAGGAGTCATCGCTGTAGAGGAAGCTTAAATGGTATAAAGATACCAGGGGTCTCCAAAATGCCCATGGAAAATGCATATTATTATTAAAAAACACTGCATGGTTTGTAATATTTTGTACTAAAATAAACTGATCATTTAATTCTATTCTTCCTTCAGAATTGCCAAAAACTTACTCCCTCTGTGATCTTATCTTTAATTAAAGCTTATAATTTTGTTCTCCATAAGTTTGGGGGCATTAATTTGGTGCTTTAAAAATTATACTAAAATATGACTAATCTTGGCTTACTGAGTTTGCATTTAAGGAGCCCTTACATGCTGTGCTCGGAGTGCCACTCACTCCTGTCTTCCTACTCCAGCCCTGGTGCACACAGTTCATTGACAAGGGTTTTAGTGTAGCCATGAAGTTACTGTACAAGCAAGAAAATCAATTGCATCGAACATTTGGAGACTTGAGAATCTTTTTACTAAGAAACAAAATATTTTTAAGAGGTACATTAAAAACAGGAATCAACTGCCTTTTATTAATGCTACTTTAAAATAGTCCATTCTCTATCATATTTTTTGTTGTTGTACAGCAATAAGAAATCTTTGATGTGAAAATCACATCTTAAAATTATCTAGGGCAGACTTTGGGGTAGAGAGAATTAAGCTACCTCTTGAGACATCCACACCCTTTATCCAAGTGCCTGATTCAAGCCCTGGCTGCTCTACTTCTGACCTGGCAGTTGGCAGATGATGGTTCAAGTACTTGGGTTCCTGCCATCCATGTGAGAGACTCAGATAGAGTTCCAGACAGGGTTGTTGTGTCTGTTTAGGAAGCGAACCAGTGGATGGAATCTCTCTGTCTCTCCCTTTGTCACTCTTTCAAATAAATAAATAATTATTTTCTGAGGGCTGCTTGTTGTTTTTCAGTCTTGCTTTCAGGTGTCTCTGACATCTATCAGGGAACTTTGCTGTAGTTTCTTCTGTTTACTTCTTTCTGAAATTCTACCCAATATTCGCTGCGGCTTTTGAAAATATGTTCTCCGAAGTCCTTTTAAGTACTGGATACTAAATGTATTCTTTGAAAGGTGGTAGCATTTTGAAATAATTGATATGTTTTCTACAGTCAAATAGGGAATGATTTTGATTATATACATTGTTGATAAGGCCCAGATCACTTTTGAGAATATTGTATTTCCTCTCTAAAATGTCATGACTTTTCTCCTTACATACAAATAATTATGATGTATTATTACTTATTCGAACACTATTTTTTGTTCTAGCATCCTCTTGTACCTATGTTTATTTGGGGGTTTTGGAAGTATCTTATGGAATGACATCTCTTAAATCAGAATGTAATTACTAAGTCAATGCAAATATCTATTTCAAGAAATCTTTCAGTGCTATAACTGAGCATTTACATATTTTTAAAAAAATTATTTTATTTATTTGAAAGGCAGAGTTGGAGGGAGAGATAGAGAGACTTCCATTTACTGGTTCAGAAACCAGGAGCTTCCTCCAGGTCTCCCACGCGGGTGCAGGGGCCCAAGGACTTGGGCCATCTTCCACTGCTTTCCCAGGCTACAGCAGAGAGCTGGATCAGAAAAGGAGCAGCTAGGACTAGAACTGACTCGCATATGGGATGCCGGTGGTACATGCAGAGGTTTAGCCCACTGCGCCACAGCGCTGGCCCCCATCCTGACTTCCTAAGGGTCCCAGAACCCAGCTGATACCTCGTGAAGCAAAACTACTGCCAGTCAACCTGCGGAGTCATGGGAAGTAACTGTTTTTGGAATGGTTTGTCTCACTGCAATAGGAAAATGACAGACTATTAAATTAGGGGGTCATTTCAGAGTACTTGCTCTAAAAAGAGGTTATTAAATCTGACATTGATGAGAATCACTGTCACAGACAATAAACACTATGTAGTTAAAAATACTTGCCTGGACTTTTTTCTTTTCTAATGGGAAATAATTTGGGTTAAAAAACTAAGCAGAGGTGAGCATTTGGTGTTAACGATTTAGATGCAGGTTAAGATACCTGTGTTGGGCCAGCATCCCATATGGGCATCAGTTCGAATCCTGGCTGCTCCACTTATGATCCAGCTCCCTGCTAATACATCTGGGAAAGCAGTGGAAGATGGCCCAAGTGCTTGGGCCCCTGCACCTACATGGGAGACTGTGGGGAGCAAACCGGACTAGACTGAGTTACTGGAATTAAGACTTATTCTATGCATCTGCTCTCCCACAATATGGCGCTGGGAGAGAAGTAAACAGCTTCCGCACAGCTGCCTCCAGTTCAACCAATAAACTGTAGGACTTGCTCCTGATTGGAGGAGAGCAGCGTACTCGGCGTGTGGGCAGCCGAGTTGGGATTGGCGGAGGAGGACTATAAAGGAGGAGAGAGATGGCATGCACCAGGAACATCTAAGGGGAACATCTAGCTGAAGGAACGCCTGTGCAGCCCCCGAGAGAGCCGGCCGGCGGTGTGCCGCTCCCCCGCGGAAGTGGGGAATGTGGCCAGGGGGAACTGCCCTTCCACGGAGGTGGAAGGGACAGTAGCCAACCCGGGAAGAACCAGCAGCAAACCCGGGGAGGGCCGAGCAGATAAAAGAACAGCGCAGGGTCCTGTGTTGCTCCTCCACGAAGAGGGGGAGCGACATAATGGTGCCGTGACTCGGATTATGAAGCCTAGGACGGATAGGAAACTTAGGAGGGAAGAAACGGGAAGAAGCAGGAAAATACTGGAGAGAGAGACTAGCGAAGAGCCTAGGGGAAAGCCAGACGAGAAAGGTGCCGGAAGAAGCTATTGAAAGCCTAGGCATAGACTTGGATACGGACTGTGGGAAAGAAGTTAGGATTGAAAGCGAAAGTGAAAGCTTTCATAGACTCGGATGCGGACTATGGCGGGGAAGCTAGGAGATTGAAAGCGAAAGTGAAACCTGGAGGAGGCTTGGACTCGGATACGGACTGTGGGGAGTAGCCAGGAGAAATGAGAGGAATATTGTTGGAAGAAAACTTAAGGAAACATACCGGGTAGAGAAAAATGTTAGGGAGGATGAAGCCGCGAGTGCAGGCCAAGGCGGAGACATAAGCCACCTTGGAATTCTTCAAGTCACCCCGGGGAGCAAGAGGCGAAGATCTGGAACCAGAGGCAGAGACGTGGGCCGCCAGGTTGAAATTCGCCAGGTTAGTCCGGGGAACTTGGACTGAATGCCGGTGGTGGCGGAAACATTCGCGGAAGCCGCCGCGTGCAGAGAGAGCACGGGGCGTGAATAGATAGGGAACGCAGGGCTGGCGGGAGGCCGTGGTGCGGGCGCGAAGTGCGTGGAGACCGCGGAGTGTGCGCGCGAAGCGGAGCCGTGCAGATGAGAGAAGCGCGGGCTGAAGCGGCGCAAAGCCGGGAAGCCGCCGCGGGGCGGGCGCCGGCGGGGCGAGGTGCCGGGAAGCCGCGCAGAGCTGTGAAGCCGCCGCGGGGCGGGCGCCGGCGGGGCGAGGCGCCGGGAAGCCGCGCAGAGCCGTGAAGCTGCCGCGGGGCGAGGTGCCGAGAAGCAGCCTTGGGGCGGGCGCCGCCGGGAAGCCGCAGGGATAAGAGAAACAGAAGTTTAGAAGTAAAATGAGAGAAATAGGAATGCTGGTAGATAGAAGTAAAATGGGAGAAATAGGAATGCCCGGAGATAGAGAAACAGAAAAATAAGGCCTCCCATCAACATGGCAATGAGAGAGCTTGGATTCGGTCTGCCTGATTAGGGAAGTGGTGAGCACCTGCGGGCGGCTAGCAGCTTATGCGCCGCAGGTCACCGAAGACAGGCACGTTATCAACACCAATAAGGCCTCCCCACAACACAGCAATGAGAGAGCTTGGATTCGGTCTGCCTGATTAGGGCGGTAAGCACCAGCAGGCAGCTCGACCAGAGTATGAGCTGCAGGTCACCGAAGATAGGCACGAATCAACACCAATAAGTCTTCCCCCACAATACGGCAATGAGAAGGCTTGGATTCGGTTTGCCTGATTGTTAGGGCTTGTAAGCCCCTGCAGGCAGAGCAGAGCATGCGCTGCAGGGCACCGAAGACAGGCACGCATCAGCGCCTAAAAACCTCCTCACAACATGGCGAAGAGAGGACCCGGATTCGGTTTGCCTGATTGATAGGACTTGTAAGAACCTGTGGCAACTCTAGCAAGTAGAGCAGAGTGTGTGCCGCGGGACACCGAAGACAGGCGCGTATCAACGCCAAAAATAAAAAGAAAGGGGGATCTGTGGGGAGCAAACCGGACTAGACTGAGTTACTGGAATTAAGACTTATTCTATGCATCTGCTCTCCCACAATATGGCGCTGGGAGAGAAGTAAACAGCTTCCGCACAGCTGCCTCCAGTTCAACCAATAAACTGTAGGACTTGCTCCTGATTGGAGGAGAGCAGCGTACTCGGTGTGTGGGCAGCCGAGTTGGGATTGGCGGAGGAGGACTATAAAGGAGGAGAGAGATGGCATGCACCAGGAACATCTAAGGGGAACATCTAGCTGAAGGAACGCCTGTGCAGCCCCCGAGAGAGCCGGCCGGCGGTGTGCCGCTCCCCTGCGGAAGTGGGGAATGTGGCCAGGGGGAACTGCCCTTCCACGGAGGTGGAAGGGACAGTAGCCAACCCGGGAAGAACCAGCAGCAAACCCGGGGAGGGCCGAGCAGATAAAAGAACAGCGCAGGGTCCTGTGTTGCTCCTCCACGAAGAGGGGGAGCGACAGGAGACCTGGAAGAAGCTCCTGGCTTCAGGTCAGCCCAGCTCTGGCCCTTGCAGCCCTGTGGGGAATGAACCAGTGGATGGGAGCTCTCTCTCTCTGCCTCTCAAATAAATAAATACTTTTTTTTTTTTAAAGACATCTGCATCAAACACTGGGGTATTGAGTTCAATACCCAGCTCAGACTCCTGACTCTAGCTTCCTTCTAATGAGGACCATGGGAGGCAAAAGGTGATGGCTTAAGTACTTTGGTCCCTGCTACCCATGTGGGATATGTGGATTGAGTCCTGTACTCTTGGCTTCAGCCTGGCCTGGCCCTGGCCACTGTGGGCATTTGGAGTGTGAATCAGTAGATAGGAGCTGCCCCTCACTTCTGTCTGTCTGTCTCTCTGCCTCTCAAATAAATAAGTATAAATCCCTAGATTTAAAATGAGAACTAATTAGGCAGAAACTTGCCAGGTCAACGTATGAATTTTTCCTATTTGTTTCCATTTTGTTTCAGTGAGAAATTAATGATTTTCTACAGTAAGACAAAAGACATGGTTAGAGTTAGGTGTAAGTCAGTGGTTGTCATCGTATGGTTCAAAAACTGATGAGTCCTTCCATCTCTGCTCACCAATCTCTGTGCGCTAATTTTCAAATGTAGACAGATTCACTCAGATACATGACTAGTTTTAGAGTTTTATCATCATTGTGTGTTTTGTCATGGATGTATTTTGACATTAAAACAAAGTTCTCATTCTTGGAATGTTGGGAAAACCACTGGTAGGTGTTCCTAGGTCCTAGGTGCTAATGAGTTTCTGCCTGCTGCTGTGAATACCGTTAAGCTGTGTCTGTTTTCTGGACCCTAAAATGATTTGTATTCTTCCTGTAAATTGAACAATGATTTTTTTTTAAAGATTTATTTATTTATTTGAAAGTCAGAGTTACACAGAGAGAGGAGAGGCAGGGGAGGGGGGTCTTCCATCCAATTGTTCACTCCCCAGATGGCCGAAATGGCCAGAGCTGTGCTGATCTGAAGCCAGGAGCCAGGAGCCTCTTCCCAGTCTCCCACGTGGGTGCAGGGAACCAAGGACTTGGGCCATCTTCTACTGCTTTGCTGGGCCATACCAGAGAGCTGGACAGGAAGTGGAGCAGCCGGGTCTCAAACCGGCGCCCATATGGGATGCTGGCACTTCAGGCCAGGGCATTAACCTACTGCACCTCAGCACTGGCCCCTGAACAATGATTTAGAAATAAAAAAAACTTCCATAGAAAATTTAGCTAAGAAGGGGGTGGTGTTGTGGCATAACGGGTTAAGCCCCCACTTCAACACTAACCTCCCATGTGGGTGCTGGTTCGAGGCCTGGCTGTTCCACTTCTGACCCAGCCCCCTACTAATGTGCCTGAAGAGCAGTGGAAGATGGTCCAAGTGCTTGGGCCCCTTCCCCCCAAGGAAAAGGACCCTGATGAAGCTCCTGGCCATTGCTGTCATTTGGGGAGTGAACCAGCAGATGGAAGATCTCTCTCTCTCTCTCTCTCTCTCTCTTTCTGTAACTCTGCCTTTCAAATAAATAAAATAAATCTTTAAAAAGAAAATTAGGTAAGAAATTTCCAGGGCCTGCATAGAGGAAAAAATGGCTTTTGTTAACCATCATAAAGAACCTGCTTCATAGAGTTGTGCTTAGAAGTCAGAGACTTTGTATAAAGTTCACTGGCTGGTGGAGCTATAATAAAAAACGAAGAGTATGTGGAGAAGACAGTGGATTGCACAAACGAGCAGACATTTGTAGTAACATGATATTTGACTTGGATGCTACATACATACTTCTGGAAGTCCCAAGTCAGTCAATGATATTTATTGAATATTTTCATATTGCTTTGTATTTTTCAAAGGATTTTCCTGCCTGTTACCTGCCTTATAAGAGTGTGAGGATCAAATGAGATATTCTCCCCATTTATAGACAAGAATATGGAGGACATGAAGAGATGAGATTATTTGTCCAGATCTTAATGTGATTCACAGAGCTAGGCCAGGAGCTTAACACACTGAATCCTCATCTAGTACTTTTTTTCTTTTATATTTGTTTATTTATTTGAAAGTCAGAGTTACATATAGAGGGAGGGGGAGGAAGGGGGATGGAGGGGGAGGGAGGGGGGGGAGAGAGAGGGGAGAGAGAGAGAGAGAGAGAGAGAATGAGAATATTCTATTTGGTGATTCACTTCCCAAATGGCTGTAACAGCCGGGGCAGGGCCAAGCCAAAGCCAGGAGCCAGTAACAAGGAACTCCATCTGGATCTCCCATGTGGGTGGCAGGGGCCCAAGCACTTTTGACATCCTTTGCTTTCCTAGGCACATCAGCAGGGAGCTGGATCAGAAGTGGGGCATCTGAGACTTGAATCAGCATTCACAAGGGATGCTGGCGTCACAGGTGGTGGCCTAGACTGCAGCACCACAATGCCACCCATGTCATCTAGTACTTGCAGAGAAGATGTGATCTTTAAGATCAAAGATTACTAAACATCTGTTCTCATCAAGCACTGACATTGCATTTGCCAACCCTTGATGTCATTAGCCAGGGAGAACTTGCTGGAATACTCAAGTGGTATATGTTTCCTCCATATCCGCATCCATGGATTCAACCAAGTGCAGTTCAAATATGTAGTTAGGTCTACAATGTCTGTAACTGAACACACACAGACTTTTTTTTTTACTTGTCATTATTCCCTAAACAATGCAGTGTAACAACTGTTTATGGAGCATTTTCCCTGCACTAGGTACTACATGTAATGTAAAGGACATGAGCAAATGTCCACAGGTTATATGAAAACACTACATCATTTTATACAAGGGACTTCAGCAACCACAGATCTGAGTATCTTTGGGGGTCCTGGACCCAGTCCCCTGTAGATTTGAAGGGAAGTTCATATATCACAGCATGAACAAAGCCAAGATGAGCATCACTGTTTTGAAGACTTGCATACCGAAGTGATTTCATGTACTGTCATTATTTGATATGGGTGATTGACATTTTCTTAATCTAACAGATTAAAATATCTTTAATGGAGTAAAAGCATCTTTTGAGACCTATTGTTAACATGTAGTATACAATCTAAGCAAAGAGCAAGTACTTCCTGTGTACTTTCATTTTCACGATGATCCTGTAGCTTTCCTCTCAACCAGTCTGTCATTGCCAAGCACCAGGTAGACCCTGAAGCTATCACCGTTGACCTTCAACTGAACACTTGTTACACTTAAAATAATTTTTTTTGTAATTTAAACATAGAACTACACTAACATATAATAATGTAAGAAAAAGACTGAGACTTAAAAGTGACTCGATATTGGAAGAGACTTGATTAACTTTTGAGCATTAGGTATTTTAAATCGCTTCATATTGGGAACCATGGATCCAGTCTCCTGATGTACAGATAAGCAAATTCAAATTCCTCTCCAAGTAAATCAACACATACATTAAGATGCATATTGAGGTTGATTCGTCAGGTGTTTTTGCTCTTTTTCTTTTAAGCAACAGCATCTTGCTTCAATTCTCTGCGTGTGCTGATCGTGTCTTAGTGATCATGCCCCTACACAGGTCCAGTAATTGTTTCTAGTAGTTACTGGAGTTCCTTGCACATTATGTCAAAAAGCAGTGCTGTCTTTCTGGTAAATAGTGGCTTCTTTTCCTTTATATTTGAGCTGGGAGTGGTCCAAAGTAATGCATTGGCTGCTCTTATCTGAAACCTGATTGCTATAGTTACTGGTACCATTCACCAGGGCAGTCAGGACATTCCCTGGCATTAACTGTGGAGGAGTAAAAATGGAATGTGGGATGCTGTTTATGATTTTTTAAAAAAGATTTATTTCTTTGAAAGTCAGAGTTACAGAGAGTCAGGGGCAGAGAGAGAGAGAGAGACAGAGAAGTCTTCTATCCGCTGGTTCACTCCCCAAGTGGCTGCAACAGACGGAGCTGGGCCGATCTGAAGCCAGAAGCCAGGAGCTTCTTCTGGGTCCCCCATGTGGGTGCAGGGACCCAAGGACTTGGGCCATATTCTACTGCTTTCCCAGGCCATAGCAGAGAGTTGGATCGGAAGTGGAGCAGCTGGGACTCGAACCAGTGCCCATATGGGATGCTGGCACTGGATGTGGTGGATTTAACTGTTACGCCACAGCACTGGCTCCTTATTTTATGATTTTATTCACAAGACAAAAAGAATTTTCATGATATTTGTATCTTCACAGTGCTTTGTCCTTACTATAGCTTCTGAAGCACATAGAATTTTCTTTTTTACTCTGGCTTCTTAGAGATTTTCATGTTCAGGAGGGAAAACAATAAATTACTTCTTGAAATTGGACACTGTCCCAACCTGTCTTCTGTTGCTCTTTCCCATTGCATTTTCTCTGTCCTTTTGCACTTGTGTTTCCTTGTATCCTACTCCTCTCAGTACATTCTTGTGCAAACAGACGGTTTCCAAAAACATATCTTTGGAGATCCCAGTTTATTTCACTGTAGACGTGTTTGTTGTATTAACATTGTGTTAATATGTTAATAAAGATGTCAATCATTTATGCTCTAGGTGGAATAGTTTTCAGGGGTCCTTGCTTCACTCCCCAAGACCTACTTTCCTGGAGAGAACGTGAAGACAGTGGATCTCGGGGAAGGGTGCCATCAAGTGGGGAGAATGGCACAAGGATGGGGAGGCTAACAGCACTGAACATGAAGTTCATCTGCTTTACCATTTTCCCTGGGACTTAGCGTTGGCCCCACTTCTAAAAAGATCCATTCTAATTGATCGGACTTACTCGCAGACAACTGAGTAGACAAAAGAGATATGACGTGAATATGTTTTTTCAAAAGCCATAGAAAATCATGCTTTGCAAATAATCAGTACAAAGACTTCTGGATAATCATGGTGGATTGAACAGATGCATTTATTTATGATCCCTCTATAAACCTCACTAAGAGGATATTAAAGGATTAAACAGGAACAAACCCACAAGAACAAAGAGAACAGCAGAGGAAATGACAACAGACAAAAGACGTCAACCAAGATTGGGAAAGCAAATGAATGATACCTGATTTAGCGGTGTGAATATGGTTGAAACCCAAGGCTCGGGTGCAGAGCTGGCCAGAGGCAAGCTGCTTCTCCCACAGAACCCCAGAGAGCCGCAGGAATTTGCAGGAAGCAGAAACCTCTGAGGGAGGGAACTCAGTGGCTCTGACATTCAGAGAATTGCTCCAGAAACTCCAAGCTCCAGCTGCCGGGTCACCTCCCTCATGTCAGGGAGTGGGGCAGCTGCCAGTCCCCAGGCATTTACAAGACTGGAGGTTTGTTCTGGGGGTTATGTGGATGAATTTGAGATGGGGAAAAAATCAAGCAAAGGAAAATATTTGGGGGAACGTTATCACAGAGCCTCATGTGGCTCATGGGTGCAGATTTATGGTCATGATAATGCACCATAGAAAAGTTGATTCATTATGCTATGACTACATTGAGAGGAGGGAAAATGGTTGGTTTGTTTGGTAGGTAAGAAATATTAATTTCCAACAAGAAGTCAAAACCCAGCATTATAAACATCAGGGAAAAAAATCAAAGAATAGCAGAATAAAGGATTATTTTGATATATAGTAATATGAATTAGAAGAAAGCCAAGACTTGGGAGTAGGGCCTCCATAGAGTGGAATTTCAGATAGGGAAGGAGCACTTTTTACAAAGTTTCAGTTGTAACTGAAATCCTGAAGCAAGCATTTTAGGAACTATTTTTCCCCTGCTCTGTTTTATTCTCTGCTTTTCAAAACATGCCAAAGTGTGAAAATTTTTTAAAAATCCACATTGTTGCTTTACAAAATGTCAATATTGTTCTGAGCTTCGACATAATTAAAAATGAAACTAAGAAAAATATTTCAGAGTGGATTTCTTTGAAAATTTTTAACTGTTGTTTTTTTACAGTCCTTTCTTGATTTTGTTGGTTTCTTTGATTTTGTTTGTTTGTGTTTTATTCTCCTTGGTTCTATTTCCTTTGTAACAGTAAGGGCCAGAATACTAAATTTGCACATTCTGTGTTTCTTTTTTCAAAAGAATATCACATGAGAAATTAAAAAAATCTGACATTTATTTGTTTAATTATTTTTAAAAACTGTTATTTACTTGAGAGGCATAGAGACACACAGAGACAGGCAGAGCTCCCATGGGCTGGCTCACTTCACAAACTCCCTGCGAACTGAGAATTCAGTCCTGGTCTCCCACATGTGTGGCAGAGACTCAAGTACTTGAACCATTACCTGCTGCTTCCCAGGGTGAGCATCAGCAGGAAGCTGGAACCAGGAGTGGAGCCAGGACTTGAACGTACTCACTCTGAAATGGAGTGCATGTGTCCCAGTGATAACTGAACCATGGTGCCAAATGCCAACCTCTTACATTTTTTTTGAATTAGGAATTGAAGAAGATTGTAGAATAATAATAGTTATAATAGAAGTTTTATAACTGGCTAATCTTTCTTTTAAGCTTAGATGGATTCACTGGTGTTTTCCATTTATGTAAGGTAAACAGATTTTTTTAAAAGGAGAATAAAGAAACACAAAAACCAGAAAGATCCTTAAACTGAAGATTCTGCTCTGGATTGGATACAGTTGGAAGTCTACTCTGAGAGGCAACAGGACATATGGCCAGCAGACTCCTTTACAAAGAAAACTGTAAATCAAATAAATTGTTATCATTTGTGTATAAAGAAAAAAAGAACTAGAGAAGGTGCAAATAAAGCTGATAATATTGGTGTACATATTGTTCCTAAAATGACTGCAAATAGTCTAGCCAGTTTGTGAAACCAGAGTTTGAATTTTTATCACAAATTGATAACCTTATCACATTCCAGACTGGAGATAAAGAATCTGTTATCCCTTTCTCCAAATGTAAATTTACTTTGAGAAAAGGAGGGCTGGTGTTTTAGATGCTGGAAGACGAGTGTGGGAATGGTTCTCTTGGATAAGCATCACAGTGTTTATTTTAAATTCTTTTGGATAATAAACCAGGCCATTGGTTAAAAAAAAAAAAGACAATTATGTCCTACAATTATCCTTTTGGAATCCAAGTGAATGAATTGGCTTAGTGCTCTGAATTTTCAGTTAAAACACATGTGTTAAATATTTCTGTATAAAGTACATAATTTATATACTTCAGATATCCTTAGTGACTTAGTGGTATTCAAACATAAAAACACTTAACTCTTTTATATATTTTTTTTCAGTGAAAATACCCAAATTACTATTTTAACTCTCTTTGGTTTGTTAGAAACTCAAAAAATTAAGTGTCTTGTGTAAAAATATTTGTTAAGACAGAAATCCTAGGCAATCCTTGGAAGTACACTACTTGAATGGTTTAAGTGGAAGCTCTTGTGTGTAGGTTAGCTTACCTGATGCATCTGTGACGATGAAGATGGCCTGGTTGGGTGTGCTGGTGGTGGAGCAGGTCCTGTGTCAGTCTGGCTCACGCAGTGGCTTTGGGCATGCCTCTGAAACTGGAAAATTAGCAGCTCTTCCCAGATGCACATGAGAAATGAAGTCACAGGGCAAACTCTGGCCCCCATACTGGAGAAACAGACGGACAGGTGGATAAAGAGAATTCTAGCATACAGAGCAGACCCCTCCCTGGGAACCAGTGCCAGGGCTGAGATCCTGAGCTGCAGTTGTCAAATGGATGAAGATGCAGGCAAAAGTGAGAGTTAGAAACTGCAGAGGACTCCGCCTGCTTTTGTGAGTTACTTCCAGGAGCTCTACTGGGTTCTCACAGTGAAAACTGGAGAAAAACCTCTCCATGCATCTGGCAGCGGGAGGTGAAGAGGAAGAGGAACCACTCTGAACTACGTGGGGCACTACCTTCCTACCAAGACCTGCCTTCAGGACAGCCTCACCTGCTGGGACTTTGTGACTGCCTACCTGACCTGCAGAAGGAGCAACTCCCAATTCCAGCCCGCTCTAGCCTTCGTGTCCCACCTAAGGGTGGAGCAACAACTTGGAAACACTTGTGGAGTTTATGGTCCAAAAGGCACAGGCTCACTAAAAGACTGAGACCTACTGCTTCCTCTCTCCCCACAGCTCCCACAGCATTGCCACCAGCCGTTCACAGCGGCTTCTTTTACCCAGCCCATCATGTTCAATTATCACAGAAAAACGCAAGGTATGCCAAAAGGCAAAAAGCACAGTTTTTGCAGACAGGGGAAGCATCAGAACCAGATAGAGAGGAGATGTTGCAGTTATCTAAGGGGGTGAGGATGAGGGTGGGAATTAAAACAGCTGCGATCAACCTGCTATGAACTCTGTGGGTAAATTATTCAGCATACATGGGCAGATGGACAATGCAAGCAGAGCAATGGAATCCCAAGAAGCAATCATAAGAAAATGATAGAGATCAAAAACTCCGTGGAAGAGATGGAGATGGCCTTTGACGGGCTCATCAGTGTACCGGACTTTTCCTGGGAAGGACTCCCTGTGGTCAGGGCTATCTCAGTAGAAGCATCCAAAACTGAGACAAGAACAAAGACGGACAAATGCCAGAATATCCAGGAGCCGTGGGACAACTACAAAAGGTGGAACATACAATCAATGGGAACACCAGAAGGAGAAATACTTAAAATAATCGTGCCTGAGAACTTCTCCAAATTAATGTCAGACCCTAAACCACACATCCAGGAAGCTCAAAAAACATCAAGGAGACATAACGCAAAAAACAAAAAAGCCCCCAAACCAAAACCAACAACAAACACAACTACATCTAGGCATCGTTTTCAAACTACAGTAATGAACGCTAGAGAAAAAACAATCTTGAAAGATGTCAGAGGGGGAAAAGCACCTTAGCTACTCAGAGATGGGAATGACATTAGACTTCTCTTCAGAAACCGTGCAAACAAGGAGAATCAAGTTTTAAGAGAAAATAACTACCAACCTAGAATTCTATACTCTGTGATGTTATCTTTAAAGATAAAGGAGAAATAAAGACTTTCTCAGACACACAAAAATTGAGAGAATTTGTTGTCAGTAGATTTGCCCTGCAAGAAACAGTGAAAGTTCTTTAGAGAGAACAAAAATAATAGGTATGGATCAGAGTCTTAAATTTACATAGAGAGAGAACATTGAAGATGCAGTAAGTGAAGGTAAAGTTAAAACATTTTTTCTTATTCTTAATCTATCATAATTTATTCAACATAACAACAATGCATTTGATTATGTGTATATTATACATCACATAAAATATACATATATGTGTACATATGATAGATTTAAGGAAAAGCAATGATTCAAGGGATGGGACAGAAGAATTTGGATTATTTTGTTATAAGAAGGCACAATATTCATAAAGTGGTATAGTGTTCTCTGAAAGTGGGCTTGGAATTGTAAATGTACATTGCAAACTCTAGGGCAAACACTAAAAGAGCTCTAAAAAAGTTATATCCTAAGAAAGGAGGTGAATGGAATCATATAAAATGCTCAGTTAAAAAGACAAACACCAATAAAAAAGTAGAAGACAAAAATAGTAACAAAGAACAAGGGCAACAAATAGAAAACAATATCAAACATGGTAGGTATCAATCCAGCTACATCAATAACCACTTTTGCTCAAACACAATTAGAAATGGTCAGAATGGATCAAAAAATATGACCCACCAATAGGCTATCTACAAGAAAACTACTTTAGGGGCTGGTATTGTAATGTAGTGGGTAAAGCATCCCATTTGGGCACCTGTTTGTGTTCTGCTTGCTTCACCTGTGATCCAGCTCCCTGCTGGTGGACTGAGAAAAGCAGCGGAAGACGACCCAAGTGCTTGGGTGCCTGCCACCCATGTGGGAGACCTGGAGGAAGCTCCTGATTCCCGGCTTCAGCCTGGCCCAGCCCTGGCCGTTGCGGCCATCTGAGGAGTGAACCAGCAGATGGAAGCGCTCGCTCCCTCGCTCTTGCTTGCTCTGTCTCTCTCTCTCACATCAATCTTTTTTTTTTTTAAATGAAAACTACTTTACATATAGACACACGTGGATTATCAGTAAGGAATGAATAAAGAAAGATATACCTTACCAACACAAATCAAAAGAGAGGAGGAGTAAATCTGTTAATTTCAGATATAGTAGGTGCCAGAGCAAGGGACAAAGAGGGGCATTCTATAATAACAAAGGGTTCAATTCTCCAAAAACATGTAGCAATCCTTGACAGGTGTACACACAGCACAGACTGCTGGAACTGCGAGGACCGCAGCCTTCAGCACCCCTGTCAGAAACACACAGAGCCAGTAGGCAGAAAACCAGCAAGGGCATGGGTGAATTCAACACCATCAATCAACTGGATGTAATTGACATTCATTGACTGTTTCATCCAACAAAAGCAGAATACACATTCTAATCAAGGTCACACAGAACATTCAACATAGATGGCATTCTGGGCCATAAAACACACCTTGATAAACTCAAGAGTAATAAAAGAACGTAGTTACATGTGTACCCAATGACAAGGTTTTCCTAGCTTGATCTGCAAGTCTTTACCAGGCAAATTAAAATCCTCATTTTAGTTATGGGAAATGTGTTGATAATGGCTATAGCTCTTACTTCTTTTTTGGAAACTTTGTGACTTTCCTAATAAGAAGACTAGAAAATACCAGCTCTCTTCTTCTTCCATTTTGTTAATCAAACTCTCCTCCTAGAATTAGTGTGGTTATCTTCCGCCATTTACTCTGTCTAAACCCATCTCCTCCAGCTCTGGGAGTGGGGAGTACTTATTGATATGTTACACGGTTGGCTGGTTGCAATATTAATTTTCAGTGACACAAAACTCTGTGTCTCATATGCTTTCACATAAAACTGCCCTTGGCACCAGAGGAGAGCCCTTTTCATTTTTCACACATAGGTTTAATTAAAAATTTTGGTTGCTTTTTAAATTAATTGTTCACAGCATTAGGAATCCTCTAAAAATGCAGTGTGGGGAGCAGAAGAAACATGACATAAAAGCCCTTCATAGGAAGTCAGACTGAGCTCAGTGAGGGAGGCATTCGGTGAACCTGGGGAGAGGTTTCCAAGGGTCTCAGGACGTATGTATGTCATGTGCGTGGGATGCATCTCATAATGGAAACAGATGCACTTGTGGTATGACTGATTCAGCTCGGGTACCTGGACCACACTTGGGGAACCGCTGTGCCACAGAACGACTAAGCACATTGTCCTCTCTTCATGCTAGTGATGACTTCAAGCTGTTGTTAGCTTCCTTTTCTGAAATCTTCCCAGTTCTAAAGAATATCTGCGAGAGGAGTCCTATGTATTGTTAGTGCTTAAGTCAAGGAATTCAGTGCCAATAACCTCAGTCATTTCCAGTTACATTCTTTTGACTCTGAAACTGTGGTGAGGTAACCCTGCTCGCCACCACGCACTGTTTGATACACCATTGCCTCTCCCTGTGGATACAACATGTTCTGTTACCCAACTAATGTTAGGTGGATGACGATTTAATATATCCTAATATTTGGCCCGGTCATCTGTTGTTCAACTTGATTATCTAAGGATGGCAATGTTTGTTTTTTGAAGTTTGTGTTAAGTGTGTGCTCAGGGGTGTCAGTATCTAGCTCATAAAACTTACTTTGGCCAACTAACACAGAAACATATACTGGATTCATCATGAGTAACTAATAAATTAATGTAGGTGAAAGGGATAGTTAATTGGGTCTAATCTTGGCAGTAAGGATCATTAGTGTTTAATGAGAATGAATAATTTCATAAGACATGGAAATATATTGCCCCAAGTCAAATAGTTTATAACCATAGTATTGCAAATTACTATTCAAAATTAATGAGGGACATTTCCACATATTGTTAGATGATCTATAATATTTTTATGCTATCCTTCTAGGTCTAGTACCATGTATATAAGCGTCCTGTAATTTCATTGTAAATTATCCCAGTTAACCAGACTTGTGATCCTGTCTTACCATGAAGTCTGCCCTTCTTGTCCTACTAAGTTCTGCTTCAGTCTAAGCACTGCTTCTTCAGAGATAATTTTTCTGGTCCAATTCACCCATCTCCCCCCTCGCTGCCTCTCATGGTGCCTGGTTCTTGCCCTTGCAGAATACTGTGATTGTAAACACATTGATTTGTATGTTTTTATGTGGTTAATGTTTCTCTACTCAGGGCCTTCAGAAAGTTCATGGGAAGTACACATTATGAAAAAGTTAAGCATGGATTTCAACTCTTTGCACCAAAATAAACTTATCTTTTAATTCCATTTTCCACGAACTTTTAAAAGTATCTTTGTTTTCCTTGTGTCATGAACAATGAAGAACAAAAATGAGTGAGTTAAGGAATAAAGATAGAAAATATGAAGGGCATCAGAGAACCCAGTCTTATTTTCTCCTTTAGCTATAAATGTACCAAGGATTAGTTGGAGGCATCATGTTTAATCAACTTGAAAATCCCAGCAGCCAATACAGAAGGACTCTTAAATGTCCTAGGCCTTATTACATACTACCTAGGACTTTGGCCTGAAAAAATACTTACATAAAACCAAATACTTTGTGGTATTGAATGACTGTTCTCAGTTATGGAGGTGGGCAGTTGGTGCAGTGGTTAAGATGTCATAGGGGATGACTGCATCCCATTCCAAGTGCCCAGGTTTAAGTCTCAGCTCTGCCTCTGATCCAGCTTCTGGCTAAGGTACTTAGGTCCCTGATACCCATATGGGAGACAAGGATGAAGTTCCAGGTTCAGCCTGGCCTACCATGGTTGTTGTGGGCATTTGAAGCGAACCGGCGAATGGAAGATCTCTTTCTGTTTGTCTTTCTCTCTCTCTCTGCCTTTCTTTCTTTCTTTCTTTTTTTATTTGACAGATAGAGTCAGTGAGTGAGACAGAGAGAAAGGTCTTCCTTCCGTTGGTTCACCCCCGAAATGGCCGCAACAGCTGGAGCTGCGCGGATCCAAAGCCAGGAGTTTCTTCCTGGTCTCCCATGCAAGTGCAGGGGCCCAAGCACTTGGGCCATCCTCCACTGCCTTCCTAGGCCACAGCAGAGAGCTGGACTGGAAGAGGAGCAACCGGGACCAGAACCCAGTGCCCATATGGGATGCTGGTGCCACAGGTGGAGGATTAACCAAGTGAGCCACGGCACCGGGCCCTCTCTGCCTTTTAAAAAAAGAATTGGTAGTGATTGTTTTTCTTCCTTGGATTCCATTCTTATGAACAAAGAGAGAAAGCTTAAAAACAAACACTAATGTCACCTTGACTGTGACATTGGGTCGTGAGACTCTCTGAAGGGGCAAAAGTTGGGTTCTGTACTTTCTGAGTACAGCTGACATTTTTGTATGATTCCCCTGTGACATCTTGAGTTTGGGCATGATTATTCTATGAGTGCTTTATTTTCAAGAGTAACAAACTTGAAGAAATACACATAACTTCTGCTATGGTTTGAATATTGTTTTGTTCTCCTAAAGGTTTGTGGGGAACTTGGTCCCCAGGGTGGTGGTTTTGGGAGGTGATGTGGATCTTTAAGAGATGGGGCCAAGAGGGAAGTCCTTGGGTCTACTGGGGCATGCACTCAAAAAGGAACTAGAGGTCATGTGTCTCTTTGTACCTGGTTCTAGATGTGACTGCTTGCCCTGGCATGTGCTCCCACCACTGTAGTTTCTCACGATGTTGACATGGGGGGGGGGGGGAGGGAGGGAGAGAGAGAGCGAGCACGTGAGCCAGTACAGGTGTCATACCCTTGAAAACTGTGAGCCACTCTGCTATGGCAATAGAAGATGGCCCAAGCCCTTGTGCCCCTGCACGGGAATCGGAGACCTGGAAGGAGCTCCTGGCTCCTGACTTCAGATTGGCCCAGCTCCAGCCACTGCAGCCTTTTGGAGAGTCAATCAGCAGATGGAAGACCTCTCTCTGTCTCTGCCTCTGTGTCTCTGTAACTCTGCCTTCCAAATAAATAAATAAATCTAAAAAAAAAAAAAAAAGGAAACTGTGAGCTGAAGAAACCTGTTTTTCATAAGCAGCCTGTGACAATTATTTCATTATAATGACACAAAGCTATTATAGGGACAAAGCATAATATAGGGACAGCAAAAATTGCTTCTTATCCTAGTTTGAGAACAGCTTTAAGTGGGATACGGCTGCATTGTGAAGTGGGACATCAGCGCCCTGATGTGACACATAACCCCAGACCCACTTGACAGAACTCACGTTTTGGTGCCCCCGCTTCCCTTCCTCCTTCCAGTTTAGCCGGTGCTGCCATTCTGTCTCCCTGAATTACAGCTGTGGTCACGCCCTGCCTCCTCTGCCCCTTGAGCCTTCAGAGGGGCTCCCTTGGTTTCAGGATCAAGTTCAAATTCCTTTGAGGATGATGTTTGAGACCAATCAGGACAGGCTTTAACCAACATTTCCAATCTTAAAATCTACTTTTGATAAATCCTGCCCTTGGCTCAAACCAAACACTTGCATGCCCTCCCCGCCAGCTACATTTCCCCAGCTGTGGTTAGAGCCTTCATTCTTGTTTCTGTAGATCAAATCCTACTACCTTTCAAGGACCAGTTTAGATACGGTGTCCTTCACAGAAACTTCCTAAGCCCCAAGCCCTAACTCCTTCACCAAAATCTGGAATAACGTTTTCTGTCATGTCATGTGACACGACTTCTACCCTGGCTTATGTCTGCTTTTACTGATTACTTATATCTATATCTAATTTCTCTTACTTTGAAAAAGTTGTCATTGAAAGTCAAATTTCTTTTTAGTTTTCTTCTTTTTTTTTCTCTTTTTTTTTTGACAGGCAGAGTGGACAGTGAGAGAGAGACAGAGAGAGAAAGGTCTTCCTTTGCCGTTGGTTCACCCTCCAATGGCCGCCGCTGCAGCCGGCGCACCGCGCTGATCCGATGGCAGGAGCCAGGAGCCAGGTGCTTTTCCTGGTCTCCCATGGGGTGCAGGGCCCAAGCACCTGGGCCATCCTCCACTGCACTCCCTGGCCATAGCAGAGAGCTGGCCTGGAAGAGGGGCAACCGGGACAGAATCCGGCGCCCCAACCGGGACTAGAACCCGGTGTGCCGGCGCCGCAAGGTGGAGGATTAGCCTAGTGAGCCACGGCGCCGGCCTCTTTTTTTTTCTCTTAAGTACTAAGAACAATTATATATTCTTGCCTATCTTAGGTCTTTGAAATTTTTTTAAAAAAGATTTATTTATTTGAAAGGCAGAGTGAGAGAGACAGAGAGAGAGACAGAGAGGAAGAGATCTTCCATCCACTGATGCATTCCCCAAATGGCCTCAACAGCTGGGGCTGGGCCAGGTCAAAGCTGGGAGCCTGGAACTCCATCCAGGTCTTCCATAAACACTTGGGCCACCTTCCACTGCTTTGCCAGACACATTAGTGGGAGTTGGATCAGAAGTGGAGTGGCTGGGACTCTAATTGGCCCTCCTATGTGGGCTGCCAGCATTGCACATTGTTGGACCACTGTTTAGTTTTCTTAAGTACCAAAATGCTTAGTATATTTCTAATTTTTCAGGATACTGCAATACCCAAGGAATTAACTTTGAATAAATATAGTAATAAATCCTATAGTAATAAAACACTATCAGTTTCAGGATATATCTGGTTTCTTTCATATTTACATTATCTCTTTCATAGTTACATATTTACACACATTATTAAAAAATGGTTACATTTAAGGTTTTTAAATTATTTTAAAATTTGTTTTTTCTCTTTATTTCTTTTTTTTTTTTTTCAAGTTTGAAAGTCAGAGAGACAGAGACAGAGACAGAGAGAGAGAGAGAGAGAGAGAAAGCTTCCACTTACTGGTTTATTCCCCAAACGGCTGCAACAGCTAGGCCTGGGCCAGGCCAAAGCTAGGAGCCAGGAACACTATCTGCTCTCTTTCACTTGAGTGCTTGAGCCATCATCTGATGCCTCCCAGGGTACACATCAGCAGGAAGCTGGATCAAAAATAAAGTGACAGGTACCTGAACCAGGCACTTTGATATGGGATGCAGGCGTCCTGTAAGTGGTGACTTGATTTCTGTAGCAACTTGCCACTCTTAGAATTATTAATATGAGCCAATATCAATATTATATTTTTCTTTACCCCTAAAGTTTTCCTTGCTAAAATAATACAAGACAATCTATTAAGGTGTTATTTATGTTATATATGAATAAGTTATTTTAATGAATTAAATGCTAAAGTAGATAGAAATGTTTACTTGAGCACAAGCATCAAGGGTGACTTTGTATAATTTTACATAAAATTTGTTTAAGTTGGAAGTAAAAAGGAATTTTATTTAAAGATTTATTTATTTACTTGAAATGCAGAGTGATGGGGGGAGGAGAGACAGAAAGAGAATCCAGGAGTCTGAAACTCCTGGATCTCCCATGTGGGTGCAGAGGCCCAAGCACTTGGGCCACCTTCCACTGCTCTCCTTAGGTGCATTACTGTGAGCTGGATCAGAAGTGGAGCAGCTGGGACTCAAACTGCACCCTTATAGGATGCTGGTACTGCAGTCAGTGGCTTTACCCACTACACCACAACTCCAGCCCCATAAACTAATTAACATCTTTAATACTGAGCTCACCCTTCCTTGTTCCCCAACTTGTACCCCACTTATGTTGACTTGCCAAACTCAGCACCCTATTATTGTCTCTACAGAATGTGAGAACTGTTCAATTTCTGTCTCCCTGTGGCCATGCCTACTGTACTCTGCTGTCAGAGGAGTGCCATCTTAGTCACAAGCTTTCTTTCATACTGATTTACACTCAGAAGTGCAGCCTCGGCTTCAAGGTCCTCTATAAGGACAGAACCTCTCTGACCTTGACTTTCCATAGCCTACTCTCTGTGGCCAGAATGAAGTAACTCACAGGGTGTTACCTGGGTACTTTCTAGTATATCCAAGGCACCACTGCATTGGCTTTTGTCTCATGACACAAAAAGAAACAGTCAGGCTCCATGGTTTATAATGCTTCATATTTCTGTTTATTGGTAAATGTTGAAGTTCCACACCATATCAATTTAACACACTATGACTAACTTAGAGAGAAAAAAGTGTTAAGTGGAAACCTGTCGCTCCCCCTCTTCACGGAGGAACGACACAGGACCCTGCGTTGTTCTTTTGTCTGCTCGGCCCTCCCCGGGTTTGCTGCTGGTTCTTCCCGGGTTGGCTGCCGTCCCTCCCACCTCCATGGAAGGGCGGTTCCCCCTGGCCACTTTTCCCCACTTACGCGGGGGAGCGGCACACCGACGGCCGGCTCTCTTGGAGGCTGCACAGGTGTTCCTTCAAATAGATGTTCCCCTTAGATGTTCCTGGTGCATGTTGTCTCTCTCCTCCTTTATAGTCCTCTTCCACCAATCCCAACTCTGCTACCCACACGCCAAGTACGCTGCTCTCCTCCAATCAGGAGCAGGTCCTACAGTTTATTGGTTGAACTGGAGGCAGCTGTGTAGAAGCTGTTACTCCCTTCTCAGCGCCATATTGTGGGAAAGCAGATGCATAGAATAAGTCTTAATTCCAGTAACTTAGTCCAGTCCGAGTTGCTCCCAGTTGCTCCCCACAGAAACCATATAGATTTTCCTCAAAAATAAACTATGGAGGGAACAAGCAGGTAACGTGGAGCACTCTTCCTGACAGCTCCTGTTCCTTGTGTGATTTTGCTTGGTGCTCCATATTGATCAAATTCATAAGAAGATTACTGGGCTCCACAGTACTTTGGGGAATCACAGCTTTAGTGGGATACTGACTGGGAGAAAATTTTGAACATGATATGAAAATGTTTCCATTGGGCTTAGTTTTTTTCTCTTGAAAGATTTATTTTATTTGAAAGGCAGAGTTACAGAGGCAGAGAGAAAGAGAGAGGAGAAGTGGGGGGAGAGGGGAGGAGAGAGAAGGAGAAAGGGAAGGAGAGGAAAGGAGAGGGAGAAGGAGGGAGAGATATCCTCTATCGCTAGTTCACTCCCTAGATGGCCACCACGGCCAGAGCTGTGCTGATCCGAAGCCAGGGGCCAGGAGCCTCCTTTGGGTGCAGGGGCCCAAGCAGTTGGGCCATCTTCTACTGCTTTCCCAGGTCATCAACAGGAGCTGGATGAAAAGTGGAGCAGCTGAGACTCCATCGGCACCCATATGAGATACTGGCACTGCAGGTGGACGGTTAACCTACTATACCACAGCACCAGCCTCCACATTTTTTATCTTCTCAAACATTTATCATTTCATTGTGTTGGGAAGCATCAAATTCTTCTCTTCCTGGTTCTTTTTAAAATACATGATTAATTGTACACTATAGTCACCAACTATGCTGGTGAAGACAGGAATTTAGTGTTCCCGTCACGTGTAATCTGTTACCCCTTATCTAACGATTCCCCTTCCACCCTTACCTCTTCCTTGCCTCTGATGACACTATTCTGTTCTCTACTTCTGTGGGGTCAACTTTCCTTTTTGAAAGTTTTATTTATGTATTTGGGAGGCAGAGACAGAGAGTTCCATCCATCTGCTGATCTACTCCTCAGATATCCACAGTGGCTGGGGCTTGTCTGGGTCACATCTGGGAGGTAAGAACTCAATCCATGAGTGGTAGAGACCCATCACTGCTGCCTCCCAGGGTCAGCATTACTTGGTAGCTGGAATCAGGAGTGGGGTGGGACTCAAACCCAAGCACTCCAATACGGGTTGCAAGCAACTTAACTGGTGTCTTACCTGCTAGGCTGAATACATGCCCCAAGATGGATAAGAACATGTGGGTTTTTATCTTTCTATGCCTTCTGTAGCACATCACTGGATAAACACTGGAAAATGCTCTTGGGATTTGTCAGGTAGGATGTCATTTAGAGGAGGTTCTAGAATTACCTGTCAGTAGCCAGGTTGCAGTGGATCAAGAAGTGAGAGGGAGTTAGGGAAATGGGGAGACATTAATGAGAAAGGGAGATATAAATTATGTAGTAGCCAGAGGGCAACATGAAGTCAAGGGAAAGGAGAGAGAAGCATATTTATGTGTCAGGGGGATGCTTCCAACAGAGAAAGAGCCAGGTTCAAGGTACAAGATACACAGGTGAGGATCTCAGGGAGGGAGGAGAGGCTGGGCACAGGGAGAGGTCAGGGAGGGCACAGGGGCAAGTGAGGAATGTTTTAGCTTCCAGGATTGGAAGGAGGATGGAATCTCTAAAAAGGAACCAACATTTACTATTCAAACTGCATTTGAACTTGGGGGACTCCACTCTTCAAGTAATTGTGGCTGCTTCTGACTTTGGAAGCTCACAGTTGCTGCCTCTTGATTTTCCTTTGGGACAAAGCATGGATCTTTTCCTTAGTTACTCCCATGCAACACAAGTTTAAAATTTTTTCCTTTTATTAAGCAATTAGGGATAAAAAATAAATGTGTGAAAAGGAGCGTGTTCTCAGTGTTGAATTGTTTAGGTCTAAATTCAAACCAACTGTGGCTATTTGGCCAGCCTCTGGGTTTGGCTGGGTAATGAACCGATCCTGGATTTAATTTCTTGCCCCCGTTTTTGCTGCGTCTTCTCCTGCTGTTTACGGCAGCTCTGTTTCAAGCAGCTCTACTTGATTGTACAAGTCCACTTCTGACCTAATGAGGCCTCTCAGGAGACGAAGCCAGGATCAGGCAACATGGCATCCTGCTCCTCACCGCCATGTCTAAGCCTAGTCAGGAAATCATATCGTTGAGACTGGAAGGAAGATCTGTGAGTGCATTTCTGGAGCCAGGATTGTGTCTTATTCATCTTTATATCCTCATTCATCTGTTATTTGTTCAATAAATATTTATTAGAACATGCTATTTTCTGGGCAAAATGCCATAAGCTAAAGGATGAAGGGGTAAACACAGGGCTTTTAGTGGAATAGGAAAGACATATATTAAGTAGCCACACAAATAAATACACATAATTACAAAAAGTAGTAAGTGCTTTGAAGGAGAGCTGAAGAGTTAAATGAAGTATGTGAGAGAGCTGCGTAAGTTTCTGGAGTCAGGGGTGGGGCTCTGGTACCTGAGCGATGGTTAGGTGTTTTCCAGGCAAAGTGGGAGACAGACAGCAAACCAGGCAGAAGGAATGGCCACTGAAAAGGACCTTGGACAGGAAGGCTTTGTCACCTTCAGGAAAAAAAAAAAAAAGGAAGAAGGCAATGAGGGTAAAATCTAGTGAGAAAAGCAAGCCTTGAAGAGGCAGACTCTGTTGAAGCTTTGGGGTTTTAATGTAGGTGCAACCATCAACCACTGGGGGCTATAAGGTGAGGCAATGACTTAAGCCGTGTTTGCTCAAAGATTGCAATGGGGGTAGGTGGTTAGCCTCACAGCTAAGACACCATGTCTCACGTCAGAGTGCCTGGCTTCAATATCTGACTCCAGCTTCCTGTTCATGCAGACCCTGGAAGGTAGTGGTGATGGCTCAGGTAAATTAGGTTCTGGCCTCCCCGATGTGGGAGTCCTGGATTGAGTTCCCATCTCCCAGCTTTGGTCTGGCCCATTCCCGGCCTTTGTGTGCACTTGGGGAATAAAACAATGGATGAAAACTCTCTTCCTCCCTCTCTCTCATTCCCCCTCTCAAATAAATGAATAAATGTTTTAAAAAGAAAATATTGCTCTGGCTGTTAAGTGCAGAAAGAACAGAGGTGAACTGGAGAGTCCATTTTGGCAAAAATAAAAGATAAAGTTGGCATAGACTGGGGAGTTTTCTGTGGAGAGAGAAAGGCAACATTTGGCTTAGATTTCCCGAGAATCTCCACTCATACATCACACCTGTTCATTATTCTTCTGTATATATTCTGTATATATTATTCTGTCTTACATAAAATATAAGATAATAAGAATCAATCGACAGCATATAAACCATAAAGAATAAAACTGTCATTTCTAGATGACATAAAGACCCCATAAAACCCACAGAAAAGTTAGAAATTAACAGACTGAATAGAGGAAGTAGTGAATACAAGAGAGAGAGAGAAGTCATGTCTAGAAAGTGGAGGAAACTCAACTAAAAATAAAAAAGAAGGGAGGACAGAAAGAGTAAAGGCAAAAAGCCCGGGTACTTGATCTAGAGTCGCAGTTGGAAGGGGGCATATGTGAACTAGAGTTACTGACATGATGCCATAGCAGTGGGCTAGAAGGTGAGGGAGAAGTCACTGAAGAGGAGCAGTTAAAGTGAATGACTGGTTGATGGCTCACCTAAGTCGGCATAATGGCAGGAGCTGGGATGGAGAGAGCCTGAACCAAGCACCTGGTCTTTCATGACTGAGGGCCAATAACCAGGGGAGAACAGACGATTGCAGTGGGGAGGGAGGGAGAGTGGAGGAGGCATGAGCTGATGGCTGGTACTCAGAGGAACAGGAATCTTACAGAGGGAGCAGTGATAATCTGCAGGTAGTGACAGCAGGGAGGGAGGTGGTCATTTAGGTCTGTCTTCCACCTAAGAGGACTGCACAAGATGGGACATCCATAAGGGATGGCTATAACTCTGTTAAGGCAAAAAGTCAAAACACGTCATTCAGAGAAGATGGTAAACATAGAAGAGAGTTTGCCAATTATAGGTCAGAATTTTGTAGAGTGTTTGACCAAGTGCCAGCACATAGTAGATACTTGATAAATATCTGTTGATTAGTAAATTACTCAATCGTGGAGATAGTAGGTCTGATTCATCCTGAGCCAATAACTCTACCTAGTTTGCATGTCAACACAAACCAAGCTATTTGATTAGGAATCCCTCAGCTTTGCCTGCTTTATTTTAAAACTTGCTTCAGGCATCATCAAGATCCTTAACTTTCAGTCCGAGAAACACCAACCTTCTTGGCATTCTCTGTTCCTCTATATGGTAGGGGAAAGAGATTGTAGTCTGTAGGGTGGCATGCCCTCAGCACTATCTGTAATTATCATTCCAATGATGGGATTTGTCTTCTATTTTCTCCTGCTGTAGCAGAATAACTCAGGCCAGCAATTTATTAAAAGAAAGAATTATCTGAGTTCAGGAGGCTAGGAAGTCTCAAGGTGCAAACATCTACTGAGGGCCTTCTCCCTGTATCCTACTGTGAATAGCTGTGCACAAGTGAAAACTTGAGTCATGGGGGCTGGTGCTGTGGCACACTAGGTTAATCCTCCGCCTGTGGCACTGGGATCTATATGGGTGCCAGTTCTAGCCCCGGTTGTTCCTCTTCCAGTCCAGCTCTCTGCTGTGGCCCAGGAGGACAATGGAGGATGGCCCAGGTCCTTGGGCCCCTGCACCCGCATGGGAGACCAGGAAGAAGCACCTGGCTCCTGGCTTCGGCTCGGTGTCGTGCCAGCTGTAGTGGTCATTTGGGGGGTGAACCAGCAGATGAAAGACCTTTCTCTTTCTCTCTCACTGTCTGTAACCCTACCTGTCAAATAAATGAATAAAAAAATCTTTAAAAAAAAAAAAAAACTTGAGTCACATCTTAGAAACTGACCTGGATGAGGGAGTTCTGACAATAGTTTGGAGGATAAAAATCTTGGAAAACTAACTATCCTTGTGAGTCAACAGACAGCCACAATACCAGACATCTTGTTCCCCTTACTGTGTGTGCAGTCCTTGTGCTCTGCCTTGTTTCCATACAGTTCATACTCTAGGCGTCCTTTTCACTATCATTGCTTTGGTTACTGTTTCCCTTGGGCTTACGTGCTCCTCCAAAGCTCTGTAATGTGTCACTTCTAAAAGTCCTGGCATGAAAACCCTGTGTACTTAACCCCCTTGTAAACTCATCTCTGCTCATTCAGAGGCTACTAAGCTACAGAGCAGCCCACAGATGCAGGCCTTCTATTGAAAACCCTGGACAGACAGGCCAAGATGCAGAGGTAAGCTCCTGACTGCGGCCTCCGTGTGGCTCCTCTCCATCTTACCTGGACTAGAAACTCCTCTAACTTGTAGCCCTGGAAGAGGTTTCTTAGAGAGGGGATGACTCTGCTTACTCCCCACCGTCCTCTCCCAGCACGAGGCAGCCAGAGCAGTCGGCTGCAGTCCCCTCCGGAGAAGGAGGAATGCTTTAGGTAGAGAGCAGGCTAGGTTAGGTTAGACTTGGGCAGGCTGCGGGAGGGGGCTGCGTGGTCAGGAGAGGGCCTCTGGTTACTAAGCAACGCACAGGCATGCATTTAAGAGATATGCTTTGCAAAAACTAAATAGGGAACTTAAAAAGGAAAAGCTGGTTACTATAAATTAACAGGATAAGACAGAAAAAAAAAAAAACAACACTGTGATTGCAAGCTAACAAGCCCAAGGCTCTGAACAGCAAGACTGGTGGGTGGGTACTGGCTAAACCATAAATAACACACCTGGGACCAGAGACAGACCAAATGGGAGGAATGGAGATAAGGCGGCAGGATGAGTTCACTAGATCAACACTTTTCTAAAAGGACCTTATACAAATTTCCCAGGGGGTAAAAACCCCCAGATCACTTCCTTTCAACGGCTCTTTTCTTCCTGAGAAAGGCCCCTCCCAGCTGCTTTCCCGGAATTCTTCTCTCTGCTCTTTTCAATAAGACCTTTCTTTTTCAAAAGGTCCCTCTCGCTGAGCCACTGGGCTGCAAGAGCTGTCTCATACTTCGCCAGGGATACAGCAAGTTCCCGGGGTTATTCTCAGCTGCAACACTAACCAGGCAGGCTTCGCAAGGTAAGAGAGCAGGAACTTGCAAACCCAGGTCTCTCTTTTTTAAATATTTATTTATTTGTAAGGCAGAGTTACATAGAGAGAGGGAGAGACAGAGAGAGGCTTCCCATCCACTGGTTCACTCCCCAAATGGCCGGGAGTTGGGCCAGGCTGAAGACAGGAGCCAGGAGCTTCTGCTGGATCTCCCACATGGATGCAGGGGCCCAAGCACTTGAGCCACCTTCTGCTGCTTTCCCAGGTGCATTAGCAGGGAGCGGGGTAGGAAGTACAGCAAGGCTGGCGCCGTGGCTCACTAGGCTAATCCTCCGCCTTGCGGTGCCGGCACACCAGGTTCTAGTCCTGGCCGGTTGGGGCGCTGGATTCTGTCCCGGTTGCCCCTCTTCCAGGCCAGCCCTCTGCTGTGGCCAGGGAGTGCAGTAGAGGATGGCCCAAGTGCTTGGGCCCTGCACCCCATGGGAGACCAGGAGAAGCACCTGGCTCCTGCCATCGGATCAGCGCGGTGCGCCGGCCGCAGTGCACCGTGCCGGCTGCAGCAGCCATTGGAGGGTGAACCAACGGCAAAAGGGAGACCTTTCTCTCTGTCTCTGTCCACTCTGCCTGTCCAAAAAAAAAAAAAAAAAAAAAAAAAAAGTCCAGCAGCTGGGTCATGAACTGGTACCCATAGGGGATGCTGGATGCTGGTGCTGCAGGTGCTGGCTTTTATCCCCTATGCCACAGCGCCAGACCCAGGTCTCTCTTCTTATCAACCAGTTAATCTTATCATATAGGCCCACCCTCTAACCTCTTCTAACCCTGATTAATTCCTAAAGACTCCACCTCCAAATACCACTGGGGATTGAATTTCTGAGACATGGACTTTTTGCAGGGCACATTCAGATGTGGCAGGGTTCAACCTGATTCTCCTGTTTCTGTCCTACTGAAAGTGCCTAATTCCACCTTGTAAGTCCCCACTCTCACCTGTTTCTTTCCAGTGTCCTCTATTGGAGCACTGCAATGCTTATTTTATTTTTTTATAAAATATTTATTTTACTTCTTTGAAAGGGTTAGAGATGTAGAGACAGAGAGAGAGAGAGAGAGGTCTTCCATCCTCTGATTCACTCCCCAGATGGCTGCAATGGCCGGAGCTGCATTGATCTGAAGCCAGGAGCCAGGAGCTTCTTCCGGGTCTCCCACATGGGTGCAGGGGCCCAAGGACTTGGACCATCTTCCACTGCTATCCCAGGCCATAGCAGAGAGCTGGATCAGAAGAGGAGCAACAGGGACTAGAACTGGCACCCATAGGAGATTCCAGTGCTGCAGGCTGGGGGTTTAACCCACTGTGCCACAGCGCTGGCCCGCAATGCTTATTTTACAAGTTGTTTCACAGTCGTCAGATTTAGCAGCATACTTTGTTTCCTCTTGTGTCACATTATATAGCATCAAAACCCTCTATAATAGCTATAAATATTTATAAATCCACCCCAGCACTATCTTTTCCTAAGGGGAAAAATGACCACCTGAGGTTAATGAATCTTGGCTTTATCTTGGAAGAGCATCTCATTAAACCAATAATTAATTCTAAAAATAGGCCTGGGTTTATGTTGTGCCCTGAATGGAACTTTAGCCTAGCAGTTAGTGAATCTGACATCAGAGCACTGGGATCAGTTCTGGGCTGCTTTGACATACTGCTTTGACCTTCTCTTTCTTAACTAAAATGTGTAGATGCATTTACATTTACAATATATATAAACACATGCATTATTATATAATCTATATAGATGAATCTATATATCACTTTAGTATGTTTTTTTTTAAAGATTTATTTATTTATTTGAAAGTCAGAGTTACACACAGAGAGAAGGAGAGGCAGAGAGAGAGAAGTCTTCCATCTGCTGGTTCACTCCCTAGTTGGCCACATTGGCTGGAGCTGTGCCAATCTGAAGCCAGGATCCAGGAGCTTCCTCCAGGTCTTCCCATAAGGATGCAGGAGCCCAAGTGCTTGGACCATCGTCTACTGCTTTCCCAGGCCATAGCAGAGAGCTGGATTGGAAGTAGAGCAGCCAGGGCTCGAACCAGCTCCCATGTGGGATGCCGCACTGTAGGCTGGGGCTTTAACCCACTGCACCACAGCACCGGCCCTCAAACTGTATATTTTTAAAGTATACAAGTATATACTCAAGAAACTATCACCGCATCAAGATAATTAGTTTATCACCTCCAAAAGTTTCTTCCTCTTTCCAATCTGTTCTCTCCACCCACACTCCATTTCTAGGAAACCACTGATCTATTTTTTATTGCCATAGACGAATTCTGCATGTTCTACAATTTTATATAAATAGAATCATAAGTATGCATTCTTCTTTGTCTTCTTTCACTCAGAGTAATTATTTTGAGATTTATCCATATTGTAGAATGTAGCAATAATCTTTTTTGGGGCTTTGCTGGATAGTGCTCCATTGCATGGATATACCACAATGAATTTACCCGCTCATTTGTTGCTAGACCAGTGGGCTGTTTCCAGCTTTTGGATATGACAAATAAAGCTGCCGTACACATTTGTGTACACGTCCTTGAGTGCACATGTGTTTTCACTTCTCCTGGGGATACTTAGAAGATGAATGAGCAGTGCGGTCGTATGGTAAGCATATGTTCACATTTTTAAGAAATGTTCAAACTGTTTTCAGAAGTGACTATAACATTTCACTTACCCACCAGTAGTGTATAAGAAGTCCATTTTCTCCACACCCTTACCAACACTTGTTATGGTTAATTTCTTAAGTTTGGGCAATTCTGATAAGTGTATGATGTTGATGATCTGATTGTTAGCACATTTGTCATTCACATATCTTCTTCAGTGAAGTGTCTCTTTAAATCATATATTTTTTTTAAGATTTATTTATTTATTTGAAAGGTAGAACAACAGAAAAAGAGGAAGAGACAGAGACAAAGAAATAGAACTTCCACCTGCTGGTTCACTCGCTAAAATGGCCTGGGCCAGGTTGAAACCTGGAGACAGGAAACTCCAACCTGATCTTCCCACATGGGTGCAGAGACCCAAGTATTTGGATCAACATTTGCTGCTTTCCCTGGCACATTAGCGGGAAGCTGGATCATAAGCAGAGTAACCAGGACTCCAATATGAGATGTCAGTGTTGCAAGCAGTAGCTTACCCGTGGCACCACAATGTTTGCTCAATCACTTTCATTTTTTATGGGACTGTCTTATTGTTGAGTTTAATGAGACTATGAAACGAATAAGAAAGCATTGAAAAGATGAGGTCAAACCACAACACAAGGGTGAAAGGGGAGTTTGCCGTTGGTGTCCCACGCACCTCCCTTCAGTGTTGCCTCTGAAGGTTCGATGCCTCTTCTCCTTATACCTGTGATTCTTGTGAATACCTGTGACTGCCGAAGGTCTTGTCTGACCAAAGCACAAGATATGTGTTCAGTGTTCTTTGGGGGCAAGTGTAAAGTTGCAGGGCATTAATGCTCTTAAGAAACAGCCTGCAAACAGTGGCAGATGGTGCTGGAGAAATGCCCTGGCTTTTGTTGCCCGTTGACTGTGCGGCCCCTGGGATATGATCTACAATGTCTCCAAGAGCTCCCCCAAAGGTTTCAGCTCCAGTTGTTCATGGAGGTCACTTGCTTGATGCTGTTATTGGAATCTTTCCTTTTTATACCTTATGTCCATACTGTGCTATCAGTCTTTTCTGGAATTACCTCTCACATAAACTATTTGTACTCAGATTCTAAAATCTGTTTCTGGGGAATGCAAACCATAACACATTGTTTAAGAAATAAGTTGAGAGTCAAAACAACTCTCTTCCAGGCCATTTAAGAAATTAGGACCAGCCCAGCATCGCAGCTCAATAGGCTAATTCTCTGCCTGCGGCGCCGGCACCCTGGGTTCTAGTCCTGGTCGGGGCGCCGGATTCTGTCCCGGTTGCCCCGCTTCCAGTCCAGCTCTCTGCTGTGGCCAGGGAGTGCAGTGGAGGATGGCCCAAGTACTTGGGCCCTGCACCCGCAGGGGAGACCAGGAGGAAGCACCTGGCTCCTGGCTTCGGTTCAGCGTGGTGCATGGGCTGCAGCACACCGGCTGCAGCAGCCATTGGAGGGTGAACCAACGGCAAAGGAAGACCTGACTCTCTCTCTCTCTCTCTCTCTCTCTCACTCACTGTCCACTCTGCCTGTCAAAAAAAAAAAATAAATAAAAAAAAATAAATTAGGGCCAGCAAAAAACCAGAATAGTCACAGGCTAGTACTGAATGACTGATTCAGGAAAGGCTTGACAATCCCAGTGGCTGGAGAGATTTTTTTTTTTTAATTTTTTTTATTGTAGGTAAAGATAGTAATGCATTTCTAAGAGATATTTGGAAGACAAAGACTAATCAGAATAAAAGTAATTAATATCCCCTGGACATAGTAAATTAACAGATCAGAAAAATTTACTTAAAAACCAAAGCAGGGACTGTTGTTGTGGTACAGGTAGTTAAATCACTGTGATGCTAACATCCCATATCTGAGTGCCTGTTCAAGTCCCAGCTGCTCCTCTTTTGATTCAGCTCCCTGATACTGGCCTGGGAAAAGCAGCAGAAGATGGCCCAAGTCTTTGGGCCCCTGCCATCCACGTGTGAGACCCGGATGGAGTTCTGGGCTCCTGGCTTCAACCTGGCACAGCAATGGTTGTTGTGGCCATTTGGGGAGTGAACCAACAGATCGAAGATTGATCTCTCTCTTTCTCTCTCTCTCTCCCTCCCTCTATGTTACTCTGCCTTTAAAATAAATGAAATAAATCTTAAAAAAAATAATAGCAGAGGATTTTCCTCATTAGAGGAAATAACTGATCTACATCTTGCTTGGAGGAGGGAGACAGGAATAATTCGGAGGTAGCAATCTTAAGAGATATTTTAGTGGCTTTGCATTTCATTCATTAAGACAAAACTCTTTAGGTGTATAGGACTGTTTCAGTTTTCTCTAAAGATTATTCAGGGCCGGCGCCGTGGCTCAATAGGCTAATCCTCCACCTTGCGGCACTGGCACACCGGGTTCTAGTCCCGGTCGGGGCGCCGGATTCTGTCCCGGTTGCCCCTCTTCCAGGCCAGCTCTCTGCTGTGGCCAGGGAGTGCAGTGGAGGATGGCCCAGGTGCTTGGGCCCTGCACTCTCCATGGGAGACCAGGAGAAGTACCTGGCTCCTGCCATCTGATCAGCGCGGTGCGCTGGCCGCAGCCCTCCGGCCACGGCAGCCATTGGAGGGTGAACCAACGGCAAAGGAAGACCTTTCTCTCTGTCTCTCTCTCTCTCACTGTCCACTCTGCCTGTAAAAAAAAAAAAAAAGATTATTCAGTGTCTGTAATGTGCTGAAAAAAGTGAGACAAGAGACTGTTTCAGGCTGACATTCAAATATAAAGGCAAGAGATAGACTAAACAGTCTTGATCCTAAACAAACTCAGGACCCCCTTTTGAACGAAACATGAAATCAAAACTAAACAAATAAGAGAGAAGCCTATTAATAAAGACTCAATTAATTTACGTGTAGAATTAAGACCAAGCAATTAAGGGAAGTGTGGTCAAAGAATGAAAATGTTATAAACCTTAATGGTGGGGCTGGTGCTGTGGCATAGCGGGTAAAGCCACCGCCTGCAGTGCTGGCATCCCATATAGGTGCCAGATTGAGTCCCGGCTGCTCCACTTCCGATCCAGCTCTCTGCAACTGCCTGGGATAGCAGTGGAAGACGGCCCAAGTCCTTGGGCCCCTGCACCTTCATGGGAGACCCAAAGAAGCTCCTGGCTTCGGATCAGCTCAACTCTGGCTGTTGCGGCCATCTAGGGGAGTGAACTAGCTTATGGAAGACCTCTCTCTGCTTCTGCCTCTCTGTAACTCTGACTTTTAAATAAATACATAAATCTTTTTTTTAAAAAAAACCTTAATGGTGTAAAAAAGAATAATATAGCAATAGAAAGAATTCGGGGACAGAGAGGAAAGAGAAGAAAGGGGAGGAGGCTTATTTGCAATGGTTTTCCTCTATAAATAGGAGTCAACAGATGCAATCTCAAGCTGTTATCTCAAGATATGGAGAATTAGTGAAGATAAATAAATTGCAATGACTGGCCAGGAAGAAACCCAGAGCAAGACAATAATAAGTCTTCAAATGTATTCAAAGAAATACACACATCTATAAAACCAGATATGGTAGTAGTAGTGATGGTAGAAAACTTGAGAAAATAAATACTAAAACATAGATTGGTAAATGCTCACCTATTACAAAGCCCCACAAATAACTAAAAAGAAAAATTCTCAAAATTCAACCACATGTTTAGAAGAAGAAAATACAGTATAATTGCAGAGAAGAGCTGTTTTTCAGAAGACAGAAATACAGACAAAAAGCAGATAACCAGATGGTAGCATGGCAACAAAATGAAAAGGGGAAGAAAGGGACAAGTGCAGAAAATTATAAATGACAATACAGGGGAAGATAACTATTTATACTGAAGAAATTAAAAGATGTCAAAATACATTTGAAAATACAAAGAATATCTAATAGTAGAAGAGACAGACAAATTTAAACAAGCAAGAAGAGCTGGAGCAGTTGAAACAGCAACAGAGGAGCCTATTTCTAATGTCTCCAGACTTGCGTGGTTTCACTGTGAATTCCTTCAAATTTTTAAATAAATAGGTATGTTATTTAGAGTTTAAATTGTCCCTAAACACCAAAACAGGAATCCTTCATATTTCTAAAACTTTAACACTGATATCAAAACCTGGCAATATAGAGCAAACCTGACTTACCAATATTTATGTTCACTTTTCTTTTTTTTTGGCAGGCAGAGCTACACAGTGAGAGAGACAGAGAGAAAGGTCTTCCTTCTGTTGGTTCACTCCCCAAATGGCCGCTACGGCCGGCGCGCTGCACAGATCCGAAGCCAGGAGCCAGGTGCTTCCTCCTGGTCTCCCCTGCGGGTGCAGGCCCAAACACTTGGGCCATCCCCAGCTGCCCTCCCTGGCCACAGCAGAGAGCTGGCCTGGAAGAGGGGCAACCGGGACAGAAGCCGGCACCCCAACCAGGACTAGAACCCGGTGTGCCGGCGCCGCAGGCAGAGGATTAGCCTAGTGAGCCGAGGCGCAGGCCTATTTTTGTAAAAATCCCAATGCAATGATGGTGACTGTAATTCAGCAATGCTTAAAAAATGTTATCACCAACTGGGGTTGCTCTAGACTGCAAGGTTAAGTCAATATTAGGAAAATGCTGAATATATTATACCTTATTAATAGCTTGAGGGTAAAATGTATATAATCACTTCAGTAGATGCAGAATAAGCATTTGACAAAGCTCAACATCCAGCATGACTAGAAAAAGAGAAAAATTAAGAATAGAAGATAACAGCACACATTTTCCTCATGTGCACAGAGAATGTTCCTCAGGAAAGACCAGATGTTAGGCCTTAAAACCAGTTTTATAAATTTTAAAAGACTGAAGTCATACAAAGCATCTTTTCTGATAATAATAAACTGAAGCTGGAAATCAATAACAGAAAGAAAACTGGAAAGTTCACAAATATGTGGAAACCAAACAACATCTCTTAAATAATCAATGGGTCAAGAAAGAAATCACAAAGGAAATTAGAAAATACCTTGAGCTAAGTGAAAACAAAACACCACATACCAAAATTTATGGGATGCAGAGAAAGCAATGCTAAGGAAATTTATAGCTGTGAATGCATACATTAAAAAATGGCCTCCATTGTGTTCAGGAAGTTTCCCCCTATTCCTGTTTTACTGAGTGCTTTTTATCATGAAGGGTGTTAAATTTTGGCAAAAGCCTTTTCTGCCTTGAGTGAGAGGATCATGTGTTTTTTCTTCACTCTATTAATGTGGCATATTACACTGATTGGTTGAACCATCCTTACACTTAGAATTAAACCTCCCCTGGTCATGGAGTGCAGTCCTTATAATGTGCCTCTGAATCCAGCTCGTTATTTTGTTGGGGGTTTTTGCACTGATGATCGTTAGGGATACTGATGTACAGTTTTTGTCCCCCGCCCCCTCCCCGTGTTGCTTCGTTATAAGACTGGTTGCTGGTTCAGACTGGCTTCACAGAGTGCGTTAAGAAGTGTTCCAGAGCTTCAGTTTTTAGAAGAGATTGAGAAAGATCGGTGTCAGTTCTCCTTTAAATGTGTGGCGGTTTCTCATAATTAAGGCATCTGGTCCAGTGCTACTCTGGCTAGGGAGGGGGTGCTTTGATTACTGACTCAATCTCCACATGAGTTGTGGTTTATTCAGATTTTCCACTTATTCATGATTCAGTTTTGGTAGATCGTGTTCTAGAGATCTGTCCATTTCATCTAGATTTTTTAATTGTACAATTGTTTACTATATATATTTTTTTTTTTTTAAAGGGGAGGTGTTTTGTGATGCAGTGAGCTTGGCCACTACTTCGGATGCCCATATCCTGTATCTCAGAGTGCCTGGGATCAAGTCTTGCCTCCACTTCCAATCCCCCTTCCTGCCCATGTGCAGTGGATGATGATGACTCAAGTATCTGCCGACCCATGTGGGAAATCTGGATAAAGTTCCTGGCTCCTGGCTTCAGTCTGCTGCTATGGGCAGTAAGGAATGAACCAGTGGAAGGTACATCTGTCATTCTGCCTTTCAAATAAATAAATAAACATTTAAAAGTATATCAAAAACAATATTAATGACCTTTTAAAGAGATTTATTTGAGAGAAAGAGGTACCTCCTATCTGCTGGTTCACTCTCCAGATGCCCACAACAGCTTGGTAGGCCAAAGCCAGAAGCTCAATTCAGGTCTCTTTTGTGGGTGGCAGGAACCCAATTACTTGAGCCACAACCACTACCTTCAGTGTCTGCATAAGCAGAAAGCTGGAAGCAGTAACCAAAGCCAAGCATTGAACCCAGGTACTCCAATTCAGGACATGATGTCCTAACTGGTGTTTTAACCACTGGGTGAAACACCTGTACCTATTATATTCTTTTTTAAGTCTTTTTATTTATAAAACTGCTGATAATGTTTCACTTTCATTTCTGCTCTTGATAATTTATGTTTTTTCTCTTTTTTCTTAGTCATATAGCTAAATACTTGTCCATTTTGTTGATTTTTTTTCAAAAAAGTCAAATTTTTGCTATTGCCTTTCTATTCTCTCTTTTATTTATCTCTAGCCTCATCTTTTTTTTTTTTTTTTTTTTTTTTTTTTTGACAGGAAGAGTGGACAGTGAGAGAAAGAGAGACAGAGAGACAGGTCTTCCTTTTCCATTTGTTCACCCCCCAATGGCCACTGCAGCCGGCGCGCCGCAGCCGGCGCACCGCGCTGATCTGAAGCCAGGAGCCAGGTGCTTCTCCTGGTCTCCCATGTGGGTGCATGGCCCAAGCACTTGGGCCATCCTCCACTGCACTCCCGGGCCACAGCAGAGAGCTGGACTGCAAGAGGAGCAACTGGGACAGAATCCGGCACCTTGACTAGAACCCGGGGTGCCGGTGCCACAGGTGGAGGATTAGCCTAGTGAGCCACGGTGCCGGCCTCTAGCCTCATGTTTATTTCTTTTTTTAAAAAAAAGATTTATTTCATTTATTTGAAAGGCAGAGTTCCAGGGACAGAGAGGGAGAGAGAGAGAGATCTTCCATCTGCTGGTTCACTCCCCAAATGGCTGCAATGGCTATGGCTGGGCCAGGCTGAAGCCAGGAGCTTCATCTAGATCTTGCACATGGGTGAAGGGGCCCAAGGACTTGGGCCATCCTCCGCTGCTTTCCCAGGTGATTAACAGGGAGCTGGATCCAAAGTGGAGCAGCAGGGACTCGAACTGGCACCCAAATGGGATGCCGGCCTTGTAGGCAGCAGCTTAACCTGCTACACCATAACACTGGCCCCTTTCTTTCTTTTTATCTGGTACTTTAAGGTTTAATGGACTTGTCCTTTTCTAATTCTTTAAGATAGTTATTGATTTGAGACAACCCCCCCCCTTTAAGATTTATTTATTTTAAAGTCAGGGTTATAGAGAAAGGGGGCATGGGAGAGGGAGAGGGAGAGGGAGAGGGAGAGGGAGAGATCTTCCATCGGCTGGTTCACTCCCCAGATGGCCTCAACAGTCAGGACTAGGGCAGGCCAAAGCCAGAAGCCAGGAGCTTCATTCAGGTTTCCCATGTGAATGGCGGGCCCACACATTTTAGTCATCTTCTGCTGCTTTTCCCAGGCTATTATGAAGGAGCTGGATCAGAAGTGGAGCAGCTGGGACACAAACCAGCACTCATATGGGATGCGGCGTAACAGGTGGTGGCTTAATTCTGGCCCCATTTCCTTCTAAGTATTTGTTTTTACAGCTATTATTTCACTTAGCACTGCTCATGTATTCCATAAGTTCTGATTTGTTGTATCTTATTTTCATTTCGGTATTTTCTAATTTCCTTTGTGATTCCTTTTCTGACCCATTGATGTTTAAGAATCTGTTGTTAATAGCCAGATATTTGTGAATATTTTAGTTTTTCTTCTACTTTTGATTTCAGTTTTAGTCCATTATGATGAGAAAAGATTTTGTATGCTTTCCATTTTGGGGAATTCACTTATTGTTTTGTGGCCTAACATATGGTCTATCCTGGAGAATAGACCATACATACTTAAGAAAAATGCATATTAGGATACTTCAAAAAGTTCATGGGAAAATTGAATTAAAAGATAAGTTTATTTCAAAAGAAATCAGTATATGAAAGTTATCTGTACCCCCATGTTCATTGCAGCACAATTCATAATAGCTGAGATATGGAATCAACCCAGATGTCCAACAACTGTTGAGTGGATAAAGAAATTATGGTATATATACACTATGGAGTACTACTAAGCTGTAAAAAAAAATATGAAATCCTGTCTTTTACAACAAGGTGGACACAACTGGAAACCATTATACTTGGTGAAATAAGCCAGTCCCAAAAGACAGATATCATATGTTTTCCCTGATCCAAAGTAACTAACAGAGTACCTGAAATGTAATGTATTGAAGTGAAACAGACATTTTGAGATTCAATGATTGTTTATAGCCCTTGTGTCTCCCACTGAGGAACAGTGTTCTGTTTTCTTTTTTTCTCTTCATAATATTTGTTGAACTCTTGTGCTTAGAGTAGGGTTAACTAGACAATCATTAAGTAAACTAAAAATAGATATTTGTAAAAATTAAGGGCAGGAATGCGAGAGGGAAGAGGAAGAAGGGTTGGAGCATGGATGGGGAGCAGGGAGAAGCGTCACTATGTTCCGAAATCTGCATATATGAAATATATGAGGCTTGTATAATTGAAATAAAAATTTTAAAAGATCAGTTTATTTTACTATTTAGTGTTGAGCGGAGTGTTCTGATTGTATTTCCTATCTATGTCTGTCTATCTAGTCTACTTATCCACCATCCATCTACCCATGCACTCATTTTCTATCTTACTATGAGATGTATGTAGCTTTTACACCCTCAGACGTTCATAAGGCTGGTTTCTCTTTGTCGTTCAGATCTCTGCTCAGATATAACCTCAGAGATAGTTTTTCTGACCACAGTGTCTAAAATCGCACCTCACTTTACCCGTTCTATTTCCGATTGGTTTTCATAACATTTGGTACAATCCAAAATCATATGAATGATCTAATTCTTGAATTGTTTTCTGTCTCTCCTGGGTGAGTAGATAGTTCAATGGAAGGGCAGACAGCCTGTCTTCTTCACAGCAAGAACATAATAAATATTTGACCAATATGCATCTGGTAACATTTCTCAAATATCACCTTGTTCTTCGTAGTATCACACTAGTTTTGTGCAAATAAATTTGTTTCTGTGCTAGGAGACTTCAGAGGCAATTCTTATAACTTAAGTAGTTTTTTTATGCTTACGTTTTTGAAGCTACAACTTGTTAACTTCATTAACTCCTCTTTCATTGTGTTTAAGGTTGAAAATTAGATCATCTAGATCAGTTTACACTATCTCTAATCATTATAATATCACATGTTTAAACAAAATTCTTTTTTCTATACCAGTATTTCAGATTTAAGAGCAATTTCTATAGTAATTTTTTAACAAGAAAATCTTTTAAGCAGCATTGCTATTATTTTCTGAATAATTACACTAACTGTAATTTAGTATAGTATATAGTTCCTGGAATGAGTATTCACTAAAATAAGGGAAATTATTTAAAAAAAAATTGGAATTCCAGAGAAGAAAGGAACATTCATTTACTATTTGTCATTCATGCAGATTTTCTTGTTCTATTGAACTGCCAGTGTTGAATACATTGATTGTATTACAGATGAGCAGACATCATCTGAAAATCTGAAATCCTAACTGCTTCAAAATCTGCAACTTTTAGATGCTGACATGATAACACAAGTGGAAAATTCCCCACCTAACCTCATGTGACAGATTTCAGTCAAAATGCATGCAGTGCATTAAAATATTGCATAAAATTATCTTCAAGCTATGTGTGTAAAGCATATGTGAGACATAAATGAATTTTGTTTTGATAAGAGATATTCAACCTGTATGAGAAATTACATTATGTGAAACTATATTTATATATATATATATCTCATATGAAATGAAATTAAGTTCACTTCTTTTCAGACCAATTTAGTTAATTTTTTGGTTAGTTTGGTTAATTGAAATGACAACTCTGTTATCAAAATTATGCTTCTTTTCATATCATCTTTTAACCAGTAAAGAAAGATATTCACTATTTTTATTGTGTCTTCTATTTTTTATTTTATTTTTTGAAGATTTTTATTTATTTGAAAGTCAGAGTTACACAAAGAGAGAAGGAGAGGCAGAGGCAGAGAGAGAAGGAGGTCTTCCATCCACTGGTTCACTCCCCAATTAGCCACAATGGCCGGAGCTGCGCCGATCCAAAGCCAGGAGCCAGGAGCTTCTTCCGGGTCTCCCACACAGGTGCAGGGGCCCAAGCACTTGGGCCATCTTCAGCTGCTTTCCCAGAGAGCTGGATCGGAAGTGAAGCAGCTGGGACTTGAACTGGCGCCCACATGGGATGCCAGCACTGCAGGCGGCCCCTTTACCTGCTGCACCACAGCTGACCCCATCCTATTGTTTTTAAAGTTCTTTTTGTCTTATCCGTGTCTTTCTCTAGTCCCCGTTTCCCTAGAGCTGTTCATCTCCTCACGTGGTTTGAGGCTCAATGCCCAGCACTTCCTTTTCACTCTGGGCCTGTCCCTGACAGCTCCATCCCTAGGGAATATTTTAGGATCTATTTTAAAATTAGATTAGCATTGAAGAAAAGAGAAACAGTGAGAGATCGTTTAGTATAACTTGAGGAAAAACCATCACCTTGTTCTTATTTTCTCCCTGAGCATACTGCTTTTCTTGCCAACAGGAAAGTCAGGCTTTTGGGGCAGACACAGTCCCTGTGTCTTGGAAAGAAAAGAAAGCAAGCTGTCTCATTTGAAAATGGGATTTTGTTCCATCTAATTTTTACCAAATTTTCTTGAAGCCCAGTTTCTTATTCTAAGAATCCTTCTCTTTTTTTTGGACACCCTTAAGGAATTGTCATTCCTGTCACTCTAGTACATTCTAGTTCTGCAATTATTGCCACGTCATAGTGAATTTCCCTGAGTAATATGAACTTCTTTAAGCCAAGACCATGCTTTATGCATAAAACAAACAAATAAATAAACAACTATATAAGTAGTATTGGGGGGCCGGCGTTGTGGTACAGCAGGTTAAGCCACCACCTGCAACACCAGCAGCCCATGTGAGCACTGGTTGGAGTCCCAGAAGCTCTGCTTCCAGTCCAGCTCTCTGCTATTGTGCCTGGGAAAGCAGCAGAGATGGCCTGAATGTTTGGGCCCCTGCCACTCGAGTAGATGGATTTCCAGCTCTGGGCTCCTGGCTTGCATTGGATGAAAGATCTCTCCCTTTCTCTGTCTCTCCTCTTTCTCTCTGCGACTCTGCCAAATAATAAATAAATAAATACATCTTTAAAAATAAATAAATAGTATTGGGACTCTAGGTTATATATTCCCTAGGATTAGACTTTAAAATAATGTGTTTACCATCTAGTTTTTGAGAGGGAGTCTATTCATTCAGATATGATTTCCTGAATAACCTGAATTTTGGGTTAAGAAGTAGCAAGGACCCCTGTTTGCTGAAACATTGTCATGTCTTCAGGGCACTTTTACAGGAACTATGTTCTTTATCCTTCCCCATCCCTGCCCCCCCAACCCCATCATATAAATTGCATCTATACAAGCACTTTATGAAGCTTGTGGAAAATGGAATTAATAGATAAGTTTATTTTGGAACAAAAATTTTGAAATCCATGCATAATTTTTTAATAACATGCATTTTCTATGAATTTTTTGAAGACCCCTTGTATGCATGTATTTCAAAATTTTTTTCACTAAAATATATTTATCTTTTAATTCCATTTTCCATGCAGTCTTAGAAGTCCACTTGGATCTTTCTTGGACAGTTACAATGTGCCAAGCAATGTGTAAATACCACATGTATTTGAGTCTGACAACCCTGCAAAATAAATATTACTATTATTGTTATTATGATTAGGGTACCAGTGCACAGAATTGAATTTATATCTTCTTTGGGGTTGGGCATTGCTGCTTTGGATGCTTGCATCCCATATCAGAGTGCTCGAGTTTGAATTCTACTTCTACTTCTGATTTAACTTCTTGTTAACATGCATCCTGGGAGGCAACAGATGAGGGCTCAAGTACTTGGGTTCCCGCAATCCACATGGGAGACTCAGAGTTCTGGGCTCCTGGCTTCTGCCTTGGGCTCCAGCTGTTGTGGATGTTTGGGGAGTGAACCAGTGGATGGAAAATCTCTCTCTGTCTCTCTCTCCATTTCAAATAAAAAAATAAATAACATTAGAAAATCTTTGGCTGATTCACACCCATTGTCTATTTATTTACATTTAATGTTTATTTACTTAATTTCTACTTGAAAGACAGAATGATGGGGGTGGAGGAGGACAAAGAGAGAGAGATCTTCTATCTGCTGGTTTGTTCCCCAGATGTCTGCAACAGCCAGGGCTGGGCGAGGCTGAAGCTGGGAACCTGGAACTCCAGCCTGGTCTCCTACTGGTGTGGCAGGGGCCCAAGCACTTGAGCCACTATTTGCTGCCTCCCAGGATGTAATAGTAGAAAGCTGGATCTGAAGCAGAGGAGGCAAAACCTGAACTAGGACTTGAACTGGCACTCTCATATGGGATGCAGGTATCCTAAGTGGAGGCTTTCACCTCAATCCCCAAAACCTCTCTGTTTATTTTAATGATGTAATAACCTGCTATGAACTCACCACTAGAAACACAAGCAAGGACCCTGACCGTAACCTCCTCAGACCCCCCATGCATCGGTAATTTCTTTACCTCTTCCCACTTTAGATCACAGAAAAGCAGCTACTGTTATTTTACTGATAAGGAATCTGAGATTTAGAGAGAGAGGGTTTTCAAGGCTGCCCACCGAGATCCAAACCTGGGTGTGTCTGATTCCGACACCCTGGTTCCAAACTGCTCAGGAAGTCTCCTGAGTGTTTTGCTTCCTGGGCCAGATGGCAGACACGTGCAGTGAAGATTCTGTGACCTAAATCCTGACGGGACAGCAATCCCACAAGGCTGGTTCATCAGCAAGGCTGAGTTTTGTTTTGTTTTGTGTGGTTGGTTTTCCCTCAGTAGTTCATACCTGGACTATCCCATGGTTGGACAAACACCAGTTGGTTCAGGTCTTGAAAACCAAACAAAAAGATATATTTAAGGACAGGACTGTAAAATTACCTTGGTTTGGAAGAGGATTTTTTTTTTTTCTAAATCACCGCCTTGTTTCAAATGGTAGTTTGGCAAATGGTAATTTCCAGGGAAAGGCAATGCTGTGACAGGATCTCTCCGCCACAGTGGACTCCAGAAGAAGATTGCTGAGTTCTACTTGGTTGTTTTAATCCTGCTGGTGTCATACTGAAATACCGATGACAACACACACACACACACACACACACCCCTGTGTTCTTTCCTCCTGGAATTCTATGCTATACAGAAAGGCAGAGTTAGACACAGCGACTAATTAGTTAGGCCTTAAAAGAAAAATGCTAGAGAACACTGAGTGTGTGGATGCGGGGAGAAAATCCACAGAACTGAAAGGTGCATCCAGTGAACAACTCAGGGGCTTGTTGTCAAGTAATTATTTCCTTTTTGGATTTCATGGAGAAGAATGGAAGTTTGCAGAACTGACTGATCCCCAACATCAGACCTGAACAAAGACATCCAGTGTTCCTGCTGCATGAGGAAGCTGTTAGGACAACAAAGCCCGGGAAAGATCTACATTAGTAATGCTCAGGACACTCGGTGATTAAGTTCTTGACGCTCCACAGTGACGGCTGTGGGATCCTCATGGGTGATGTCATTTACTGAACTGATTTTCTGCCTCGCGAGAGAAATAATACTCATACCTCTGTTTAGATCTTCTTTCATACGACTTTTTTATTTTCCTTGTATAGGGTGTGTACAAACTATGCTAGATTTATACCTATCTCTTTTATTTTTGCTAATGTAAATGGTATTATGGTTTAAGTTGCAAATTCCAATTGTTCAGGCAGCTTGTATCCTGTGGTCTTGTTCTAGGGATTTGCCAAAATAAAGTTTGTTAACTTATCTAAGGTGCTTTATGAATTCCCAATTGTAATTAGGTGGGTTTTGGTATTCTCTTGGGAATAATCAACTTAATCACATCTAGTACTAAGAAAATTAGAATTACTCAAAATTATGGCTCATACATTCTATTTATGTTGTTCACCATACCTAGGCTAGAAAATAACCACATGGCATATTTAGTTTCCACTTGGCTGATACTGTATTTTCAAAAACTTGAGTATAAATTGATACTGTTTTTTCAGTGATGCCAATCTACATTTTCCTTCCTTAGATACCAGTTACTTGAATCGACTGTTTATGGGGTCTAAATATACATTATTACCGAGTCTCATCACATTTCTGTCCCTGAAATATAAGAATGTAGAAAATAGCAATTCTCCAGCATCATTTTGTTTCAAATGAAAACTCTATGAGCAGATTGTGGATCCATTCCAGCACTACACAGACATCAATTGATTGATTGCCTAGTATGTTTCATTCACAGTACAGCTGCTAAGCTAAGCCCAGAAGAAAACAGATCCATGAATATTTCCTGCCCTCATGTCTAAGTAGAATTGGAATCTATGCCTTTCTCAAGGATAATTTTCTCTTCTGAACTATATAATACACTCTCAACTCTTCTAAGGAAGTTATCTAACTGGTACATTCTAGATGCTTAAGAGAGAAACTTTTCATTATTTTCAGTAGAAACCTGGCCATTAGGAACTAAACCTCCCTCTAATTCTAACATAAGACTGGGGGATTTGGGCATGAGAGGAGGAGATAAAGATTAAATGAAGACATACACAAGGAGTAAATTAAAATTGTGAAAAAGTTGAGAGATTTGCACACAGGCAGATGCCAGGCCAACTCTGTTGTGAGGTTCATGCAAGTTTCCAGGTTAAACCCTCTGTTTTATTTTACTGTTATTTAATAGCATTTTTCTGACTCTGAGACTAATACTTTTAATAGAAAAGTTGAAAAATTTAAAATTATAAAGAAAAAAACCCTTAAACCCACCAACCCCCCCCCCCAACACACACACAAACACACATAATGCTCCAAGTATATTTTCTGTGTAGCAACATCATTTAATTCGTTTGAGACCGATTCTGTCACTCTATAGCCATGGCTTCCACTTTTGCTTTTATTTTTAAAGGGCCTTCCCTCCTGCCTCCCAGATCATATAAGCCTCTTCTGGTCCTTTTGCTTCTTTGCATAAACTTTAGAATCACTTTGTTGGTATCCATAAAATAATTTGCTGGGAGTTTGTTTGGGATTGCATTGAATCTACAGGTAAAGTGTGGAAGAACTGACCCCTTGACAATACTGAATTTTCCTTTCATGCCATCAAACACTTGTACTTCTCCATTTGTTTAAATCTTCTTTGATTTATTTCATCAGAAATTTTGTTTCCTCATGTAGATCTTATATGTACTATGTTAGATTTATACCTATTTCTGTCTTTTGTTTGCTAATGAAAATGGTATTGTACTGAATTTCAAGTTCCAATTGTTCACACCTAGTATCCTGCAGTCTTGAAGCAATTATTTTAGGAATTTTGGTTGAATCTTTGGAATTTTGTACATAGTACATAGGTTATCATGTCATCTATTACAAGGACTGTCTTCCTTCTCCTTTCCCAATCTGTGTACCTTTTATTCCCTTCTCTTGTCTAACTACATCAGCTAGGACCTCCAATAGGATTTTAAAAAGCAGGAGTAAAAGGGGGCTTCCTTGCCTTGTTTCTGAGCTGAGCAGGAAACTGTCTAGTAGGTTTTTGTTAGATGTTCTTTATCACATTGAGGAAGTTTCCTTCTATTCCTGGCTTACTCAGAGTTTTTATTATGAATTGCGGTTGGATTTTATATGATTGTGTGATGTTTCTTCTTTAGCCTGTTGATATAATGGATTACAATTAATTGAATTTCTAATGTTGAACAAGCCATGCATGTGTGGAATAAATCCCACTTGGTGATGATGCGGAATTCTTTTTTAAGCATTGTTGGATTTGATTGGCTAATTTTTAAAAATCATTTAGTTATTTGGGAGAGAGACAGAGCACGTGTGCATGAGCCCATCTGCTGGCGCATTTCCCCAAAAGCTAGACTGAGGCCAGGAGGCAGGAATTCGATCCAGATCTCCCTTGTACATTGCAAGGACTCAACTACTTGAGCCATCACTGCTGCCTCCCAGACTCTGCATTAGAGGGAAGCTGGAGTCAGGAGCTGGAACTGGGTACCAAACCTAGGCACTCTGACTTGGGAAATGGACACCTAAATGCTAAGCCAAATACTCACTCTGCTAATATTTTGTTGAGGATTTTTGTACCTATAGTCATGAGATATTGTTCTATAGCTTTATTTTCTGGTTATGTCTTTGTGTGGTTTTGGTATTAGGGTAAGGCTAGTCTTATAGAGTTAGAAAATATTTCTCCTGCTTCTATTGTCTGGAAGAGATTGTAGACAATTGGTATGATTTTTCCCTTAAATGTATCATAGAATTTACCAGTGAAACCTACCTGGGTCTAATATTTTATGTTTCAGAATTATTTTAGAATAATTATTTCAGAATAATTACTAATTATTCAATTTCTTTACTATATACTGGCCTATTTAAATGATCCATTTCTCCTTGTGTGGGTTTGGTAGATTGTATGGTTCAAAAAGTCAGTCCATTTCAATTCTGTGTTATCAAATTGTGGGCACAGAGTTGTTCATAATTGTCTTTTATTATCCATTTGATGTTCATGGGATCAATAATAATGACCTCACTTTCATTTGTTATTAGTAATTTTTTTCCTTCATTTTTCTTAGTTGACCTGGATAAAGGTTTATCAATTTTATTGATCTTTTTAAAGAACCAATTTTGGTTCTATCAATTTTTCTCTATTGATTTCCTGTTCTTAATTTTATTGATTTCTATTCTAGTTTTTTAAAATCATTTCTTGAATAGATTCTATTTTCTTTGGATTTAATGTGCTCTTCTTTTCTATTTTCTAATGGAGAAGCTTAGATTATTGATTTTATATATGTTTTTCCTAATATGAAGGATCTTCAAAAAGTTCGTGGAAAATTCATATTATGAAAACAATTATGCTTGGGTTTCCAAATCTTTTATACCAAAATCAACTTATCTTTTAATTCCATTTCCATAAACTTTTTGAAGTACTCCCATATATACATTCTTTTAATTATTATATATTGCCCTCTACACTCTGCCTTTACTGCATTCTATTTTAATTTGGTTTATAATATTTTGATATTTTTCTTGAGAGTGTGGGGAGCAGCCCGGACTGGACTGAGTTACTGGAATTAAGACTTATTCTATGCATCTGCTCTCCCACAGTATGGCGCTGGGAGAGAAGTAAACAGCTTCTGCACAGCTGCCTCCAGTTCAGCCAATAAACTGTAGGACTTGCTCCTGATTGGAGGAGAGCAGCGTACTCGGCGTGTGGGCAGCCGAGTTGGGATTGGCAGAGGAGGACTATAAAGGAGGAGAGAGACGGCATGCACCAGGAACATCTATGGGGAACATCTAAGGGAACCCGTGCAGCCCCCGAGAGAACCGGCCGGCGGTGTGCCGCTCCCCTGCGGAAGTGGGGAATGCGGCCAGGGGGAACTGCCCTTCCACGGAGGTGGAAGGGATAGTAGCCAACCCGGGAAGAACCAGCAGCAAACCCGGGAAGGGCCGAGCAGACGAAAGAACAGCGCAGGGTCCTGTGTCGTTCCTCCACGAAGAGGGGGAGCGACATAATGGTGCCGTGACTCGGATAGGAAACCTAACTCGGATAGGAAACCTAGGACGGATAGCAAACTTAGGAGGGAAGAAACGGGAAGAACTGGGAAAATATTGGAGAGAGAGACTAGCAAACAGCCTAGGGAAAAGCCAGACGAAAAAGGTGCCGGAAGAAGCTATTGAAAGCCTAGGCATAGACTCAGATACGGACTACAGGGGGAAGCTGGGAGAAATCTCTAAGGTCGAAAGCGAAAGTGAAAGCTAGAACAAACAGACTCGGATGCGGACTGTGGGGAGAGGCCAGGAGAAATGAGGGAGGAATATTGTTGGAGGAAAGCTTGGGGAAACATACCGGGTAGAGAAAAATGTTAGGGAAATTGAAGCCGCGGGGGGCAGGCCGAGGCGGAAACGAAAGCCACTTTGGGATTCTCAAGTTAGCCCGGGAATGGGGGGCGAAAAGTTGAAACCAGAAGCTGAAACGTAAGCCTGGTTGGGATCCGTCTGATTAGCCCGGGGAGCAAAGGACGGGAAGCCAAACCGTGGGGCGGAGACGTAAGCTGGGTTGAATTCGCCAGGCTAGCCCGGGGAACTTAGATTGAATGCTAGTGGCGGAGACGCAAGCTACGCTGTGTGACTCGCGGAAGCTGCCGCGTGCAGAGAGAGCACGGGGCGTGAATAGATAGGGAACGGGGCTGGCGCGAGGCCGTGGTGCAGACGCGAAGGGCGTGGAGACCGCGGAGCGCGCGAAGCCAAGCCGCGCAGATGAGAGAGGCGCGGGCTGAAGCGGCTCAGCCAGGAAGCCGCCGAGAGGCAGCCTCGGGGCGGGCACCGGGAGGCCGCAGGGATAAGAGAAACAGAAGTTTAGAAGTAAAATGAGAGAAATAGGAATGCTGGAAGATAGAAGTGAAATGGGAGAAATAGGAATGCCCGGAGATAGAGAAATAGAGAAATAGAAAGGCCTCCCCTCAACATGGCAATGAGAAAGCTTGGATTCGGTCTGCCTGATTAAGTGAGGCGATGAGCACCTGCGGGCGGCTAGCAGCTTATGCGCCGCAGGTCACCGAAGACAGGCACGAATTAACATCAGTAAGGCCTCCCCACAATACAGCAATTAGGAGGCTTGGATTCGGTCTGCCTGATTAAGGCGGTAAGCACCAGCAAGCAGCTCGACCAGAGTATGAGCTGCAGGTCACCGAAGATAGGCACGAACCAACACTAATAAGTCTCCCCCACAATACGGCAATGAGAAGGCTTGGATTCGGTTTGCCTGATTGTTAGGGCTTGTAAGCCCCTGCGGGCAGAGCAGAGCAAGCGCTGCAGGGCACCGAATACAGGCACGCATCAGCGCCTAAAAACCTCCTCACAACATGGCGAAGAGAGGACCCGGATTCGGTTTGCCTGATTGATAGGACTTGTAAGAACCTGTGGCAACTCTAGCAAGTAGAGCAGAGTGTGTGCCGCGGGACACCGAAGACAGGCGCGTATCAACGCCAAAAAAATAAAAAGAAAGGGGGATCTGTGGGGAGCAGCCCAGACTGGACTGAGTTACTGGAATTAAGACTTATTCTATGCATCTGCTCTCCCACAGTATGGCGCTGGGAGAGAAGTAAACAGCTTCTGCACAGCTGCCTCCAGTTCAGCCAATAAACTGTAGGACTTGCTCCTGATTGGAGGAGAGCAGCGTACTCGGCGTGTGGGCAGCCGAGTTGGGATTGGCAGAGGAGGACTATAAAGGAGGAGAGAGACGGCATGCACCAGGAACATCTATGGGGAACATCTAAGGGAACCCGTGCAGCCCCCGAGAGAACCGGCCGGCGGTGTGCCGCTCCCCTGCGGAAGTGGGGAATGCGGCCAGGGGGAACTGCCCTTCCACGGAGGTGGAAGGGATAGTAGCCAACCCGGGAAGAACCAGCAGCAAACCCGGGAAGGGCCGAGCAGACGAAAGAACAGCGCAGGGTCCTGTGTCGTTCCTCCACGAAGAGGGGGAGCGACAGAGAGGTCTTTGACTCTCACATTACTTAGAAATATATTGTTTAACCTTCAAGTTTTTGTAGTTTAAGTTTTGAATTTTTCCACCTATCTTTCTGTTCTCTACTTTAATGAAACTGCGATCTTACAGCAGACTTCATATGATTTCTTCATTTAATTTTGTTAAGATGTGTTTTATGGCCCAGAATGTGGTCTCTCTTCATGAATAGTCTATGTATTTGAGAAAAATGTATATTTCACTGCTGTTTCATGAAGTATTGGGTTGATGTCAATTAGATCTTGTTGATTGACAGTTTAGTTCAACTATGTCTTACCGGTCTTCTGACTGCTGGATCTGTCCATTGCTGACAGAGGGTACTGAAGTCTACAACTATAATAGTGGGCTCATCTTTTCACAGCTGTTGGCCTATCAGTCTTCCTCTTGTGTATTTTAATGCTTTGTAGTTGGATGCATACATGTTAAGGATTGTTTTGTGTTCTTGGAGGATTAATTCCTTCATCATTATATAATGCCCCTTTTGGTCCCTAATTTTACTTGCTTTGAAGTGTACAGTATCTGAAATTAATATATCTACTTCAGCTTTTTTTTTTTTTTGACAGGCAGAGTGGACAGTGAGAGAGAGAGAGAGAAAGAGAGAAAGGTCTTGCTTTGCCATTGGTTCACCCTCCAATGGCCGCTGCAGCTGGTGCACCACGCTGATCCGAAGCCAGGAGCCAGGTGCTTCTCCTGGTCTCCCATGCGGATGCAGGGCCCAAGCACTTGGGTCATCCTCCACTGCACTCCCGGGCCTCAGCAGAGAGCTGGCCTGGAAGAGGGGCAACCGGGACAGAATCCGGCGCCCCGACTGGGACTAGAACCCAGGGTGCCGGTGCTGCAGGCGGAGGATTAGCCTATTGAGCCACAGCACCAGCCTCAGCTTTCTTTTGATTAATGGTATGATACACCATTCTGCATCCATTTACTTTTTTTTAATTGATTTCCCATGTATTATTTTTTAAGATTTTATTTATCTATTTGAGAGGTAGAGTTACAGAGAGAGGGAGAGACAGAAAGGTCTTCCATCTGCTGGTTCACTTCCCAAATGGTCACAATGGCTGGAGCTGAGCTGATCTAAAGCCAGGAGCCAGGAGCCTCCTCCAGGTCTTCCACACGGGTGCAGGGGCCCAGGAAGTTGGGCCACATTCCACTGCCTTCCGGGGCCATTAGCAGAGAGTAGAATGGGAAGAGGAGCAGCTGGGACACAAACTGGCACCCATTTGGGATGCTGGCACTGCAGGTGGAGGCTTAGCCTACTATGCCACAGCACTGGTCCCTGCATCCATTTACTTTTCATCTGTTTCTTTCTTTTTTTTTTTTTTTTGTTTTTTTGTTTTAAAAGATTTTTTTTTGACAGGCAGAGTGGACAGTGAGAGAGAGAGACAAAGAGAGAGAGATCTTCCTTTTGCCGTTGGTTCACCCTCCAATGGCCGCCACAGCTGGTGCGCTGTGGCCGGTGCACCGCGCTGATCCGAAGCCAGGAGCCAGGTGCTTCTCCTGGTCTCCCATGGGGTGCAGGGCCCAAGCACTTGGGCCATCCTCCACTGCACTCCCTGGCCATAGCAGAGAGCTGGCCTGGAAGAGGGGCAACTGGGACAGAATCCGGCGCCCCGACCAGGACTAGAACCCGGTGTGCCGGCGCCGCTAGGTGGAGGATTAGCCTAGTGAGCCACGGTGCCGGCCTGTTTTAAAAGATTTTTATTTTGTCAACTTTAATGAGTGCAGTTGAATTAAGAGAAGATTTAATGAAATGCACATTCCTCTTCCTCGTGTTTGTCTTTTTTTTTACCTTGATTTCTTTTTTTTTATTATTTAATAAATGTTAATTTACAAAGTGCAACTTTTGTATTGTTGTGGCTTCCCCCCCAACCTCCCTCCCTCCCGAGGCCCTCCCCTCTCCCACTCCCTCTCCCATCCCCGCCCTTCATCGAGTTTCATTTTCAATCACCTTCATATACAGAAGGTAAACTTAGTATACACTAAGCAAGGATTTCAACAGGCTGCACTCACACAACCGCACAAGGTATAGGGTATTGTTTGACTAGTAGTGTTGTTTTTAAGTTTCATAGTAAAACACATTAAGGACAGAGATTCTGCGTGGGGAGCATGAACCCAGTGACTCCCGTTGTTGATTTAACAATTGGCACTCTTATTTATGACGTCAGCAATCACCCGAGACTCTTGCCATGAGCTGTCCAGGCTATGGAAGCCCCTTGAGTTCACCAACTCTGAACTTGTTTAGTCAAGGCTGTATCACAGTGGAGGTTCCTTCCTCCCTTCAGAGAAAAGCGCCTCTCTCCTTGATGGCCTGATCCTTCTGCTGGGGTCTTGTTCACCAGGATCTTTCATTTAGATTGTTTTTGCCACCATGTCATGGCTTTCCATGCCTGTGAGACTCTCATGGGCCTTTTAGCCAGATCCGAATGCCCCAAGGGTTGATTCTGAGGCCCGAGTGCTGTTTTGGGTGTTTGCCATTCTATGAGTCTGCTGTGTGTCCTGCTTCCCCCGCAGGACCGTTCTCTCCCTTTTAATTCGATCCTTCATTATTTGCTTACACTGGTCTTGTTTGTAAAATCTCTTCGACACTTACCCTATCTTTTTTGATCGGTTGTGTACTTATACTTATCACTTTACCAAGTGCGCTGACATTGGTACAAGTCTCCTTGATAAGATTGAGTTGAAATCCCCTGGCACATTTCTAGTTCCACCATTGGAGGTAAGTCCGAGTGAGCCTGTGCCAAGCTATATATCTCCTCCCTCTCTTATTCCTACTCCTATGTTTAACAGAGATCACTTTTCTGTTAATTTTTAAATGCCTAAGAATGATTGTGAATTGATTACAGAGTTCAACCAGTGGTCTTATGTAGAACAAACTGAGCAACAACAACAACAAAATACTAAAAGGAATAAAATAGTAAGTTGTTCCTCAACAGTCTAGACAAGGGCTGATCATGTCATTGTCTCTCATAGTGTCCATTTCACTTCAATGGGTATCATTTTAGATGCTCGTTTAGTTGCCATTGATCAGGGAGAACATATGACATTTGTCCCTTTTGGGACTGGCTTATTTCACTAAGCATGATGTTTTCCAGCTTCCTCCATTTTGTTGTAAATGCCCGGATTTCATTGTTTTTTACTGCTGTATAGTGTTCCATAGGGTACATATCCCACAGTTTCTTTATCCAGTCATCCGTTGATGGACATTTAGTTCGCTTCCATGTCTTAGCTATTGTGAATTGAGCTGCAACAAATATTGAGGTGCAAATGGCTCTTTTTTTCTCCCCTTTAATTCCATTTGGGTAAATTCCAAGGAGTGGGATGACTGGGTCCTGTGGTAGTGCTACATTCAGGTTTCTGAGGACTCTCCAAACTGTCTTCCATAGTGGCTTTACCAGCTTGCATTCCCACCAACAGTTGAGTAGTGTCCCTTTTCCCCCACATCCTCACCAGCATCTGTTGTTGGTTGATTTCTGTATGTGAGCCATTCTAACCGGAGTGAGGTGAAACATTGTGGTTTTGATCTGCATTTCCCTGATGGCTAGGGAGCCTGAGCATTTTTTCATGTGTTTGTTGGCCATTTGGATTTCCTCTTTTGAAAAATGTCTGTTAAGGTCCTTGGCCCATCTTTTTATTGGGTTGTTTGTTTTGATTCTGTGGTGTTTCTTGATCATTTTATAGATTCTAGTTGATAATCCTTTATCTGTTGTATAGTTTGCGAATAACGTCTCCCATTCAGTTGGTTGCCTCTTCACTTTCCTGACTGTTTACTTTGCTGTAAAGAATCTGTTTCTTTATATTTAAAGTGGGATTCTTGTATATAAAATATAGTTGAGTCTTCTTTTTTTAAAAAGATTTATTTATTTATTTGAAAGGCAGAGTTCTGATCCCTAGTAATTTTACTTTGAAGTCTGCTTTATCTGAAATTAATTATTTTCTTTTAAGACTAAGAAACATAAAAGATTGCATTTATTTTACCTTCACTTATTCTTCTCTTGCACTCTTCCTTCCTTTTATTAGATCTGAGTTTCTGATCTATATCAGTTTTCTGAAGATTTCTTTTAGTATTTCTTACAAGGCAGGTCTACTGTGAACAAATTTCCTCAATTTTTGTTTGAGAACATCCTTATTTCTCCTTCACATTTTCCCACTGTACATTCTTTGCATCAAGATATATAGCAATGACAGCAGAGTTCTTTTTACAACTTAGTGTTAAATATTGTACATCTTCATCCATTTTAATTTTACAATAGTTTGACAAAAGATTAAAACTTAGAGGCTTAGGAACACCTGCAAGATTGGTCAGGCTATATGAGTCAGTGGCTATGTTCTTCTTTGTTGTGTATTCAGATCTAGTGCCTAGAAACATGGGGACAGGGTTTTTTTTTTTTTTAAGATTTATTATTTTATTTGAAAGACAGTTACAGAGAGAGGTAGAGCCAGAAAGAGAGAGAGGTCTTCCATCTGCTGGTTCACTCCCCAAATGACTGCAATGGCTGGAGCTTAGCTGATCTGAAGCCAGGAGCCACTTCAACCCACTGCACCACAGCACTGGCCCCAACAGGTTATAATTGCTTCTGAAAAGCAGATGCAAAAATGGACATCCTGCTTAGAAGCCAGGTTACAAAATAAGGATGTGACCAGAGGAGGACACTGTCTTTCAGAAACAGAATTTTTGAAGAGTCCTAGTGTCCATTTTACCAATGAGATTTTAATTGACAGAGGTCACTGAGTGCTAACACACAGAGGCTAGGGCTGCTGAAAGAATTCATTACTTAACATTCCCCCAAGAGAAGGGCCATGCCATGCTACAGGGCCATGGGACAAACCAGCTTTGGTCAGGAGGCAAACAGGAGCAAGGGAAAGGCAAGGCAGGACATGGATTGGCTACTTAGAATAATTCTGGTGGGCTTTGGGCTATGGGGTGGTCCTTGGTTGCCTTTTCCCTGGCCTTGGGGTGACTGAGGGCAGGGGAAATACTGGATTGGTGTAGGAGGTGGGAGGGAGATGGCTGGTGAGTTCAGGCTCTGAGTGGTTTGGTTCGCATGTGAAAGGAAGGGGTTGCTATCTGGGTAGACCTGGAGGGCAGTCCCTCCTTGGATCTGTAAAGTTCTTATAAGGCAGAGCATCATGAACATAGGAAAAGGAATTAATATAAAAGCCCTGTAATGAATGGATCTGAGAAAAACACAGAATACCCAGGCTGTGGGGAAAAAGGAACCCTAATTTACTGTTGGTGGGAAAGTAAACTGGTGCAGCCACTGTGGAAGACAGTATGGAGATGCCCTAGAAATCTCAGTATAGATCTACCATATGACCCAGCCATCCTACTCTTGGGAATTTACCCACACAAAAAGAAATTAGCATATGAAAGTGTGATCCGTACCCTCATGTTTATTGCAGCTCAATTCACAATAGTTAAGGTATAGAATCAACCCAGATGTCCACCAACTGAAGACTGGATAAGGACATTATGGGATATATACACTACAGAATACTAAACAGTGGTTGAAAAAATTGAAATCCTGTCATTTGCAACAAAATGGATGCAACTGTAAACTATTGTGCTTAGTGAAATAAGCCAGTCCCCAAAAGACAAATACCATATGTTCTCCCTTATCTGTGGTAACTAATACAGCCCCTAAAAGGTAATCCATAGGATTGAAATTGACACGGAGATTTTTGACAGCCCTTGTCTCACTGTTGAGCAGCAGTGCTGGCTTTTTTTTTTTTTTCCTTCATACTATTTGTTGAACTGTTTACTTAGTGTAGGGTTAATCTTATGAGTATAAAATAGATCTTGGTTAAAAATAAGAATGGGAATAGGAGATGGAGGAGGAAAAAGGGTGGGATCATGAGTGGGAGGGAGAGTAGGCTGGAAAATGTTACTATGTTCCTCAATCTGTATATATGAAATACATGAAATTTGTATACCTTAAATTTTTTTAAAAAAAATTTAAAAAAGACCTGGGTTTGCAGGTTCCTGCTCTGTTACCTTGTAAGGCCTCCCTGGTTAGTGTTCCAGCTGAGAGTGACCCCGGGAACTTGCTGACAAAGTATGAGGCAGATGGACAAAAGGAGAAGGCTATTTTTAGCAGTTCTGTTGCAGTGAACAGAGACAGCTCTTGCAGCCAAGTGGCTCAGGGAGAGGGACCTTTTGAAAAAGAAAGGTCTTATTGAAAAGAGCAAACTCAAATCCAGGCACTCCAGTATAGGTGGTGGAATGCCAAACAGCATCTAAAATGCTGCTTCCTCCACTTGTGAGGGATCATTTTGCTGGAGACAGAATTCTAAGTTGGGGCTGGCTCTGTGGCATAGTAGGTTAAGCCTCCGCCTGCGGTGCCAGCATCCCCTATGGGCAACAGTTGAGTCCCTAGCTGTTCTACCTCTGATCTAGCTTCCTGTTGATGGGCCTGGGAAAGCAGTGGGAAATGGCCCAAATGCTTGGGGCCCTGCACCCACATGGGAGACCTGGAAGAAGCTCCTGGCTCCTGGCTTTGGATCAGCACAGTTCTGGCCAGTGCAGCCATTTGGGGAGTGAACCAGCAGATGGAAGACCTCTCTTTCTGTCTGTCTGTCTCTCTCTCTGTAACTCTGCCTCTCAAATAATTAAATAAATCTTAAAAAAAAAAAAAAAAAGAAATCTAGGTTGGTGGTATTTTTGCTTCCATACTTGAATTATTTCACGCTATTCTCATCTTCCTTGTATAGTTTCTGAAAAGAAACTCAATGTAATTCTTTCCTTTCTTCTTTCTTTCTTTAGTCAAAGATTTATTTACTCATTTATTTGAAAGGCAGAGTTAGGGAAAGAAGGAGTGAAGCGGGGGCAGTGCGGGGGAGATAGAAGAACTTCCATTTACTAGTTCTCTCTCCAAATGGCTGCAACAGCTGGGACTGGGCCAGGCTGAAGCCAGGAGCCTGGAACTCTATCCAGGTCTCCCATGTGGATGGCAGGGACCTAAGCACTGAAGCCATCTTCTGCTGCTTTCTTCGGTGCATTAGCAGGGAGTTAGATTGGAATTGCAGGCAGTCACTTAACCCGCTGTACCGTATCAGCTTCCTTTTGTCCTTATAGTAAAGTTTCTCTCTGGCCTCTTTCAAGATTTTATCTTTGGGGTTTTTTTGCAGTTTGAATATGATATGCCTATTGTAGATTTTTTGGTACTTATCCTACTTGGTGTTCTCTGAGCTTTCTGGATCTGTGATGTGGGACTATCATTGCTTTTGGAAAGACTCAGTCATTATTTCTTCAAATACTTGTGTCTTTCCTTTCTTTTCCTTCTTATTCCTATGACATCTATGTTTTACCTTTTGTATTTGTCCCACAGTTCTTGGATCTTCTATTCCTTTTTTTTTTTTTTTTTATTCTTCTATCTTCCTCTTTTCACTTAAGTTTTGGAAGTTTCTGCTGGCATTTCTTCAAGCTTACTCTTTCCTCCACAGTGTCCAACTTTTGATGAGCCTAGCAAAGTATTTTTTTCTGTTACAGTGTTTTTTGATTTCTAGTATGTACTTTTGTTTCTTACAGTTTATATTAGCCATACATATGTTCTTATATATTGTCTACTTTTTCTATTACATTTTTAAGCTTATTAATTTATTCTTAAGTTCTTGCTCTGATAATTCTGCCATGTCTGCTATGTCTGAGTTTGGTTCTTCTGATGTTTGCTTTATGGCTTCAAACTGCTTTTTTTTTTTTTTTTTTTATAAAGATTTATTTATTTATTTGAAAGAGTTACACAGAGAGAAAAGGAGAAGTAGAGAGAGAGAAAAGTCTTCCATCTGCTGGTTCACTCCCCAAATGGCCACAAGAGGATTTTCTTTTTGCAGTCTTCAATGTGAAAATTTGGTAGGTTTCTTGGCAGTAAAACTCACAAAAATGTGCGTGCCCCTCCTCCCCAAGACTGGGTTCCCTGGGAGTTTTTGAAACCTGACTCATCCACACTGAGCCTCCAGCAATTCACATCCTGATTAAGTTTTCCTGTCCCTTCACTGGTGCAAGGTCCAGCTTTCGGGTTTCTGCTTTGGTAAGTTACACAGCTGCACCTACTGCGTGGTGAGCTCACGTCTCTGGCAGATCTAAGAAGAGTTGTTGATTTTAAGTCTGTTTACCTTTTTGTTGTTGTTGTTGTTTTTGTGAGTTCAGAAGTGATGTCTTCTTAAGGTCCTTACATGCTAGACCAGAAACCAGAAGTCTTCCATTTTTATTTTTCTGTTTATTTCAACTGTACCTGACTCCTATTTTAAAGAATTTAAGGCAGTCTGTAAAACTTATTTTGTGAATGTTATTTAATTAGTAGTTAGATTTTTTTTTTTTTTGACAGGCAGAGTGGACAGTGAGAGAGAGAGACAGAGAGAAAGGTCTTCCTTTGCCATTGGTTCACCCTCCAATGGCCGCTGCAGCCAGCGCGCTGCGGCCCACGCACCGCGCTGATCCGATGGCAGGAGCCAGGTACTTCTTCTGGTATCCCATGGGGTGCAGGGCCCAAGGACTTGGGCCATCCTCCACTGCACTCCCTGGCCACAGCAGAGAGCTGGCCTGGAAGAGGGGCAACCGGGACAGAATCCGGCGCCCTGACCGGGACTAGAACCCGGTGTGCCGGCGCTGCAAGGCGGAGGATTAGCCTAGTGAGCCACAGCACCGGCCAGTAGTTAGAAATTAAAGCTAAATCTATGACCTCACACCATCAAACAATTAGAGAACATTGGAGAAACCCTGCAAGATATAGGTACCGGCAAAGACTTCTTGGAAAACACCCAAGAAGCACAGGCAGTCAAAGCCAAAATTAACATTTGGGATTGCATCAAATTGAGAAGTTTCTGTACTGCAAAAGAAACAGGAAAGTGAAGAGGCAACCGACAGAATGGGAAAAAATATTTGCAAACTATGCAACAGATAAAGGGTTAATAACCAGAATCTACAAAGAGCTCAAGAAACTCCACAACATCAAAACAAACAACCCACTTAAGAGATGGGCTAAGGACCTCAATAGACATTTTTCAAAAGAGGAAATCCAAATGGCCAACAGACACATAAAAAAATGTTCAGGATCACTAGCAATCAGGGAAATGCAAATCAAAACCACAATGAGGTTTCACTTCACCCCAGTTAGAATGGCCCACATTTAGAAATCTACCAACAACAGATGCTGGTGAGGATGTGGGGAAAAAGGGACACTAACCCACTGTTGGTGGGAATGCAAACTGGTTAAGCCACTATGGAAGTCAGTCTGGAGATTCCTCAGAAACCTGAAGATAACCCTACCATACAACCCAGCCATCCCACTCCTTGGAATTTACCCAAAGGAAATTAAATTGGCAAACAAAAAAGCTGTCTGCACCTTAATGTTTATAGCAGCTCAATTCACAATAGCTAAGACCTGGAATCAACACAAATGCCCATCAACAGTAGACTGGATAAAGAAATTATGGGACATGTACTCTATAGAATACTATACAGCAGTCAAAAACAATGAAATCCGGTCATTTGCAACAAAATGGAGGAATCTGGAAAACATCATGCTGAGTGCATTAAGCCAGTCCCAAAGGGACAAATATCATATGTTCTCCCCAATTGGTAACAACTGACTGAGCACCTAAAAGGAAACTTGAAGTGAAATGGACACTATGAGAAACAGTGACTTGATCAGCCCTTGTCCTGACTGTTGATGTACAATGTAATACTTTATCCCTTTTAGTATTTTTTTTTGTTCTACTTAATACTATTGGTTGAACTCTGTAATTAACACACAATTATTCTTAGGTATTGAAATTTAACTGAAAAGTGGTCCCTGTTAAATATAAGAGTGGGAATAAGAGAGGGAGGAGATGTACAGTTTGGGACATGCTCAAGCTGACTTGCCCCAAATGGTGGAGTTAGAAATGTGCCAGGGGATTCCAATACAATCCCATCAAGGTTGCATGTACCAATGCCATCTCACTAGTCCAAGTGATCAATTTTAGTTCACAATTGATCATACTGATAAGTCTAAGAGTCAAAGGGATCACACAAACAAGACTAGTGTCTGCTAATACTAACTGATAGAATAAAAAAGGGAGAGAGTGATCCAACATGGGAAGTGGGATACACAGCAGACTCATAGAATGGCAGATGTCCTAAACAGCATTCTGGCCTCAGAATCAGCCCTTAAGGCATTCAGATATGGCTGAAGATCCATGAGAGTATTTTAGGCATGGAAAACCAAGACTGGAAAAAAAAAAAGAAGACCTAAATGAAAGATCTCTGTGAGTGAGATCCCAGTGGAAAGAACAGGTCATCAAAGAAGGAGGTACCTTTCTCTGAAGGGTTTTAGAGAACTTCGACTTTGACTATGACCTTGTCTAAATAAGATCAAAGTCGGCGAACTCAAATTCTTCCATAGCCTTGGCAACTCATGACTAGAGCCTAGGGAGATTACTCACGCCATAAACAAGAGTGTCAAATTGATAAGTCAACAACAGGAGTCATTGTGTACTTACTCCCCATGTAGGATCTCTGTTCTTAATGTGTTGTCCAATGTGAATTAATGCTATAACTAGTACTGAAACAGTATTTTACACTTTGTGTTTCTGTGTGGGTGCAAACTGATGAAATCTTTACTTAATATATATTAAACCGATCTTCTGTATATAAAGATAATTGAAAATGAATCTTGATGTGAATGGAATGGGAGAGGGAGTGGGAGATGGGAGGGTTGCAGGTGGGAGGGAAGTTATGGGGGGGGAAGCCATTGTAATCCATAAACTGTACTTTGGAAATTTATATTTACTAAATTAAAGCTTAAAAAAAGAAATTAAAGCTATGAAAAGAACGAAGCAAGAATGCTGTTCATATTGGATGCTACAGTTACGTGCCTGGACAGTACACTGGTCCAGGAGTTTCCTCATAGTGAAGTCAAAACAGAGAAATGCGATAGGTTACATAGTTATCCTTATCTTGCTAAGTAAATATACCGATTTTAGGGTAAAGAAAATATTCTCCTGTTTAAGTAAATTGATTGCATAGAATAAACAAGAGGGGGATTGAATAATGGACATAGACAATGTTGCCATCCATGGTCAGCAGATATATGTTATGTGGTTACCCTTTTCTCTCAGTGACTTGCAGTTAGCAGTTGACATTAGGTTTGACTCAGCAGAGACAATTCTGAGAGGGCCCAATGTTAACATGCTGTAGACATGTTGTTAATGTAATGTGACACTGGGCTAGAACGCTCCCAACCCCAAGGAATGAGTGATGGCTTGCAAGTCCATCTTTGTTCAGTGGAACTTTTCTCAGTCCAGCTTTACTTGTTGTTGGGTGTTAGATCAGGCCTAATAAATGACACTCCTTTTTAACCAATCACATTCTGAAAGGACTGGAATATAAAATTCACAGCAGAGGAAGAACACCAATGTCTCCTTCTTATTCCGGTGGCTGATTTTTGGAAATCCGGCCTCTAAGTGAACCCTGGAAATGAAGAGACAAATCCATAGTGTCTGGGAGCCCTGGAGCAGGGAAGGCCTCCTGCAAAGGGCTCAGGAGGAGCAGGAAAGAACAGCTGACCTTCTCCCAGGTGAGCAGAGGAGTTTGGCCTACGTAGATTCTGGTTTTGCTTTCAAGCTCCCCAATCAGAACAGCTCCTTGAGGCAGGGAGAAGCCAGAATGTTATGCTATTGGGATTCTTCCACTGGGAAGGAATCTGGAGGGCAGGGCAGAAGTATTGGTGAAAGCGGTGTCCGCACAGGCCATTTCGGCAGCAGTGGCTGCTGATTAAAGACATTTGTAATACCAGTAACATTTGTGGGGCTCATGTCTGCCTCTCAGTTATGAAAGTTGAGCGGCCTAAGCGGTTCATCACTCAGACAAGGGCTGCCCCGTCTTAACCTGAGTTGGGAGACAGGGGCATCTGCAGGCAAAACCAAAATCCTCCTCAAGAAGCGCAGGTAGTGCTTGGCTGGGACTCCCCACATCTACGCCACAGTGGACGGCCACGGTGGTTTGTGTCTGCTCTGAGGGCTTGAGCAAGAAGCCAGTAATTCCGAGGAAATGCCAGATTCGAAGCCTAAGCCCTTGGTATGAACGCTAAGTTTCATTTGCTGAAAAATGTCCCCTCCAGGTAATGAACACAGTGACTTCCTGAGTCAAGCAAACAGGGAATTTAGAGTTCTGAAATAAAACTCATATTTGGAATACTTGAAGGCTTTGCAGAAATAAAAATTTTATTGTAAAGGGAAAGATGAGAAACAGAGTTGATGTGTATATAAGGTATACTTTCTGATTGTCTACCAAAATTAGCCAAACTATGTCTGATGAAACAATGCACTGATTTAAGGGGTTAGGCTAATTAACTTGTCCTGACATGGCCACACCACAAACAAGGGCTGGAAATGCTGCCCAGCGAGTGGCCTGAGTTGGTCTGGAGTGTGGCATGAGCAGGTTTGCCCAGGGGCAGAATCTCCACCTTGTGCAGTTCCTGTCAGAGGGATCCACTGGGGGCTTGCTTTGAGCAGCTGAGAAGTGTAACTGTTAGCGCTTCCATTTCTCTCAGCAAAGAGATTTAATTAAACTCAGTTCATACATATAATTCACACATATTTGATTGTTCTTTCTAAGCCCCTTTCAATATTGCTTTGGCTGTTAATTGCAGCCTGCCTAGAATGGAGGGAAAGATTTATGCAGAGAAAACATATTCTGTATTTTTTTCTTTACTTAATAAAGACACAGCTGATAAACACATCGAATAATCAGAGAAGCCTGTTAATGTGTACCATGGAAGACAGAAATTTGGATAATAATAATTTTGTAAAGCTAGCAAAATCATTATTATATACCTACAGGTCCACAAAGAGCTGAATTCTTATTTCTTCATATTTTTGAGGGGTGCCATAGGTTTTATTGTTTCCATATCTGAATTTGAGCCAAATTAAACTGAATGCCAAGTTGTTTAATAGGTAAATACATGATATAAAGGAAAGAAGAATACCATTGATTTCTTTTTAAAAAAAAGATTTATTTTTATATATTTGAAAGGCAGAATGATGGGGGTTCAGGGTGGGGGGAGCACAGAGAGAGAGAAAGAGAGAGAGAGATCTTCTGTCTACTGGTTCATTCCTCAAATGCTCACAACAACTAGGGCTGGGCCATGCCAAAGCCAGGAGCCTGGAACTCCACCCAGGTTTTCTACATGGATGGCAGGGGTCCAAGTACTTGGGCCACTTTCCGCTGCTTTCCCGGGCACTAGAGCAGCCAGGATTTGAACTGATGATCCTATATGGGATTCCTATATTACTACTTGCAGGTCAATTCAAATTTACCTTCTCTAAGAAACTATGTCTCCCTTCCTCATACTCCTTGTTTATATTGCAGTGGACTAAAATACATGTTGAAGAGTAATGGCATACCGGAGAAGTTAAGCAGGACTAGCTTCATAAAGAATCCGAGCTTTGAACTGTTGGAATAAAGTGATCATTTATTTATGCAGGGTGACAAAGAATGGTCAAGTTTGAGTGAAGAGCAGGACAGGATAAAATTAAATATGAAAATGATGAGTAATTATGGGAAAGGTTATGAGTTTTGTTTGGCTACACCTGAAGTTACCCAAGGGGAGACAAGATGCTGATGCTGGGAAAACAAGACAGGGTTAGAGAGATTATATCTAGTTATATAGTGAGATCGCAAAGACCACACCTTCAGGAATCATCTCACTTTTTTCCATTGCCTATCATCATATGTGTATGAAGACTCCTGTTGCCACAGATTTTTATAAGCATATCTGATTTATATTTGTAACACATTAATAAATAAGAAGCAAATAAATTAAAAGAATGGCCGAGGTATCAGACCATTAGCAGAGAAGCCAGAGTGTCCTTTGCTGGGTCACTGATGATGGTATTGAACAGATGCGCCTGCTGCAGATTGCATGGTGTTCCCTTCAAGTGTAGCAAGCTGGGTACACCACACTGTGAGCAGCAGTCATGCAGTCAGATGATTTCTTTAGGGCTATTTGTAGAACTCCGTATGCATGATCTCTCAGAGCAGGATTCCTGTCTTGTCTCAATACTTTGTCATCCTTTTAATAGGCAAATCCCATTATAAACAGAATGGTTTCCTGACACTTAGCCCTAGGCAATGAGGACCTTTAGCCACAGGCTAAAGAAGCGCTACTGAATTTTCCAGTTAATCCTGTTTAGGCATCCATAGTGAGTAGGTTTATTTATCTGATGCTGAGATATGGAATAAATCTGCTAAAGAAAACCCTTATATGGGCACCTGACCTCTCCTAATCTTGTCTTGGTCTGTGGGATTCCCAGTTGATCTTCTTATTTGCACAAGGACTTGAGCCTTCCCTGAACTTTTGTTCCATTGGCCCAGGTTCTGGTAAGCTGCCTAGTTCTTTCCATCCATTGCTCCCCAGAGATGATGTCCTCCAGAAACTGGCTGAGATGTTGTTGTTAAGCAGCTATAGCACTGGTAACCAGGATACCGCCGTGGTTCTGTTGTTATTCTCTCCCTGCTAAGCTGAACCACCTTTAATACTAGCACAAGTCCAGGTCAGTTCTGGGGTTAACTACACAAACTGGGCCTGGCCCATCAGGGAACTCAACCCCGTGCCTTGGTGAGTTTCTACAGCCCACCTCTGCCCATGCAGGCTAGCCTAGTGCTGAGACCCCAACATGCTTGGAACTTGTGCCTGCCTAAGACTAGCTTTTAAAGGCTAGGCTAGTTGAGTATTTAGTAGGATTCTGCCTCACATTCAACACTTCCTCTTTTTTTTTTTTTTAAATCTTAATTTGTCTTTAATAAGGATATATGACAATGTTGAACTAACTGGAGGTAATAGTTTAATATAGTTTAAAAACTTTCTGGTTTCTACATTCTGAATATCTTCAGTTTTCCATAACTGTTACTGAAATCTCTTTCTGTTAATTTTAAATTGCTCTTGTTGGGGCCAGGGTTGTGGCATAATGGGTTAAGCCACCTCCTGCAATACTGCCATCCCATATGGGTGCTGATTTGAGTCCCAGCTGCTCCACTTCTGCTCCAGCTCCCTGCTAATGTGCCCAGGAAAGCAGCAGCAGAAGGCCCAACTCTTGTCACCCTGTACCCACGTGGGAGACTCAGATGAAGTTCTTAGCTCCAGGCTTCAGCATGGTCCAACCCCAATCATGTGGCCATTTGGGGAGTGAACCAGAGAATGGAAGATGTAGCTCTCCCTCTCTCTGTCTCTATAACTCCACCTTTCAAATAATTTCCTTTTGTTGTTGTTATTAACAAATATGTTCCCCTAGCTGATGCATTGTCTAGTCAAGCTTAGCAGACAGAGTGAATGTCTAGACTTTGAATCTCCAGAGTGGCTCAACGAAGACTGAAAGAGCCAACACAAGTGCTGATGTACACACAGGAGGTATATTCTTACTGAGAGCATGACAGTTATGATACAGTGACTTCTTGCTTGAGGAGTTGATGATTCAAGTATCTATGAGTTAGCTAGGAACTTTATTGTATTTGCAATAAAATGCTTAATAAAAATTGCCATCACCATTGTCAATCATAGTCTTCATCATTCTCATTACAGCTGATTTTCTCTAGGTATAAACTTGTACCTTTGTGCCTGTTGCAGTTTAGGAACATTTTCTCTGTGAGTAAAGTACTATTGGATGGGGTGGCAACTGGAGTAACCTCCTAACAGTGAATTCAAGGCTGGCGCTATGGCTCAATAGGCTAACCCTCCACCTGTGGCGCCTGCACCCCAGGTTCTAGTCCCAGTTGGGGTGCCAGATTCTGTCCCGGTTGCTCCTCTTCCAGTCCAGCTCTCTGCTGTGGCCCAGGAGGGCAGTGGAGGATGACTCAAGTGATTGGGCCCTGCACCTGCATGGGAGACCAAGAGGAAGCACCTGGCTCCTGGTTTCGGATCGGCTCAGTGCGCTGGCTGTAGTGGCCACTTGGGGGGGTGAACCAACAGAAGGAAGACCTTTTTCTCTATCTCTCTCTCACTGTCTAACTCTGCCTGTCAAAAAAAAAAAAAAAAAAAAACCAGTGAATTCATTTTAATTTTTTTATATGCAACTTTGATTCAGAGGATAAGTGAACCATGCAACATGATAGAAGGTATCAATTCAATCTATCAGAGGTGCACTGTGTGAGAACATGCTGGGATCTGGAAATTGGACAGGATACAGTGCTCCCCAGCCTACCCTCTCATTGCAGACCTAGAAAGAGACTTCAGCCACCATAGAAGGGCAAAAGCCAATGGACACACCTTTTCTGAGTTTAGCTATGACTTGCCTTACTTGAAGAGGAATAAAGAGAAAGAAACAAGAATGTCAGTCAAAAGGCTGAATACAAGTTTTCTGGCATCATCTACAATGCACGAAATGGACAACCACTTGTGGATGTCCAAGTTTGTGGGGAGTACCAGAGCTCAGTGGAGAAGTCAAGCACACCACTGGAACAACAACAACAAAAATCCAAGAAAATACACAGTAAAGAGGGTCAGATGAAGTTTCACTTCACTGTACCTGAATCACCACCTGTCCTCAACCACCAAGGCAGCACAGCTCAGTGCCAAGAAAGACGCCCTCCCTCAGCTCTGGGCCCCTCATTCTTTTCACAGGTAAAGATGGAAGTCAGTGAGCACAGCCACTTCAACTGTTGTGGGTGCTGCCCCAGGTGTCCACCTCATTCTTGGCTCAGCCAGGATACACAAGGAATCAGCATGGTTGAGTGGCTGGGAGAGTCTGGAAATAGGTAAGACAGGTAGGGACTCATAGCAATCAGGGCCCCAAACTCAATAAAGAACCTTGAGTCCTACTGACCACTTCCTGAACTCCATCAAGGAGTCCCTCCTGTGAACCTATGAAGACTCCTCTCTTGCAAACTCCTCTCTCACATCTGACCTGCAGGTATCCCCAATGCTCTGGGTGCCTCGCCCTTCTGACTGTAGCCAGCTCCATAGGTTTGCTCCGATCCCCAGAGAGCTAGTGTCAGATCTGCAGTCAGCTAGACTCTGCAGGATTGAAAGAAGGCTCATTGGCCAGCGCCGTGGCTCACTAGGCTAATCCTCCACCTAGTGGCACCGGCACACCAGGTTCTAGTCTCCGTCAGGGTGCCAGATTCTGTCCCGGTTGCCCCTCTTCCAGCCCAGCTCTCTGCTGTGGCCCGGGAAGGCAGTGGAGGATGGCCCAAGTGCTTGGGCCCTGCACCCCATGGGAGACCAGGAGAAGCACCTGGCTCCTGCCTTCAAATTAGCACGGTGCGCCGGCCGTAGCGCGCCAGCCGTGGCGGCCATTGGAGGGTGAACCAACGGCAAAGGAAGACATTTCTCTCTGTCTCTCTCTCTCTCACTATCCACTGTGCCTGTGGAAGGAAGGAAGGAAGGAAGGAAGGAAGGAAGGAAGGAAGGAAGGAAGGAAGGAAGGAAGGAAGGAAGGAAGGAAGGAAGGAAGGAAGGAAGGAAGGAAGGAAGGAAGGAAGGAAGGAAGGAAGGAAGGAAGGAAGGAAGGAAGGAAGGAAAGAAAGAAAGAAAGAAAGAGAGAAAGAGAGAAAGAAAGAAAGAGAGAGAGAAAGCTCACAGACTTGAAAAAAAATTACAGGCCAATATCCCTGTGAACAAAGATGAAAAAGTCAAAACAAAATACTAGACCACAGTCAGGTGGGATTTATCTCTGGGATGCAAAGATGGTTTAGCATAAGAAAATTAATAAATGTGATAATACAGATAAACAGAATGAAGGAAGAAAATCAGATGGTCATCTCAACAGATGCAAAAAAAAATTTAAATTCAACAGCCTTCCATGAAAAAAATGATCAATGCAGTAAAGGTCATAAATGATAAACTCACACCATAGTCTACAGTGAAAAGCTAAAAGATTTCCATTTCATTTAGAAACAAGACAAGAATGCCACTCCTACCACTTCTACTCAACATAGTAATGAAAGTCCTAGAGCAATTAGGCAAGAAAAATAAATAAAAGGTATCCAGTTTAGAAAGGAGAATGTAAAATTGTCTGTTTCCATATGACAGAAAGCCCTAGAGAGTCCATCAAAAAACTGCTAAAACTAATAAACATATTCAGTAAAGTGGCAGGATACAAAATCAACATACACAAGTGAAATTACTGAGTGGGCTTTTGACACAGTAGTTGAGATACTTTTGGGATGCCCACATGTGATATCAGATTGTCTGATTTTGGGTCCCAGCTTTTTTTCTTTTTCTTTTTCTTTTTTTAAATTTATCAATTTATTTGAAAGGCAGAGTTAGAGAGAGACACAGAGACAGAGAAACAGAGGTCTTCCATCTGCTGGTTCACGCCCTAATGGCTGCAATGGAGCCAGAAGCTTCCTCTGGGTCTCCCACGCAGGTGCAGAGATGCTGGTGCTGTGGGCAGAGACTTAGCCTACTATGCCACAGTGCCAGCCCCCAGCTTTGTTTCTGATTCCAGCTTCCTGCTGATGCACACCCTGGGAGTCAGAAGATGATTGCTTAGGTACCTGGGTCCCTAACACTGACATGGGAGACCCAGATTGAGCTCTTGGCTTTGGCCTATCCCCACTGTGGCTGTTGCGAGCATTTGAGAGGTGAGCAAGCAGATGGCAGATCTCTGTCTCTGTCTGCCTTTAAGAGAAATATAAAGAAATAAATACGGGCCGGCACTGTGGCGTAGCAGGATAAGCTACCACCTACAGTGTTGGCATCCCATTTGGGCACCAGTTCGTGTTCCAGCTGCTCCACTTCCAATCCAGCTCCCTGCTAATGGCTTGGGAAAGAGTGGAAGATGGCCCAAGTGCTTGGTCCCCTGCACCCATGTGAGAGACCTGGAAGAAACTTCTGGCTCCTGGCTTCTGATTAGCCCAGCTCTGGCCGTTACAGCCATTTGCAGAGTGAACAAGCAGAGAGAAGATTCTCATTCTCTCTCTCTCTCTCTGTAATGCTGCCTTTTAAATAAATTAATCTTTAAAAAATTAAAAACAATAAAATATGAAATAAAAGAGAATTTACAAAAAAATCAGGTGAGTGGTGTAGAGTGTGTGTGCACCCTGCTCGTGGCCTTGGTGCCTGCCACACCCTGCTCACTTCTGCCTTAGCGACTGTGGGCGGGCGCCATCCGGGCACTGTGCACGAGTCCCACTCTGCTCTTGGTGCATAAATTCACAGAGAAACATGAATGGATGGATAACAACAGAAAATGATATTGGAACAGTGGGAATCAGCAATTTTGCACAGGAACCTTTGGGAGATGTTTACTGTAGTCTGCTTGAAGGGACAAAATTGAAAAAAAAATTATCTTTGTTATCTGCAGGAAGATGGTCTGACATGAGGTACATCATCATTACTGGAACCTTCTACAGTTTTCATTTTTTTCTGAGCCACAATGAATTTGGTGCTTTGGAAAGTGTGAAAGCAGCTAGTGAACTCTACTCTATCAGGAGAAGAAGCCCTTGCAGATATCCAGGACCTGTCAACAAATCTTGTTATGAAGACGGTTGGCTGATCAAGCTGACACTGAGTAACCCTTCAGAACTAGATGAACTTATGAGTGAAGAAGCCTATGAGAAATACATAAAATCTATTGAGGAATGAAAGTGGAACCCTTACATGAACTAGTATGGAATAACTTGATCCAGCACAGTTTTATCTTAAATTAGTGACAGACAGGACTTAAAATAGCAACTTTTAGCAATATTGATGGGAAGAAATACTACCTGCAACTCTGCTACTGGAAGAGAATATCCCCTAACTTTGTAATGACTGCAGATGAACACAATATGCATCTTTTTCTCAGTACCTTGTGATTTTTATACTAGGCTCTAGGCAATAGTACTCAGCATACAAGAAACTATCTGTGGTAAAAACTAGTTATACAATAATGTAATTCAAGGATAACATTGTTATCTTAAGCCTATGTAATGTTGTAACTTGCTTAGACTCATCTCTGGATTGGGGTCAAAATATGTAATGATCTTTCCATTGGAAGTAACTGGGAATGGGCAACAGTTTTTGTTAGTTGTACAGTGTCAGAAAAAGAACAATACTACCTTAATTTTGCAATATACTGCATTTGCTGGTGCTGTGTTATACAGTGAAGCAGCAGCTCTAAGGCAAAATAAGAAACATAATAAAATTTTCAACTTCCTCATTAAAAAAAAAAATCAGGGGGCTGGCATTGTGGCATAGCTGCTACACGTGACACCAGCATCTCATATGAGCACCAGTCAATGACCAAACTGAGCCATTTCCAATCTGATTTCCTGCTAATGGCCTGGGTAAAGCAGAAGAAGGCCCAAGTGTTTGGGCCACTACCACCCACTTGGGATACCCAACGATGCTCCTGGCTCCTGGCTTCAGCCTGGCTTAGCCCTGGCAATTTCAGCCATTTGGAGAGTCAATCAGTGGATGGAAGATCTCTCTCTCTCTCTCTCTCTCTCCTTCTGCCTCTGCCTCTCCCTTTCTCTCTGTAATTCTGATTTCAAATAAATAAATCTTTTTTTAAAAAGTCAGTTTCATTTCTATATACTAACGATGATGACTATCTGAAAAAGGAAACTATCTTATTTACAGCAGCATCAAAAAATACTTAAGGGCCAGCATTGTGGTGCAGTAGGTTAAGCCGCTGCCTGCAGTTCTGGCACATCAATCAGAATGCAGGTTTGAGTCCTGGCTTCTTTGCTTATGATCCAGCTCCCTGTGATGTGCCTGGGAAAGCTGCAGAAAATGGCCAAGTACTTGGAGTACTGCCACCCATGGCAGACTGGTATGGAATTTCTGGCACCTACCTTAGGCCTGGTCCAGCCCCAATCATTGTGACCATTTGGGGAGTGAACCAGTAGGTGGAAGATTCATTTTCTCTCTCTCTCTCTCTCTCTCTCTCTCTCTCTCTCCTCTCTTCTCTCTCCTCCTCCTCTTCCACCTCCTCCTCTTCCTCCTCCTTTCTCTGTCACTCTGCCTTTCAAATGCCAAAATAAATCTTTTTAAAATCACTTAAGAATAAATTTTACCAAAAAAGTGAAAGAGTTATACTAAAATCTATAGAACACTGATGAAGGGGATTAAAGGAAACACGAATAGATAGGAAAATGTGAATTAAAAGAAATAATATTGTTAAAGCGTTCATCTTACCCCCAAATCATCTATAGATTGAATGCAATCACAATAAAAATCCCAATAACATTTGTCACATAAATAGAATAATCTTGAAAATCATGTGAATCACAAAAGACCCTGAATAGCCAAAGAAATCTTGAGAAAGAAGAACTAAACTGGAGGCATTATGCTTCCTGATTACAAAATATTGATACAGTATGGTGCTGGTATAAAAACAAACTGACCAGCACAACAGAACAGAGAGCCCACAAATAAACACATGCATAAGTGGTCAAATAATTTTTGACATAGTCACATGATGGGGAAAGACCAGCCTCTTCAATTAGTAGTGTTGGAAACATGGGATATGCACATGTAGAAAAAAGAAAGAAAAGAAATTAGATCTTTCTCCTACACCATATGCAAAATGGCTCAAATAAATCAATGCAAACTGGATTACAGATTCAAACACAAGATCTGAAAGCATGAAGCTCCTTTTTGAAAATGTGGGAAGAAACCTCTTTGACAATGGTCTTGGCAAGAATTTTTGGATGTGATACCAAAAGCACAGGCAACAAAAGCAAAAATAGACAAATGGGACTACATAAAATGGAAAAGTTGTTGCATGGCAAAGGAAAGAACAAAATGAAAAGGGAAACCATGAAATGGAAAAAATATTTGCAACCATATGTTCAATAAAGGATTACTATTCAAAATACAGAAGGAATTCATACAACTTGATAGCAAAGAAACCAAATGAGCTGATTTTTAAAATGGGCAATAAAATAAAACAAAATGAAAATAAAATGTTGGTGGAAAATGGAATTAAAAGATGTTTATTTTTTAGAAAACAATGTGAAATGCACATGTGAAGGATCTTCAACGAGTTCATGAAAAATGAGCTTATTAACAAATGTGCATGTGTTCAAAAATTTTTGCACCAAAATAAACTTATCTTTTGATTCTACTTTCCTTAAAGTTTTTGAAGTGCACTTGCATATAATGCAGAAAATAAGACATTGTAAATAAATCTCGACTGGGGCAAACTACATCTATTCATATCAGATGAAGATTAGCCTGGGAGAAGAAAATAAAAAAAAGAGAAAGTATGACTCCACAGCACAGCAAATCATTCAAGCTGCTGGCATCTGCTATGGTAGGCAATATCTAGCCAAGGGTATATCGGCCATGGAGGACTTTTCATTTTTTCAATGAGAGTGCATATCTGGCAATCTCCCATGATTTGTGAAATGCAGCTAGAGCACTGTGCCTACACTGGGTGGTCAGCCAATTCTCATTTCTTGACAATTCATTTTTGACAACATCTAAGTCATTAGACATGCATTTTCTCTTTGCTGTTGCCCACAGCCAATTCATGCCAGTATTCACGTGACATTTATTTACCTGGTTGTTTATCAAAGTGCTGGAGATGTGTCTTGCAGCTGGCAGATGGTTTTAACACTGGCTTTAAATAAGTCGCATCAATCAGGGTGCCCTTTGGGTCTACTGAGTGCCCGTGGAGCTGGAGAAGGGTTAACTCTTGGGGTGAGATGGCTTTACAGTATTTTAGGGGGAAATTATATTTGCCTTCACACAACCCATGCTTTCTCAGAAAGAGGAAGTGTGTTTTTCAGAGTCCAGCAGTCAAGAGATAAAACTAGAATAATTCCACTGAGTTACTTGGGCCTGGGGTTCTTCAACAGATGTGATAATAGAATGTAAATATTGATATCCAGCTGTCAGCCTACTGAACTTACTTGCAGAGGTTAGGAGAACTTGGCTGCTTTTGCTGAGAGCTAGTTAAGGGCAGGCAGGAAATTCAGCAAAGAATATATTTATTAGCTTTTTTTCCCCTTCTAAGTTCGAGACTCGAAAATGTACACATGACACACACAGAGGAAATGGAGGGCTTCTTCCCACGTTCAAGGGACTGAGAAGTTGATTCTTTCTTTAAAAAAATTTTTTTTTGAGAGCCAGAGTTACAGGGGTGGGGGGCAGAGGGGAGGGAGAGAGTGAGAGAGGGAGAGGGAGGTCTTTCATCTATGGGTTCACTCCCCAAATGGCTGCAATAGCTGGAGCTGAGCCAATCTGAAGTTAGGAGCCAGGAGCTTCTTCAGGGTCTCCCATGTGAGTACAGGGGCCCAAGTGCTTGGGCCATCTTCGACTGCTTTCCCAGGCCATTAGCAGGGAGCTGGATTGGAAGTGGAGCAGCTGGTTCTGGAACCAGCACCTATATGGGTGGCTGGTGTTGTAGGTGGAGGCCAGCGTTACAGGTGGCAGCTTTACCTGCTACACCACAGCACTGGCACAAGAAATTGACTGTTTCTCAGCCAAGTAGTAGACTGCATCACACCTTGACGGGGAGTACTGGATGAGACGAGGCTATGGAGCACCGAGCTTAAGTAAGAGCTGCAGACTGGCCGCCACCTCCTTGCTGCCTCCTCAGCCCCTATACTTGCTCCGGCTGCCCATTCTAGCCTGCAAGCCCTTTGACAGCTAAGGGAGCCTGAGAGGTGCCAGTCCCATCATGGGGGCATGGATTTGAAGCTCTCCGGCCAGGGCTCACCACTCACAGCGTCTTTACATTTGCCCTGCACTTTGACAACACACAGTCATGTGCTGCCTAACAACTTTTCAGTGAGTGACCAACTGCATACACCAGGGTGGGCCCAGAAGACTGAAAACTTCCTGTCGCCTGGTGCTGTTGTAGCCATGGCAGTGTCATAGTGCACGGCTCAAGCCTTTGCTTGTGGTGCTGCCCTACGTGCCCTTTAAAAGCATGGTGCATCCAAGTACGGGCAGTACAGAGCACTGGCGAGTGGCTTATGTATGTACTACGCTTTTTATTGTTGTGTCAGAGTGAACCCCCTCCACTTAGAAAAACTTCCCACAAAGTGAGCCACGTGATGCTGGCAGCAACGTCATGCATCTTGTGTTACCCCCTCTCTCGATGCCATCAGGAGGCCACATTGAGTGACTGACCTGCACCGTTTAGGTTTGACTAAGCACTCTCAGAGTCACACAATCATGAAACCACTGGATGACACATCTCTCAGAACACATCCCTGTCACAGAGTGACACCTGCCTGTACACACACAGAAGATGGCAGGTGGCAGGAGGAGGGGCGGTGGGGGTAGGGGTGTGGATGGGGGCATGGCTCAGACAGGACAGAAGGAGGTAATGATGGGCTGTTTGACAGAGGTGGGTCACAGAACACCTTGGTGACGCTTTCACCACGATATGAAAGGAAATAAGCAGTTTGGCTTGTAATTGAAGAGCAGAAGCCCTTAAAGCTACTATTGAGAACACTGGAGCCTGGGAAGAGAAGGGTTGGGATCTGAGGGGCATCAGTGGCATGGGCCATTGTGGAAACTGAAGTCTTTGGTGAGGAATGTAGATTTTGTTTCATTGGTGATGGCAGAGATTCAAGCAGGCGAGTTATATAACTTTAGAGTTTTTTTTTTTTTTTTTTAAGTTTTATTGTGAGGCTTACATTGTGGCTTAATGGGTTAAGCCTCTGCTTGCAATGCTGGCATCTCATATGGGCTCTGGTTCAAGTCCTAGCTGCTCCACTTCCAATCCAACTCCCTGCTAATGCACTTGGAAAGCATCAGAAGATGGACAAGTCCTTGGGCCCCTACACCCATGTGGGAGACCTGGATGAAGCTCTTAGCTCCTGGCTTCAGCCTGACTCAACCCTGGCTATTGCAGCCATTTGGGAAGTGAATCCACAGATGGAAGATCTCTCTCTCTCTCTCTCTCTCTCTCTCTCTCTCTCTAACTCTGCCTTCCAAATGGAATACAATAAATCTTTTAAAAAATGTTTTATTTATTTGAGAGGCAGGATCACACACACACACACACACATACAGAGAGAGAGAGACACAGACACAGACACAGACACAGACACAGACACAGACACAGACACAGACACAGACAGAGAGAGTTCTTCCATCTGCGGTTCACTGCCCAAATGCCCACAATGGCCAGGCCTGAAACAGGCCAGAAGCCCAGAACTCCAACTGGGTCTCCCACATGGGTGGCAGGAACTGAAGTACTGGGGCCATCATCTGCTGCCTCCGGGGTGCACTGGCAGGAAGCTGGATCGGCAGCTGAGGTGGGACTTGATCCCATGAACTTTGGTATGGGATGTGGTATCGCAAGCCATGGCTTAATCTGCTGTACCACAATGCTGGCCCCTGGTGTACAGTTTATAAAATATCCTTGACTGCTATAGAGAGAATGGATTATGGGGAATGAGGGAGTGTGGTCTGGATGCACAATATAAGTTTTAAAAAATTCATTTATGGAGGATAATGAGCTGCCCTAATTCAAATGCAATGATGAAGAGTCAAACATTAAGAGATTTATTGATTCATTTAAGACAGTGAAAAAGATGGTGGATGAAACAGAAGGCCCCCAAACACATTCAGACATTATTATCTAACTTGGAAATTTATAATAGAAGTTCCGACAATCAATCTGAGGAACCGCAGCTTTTGGTATAGGAAGTCTTAGTAAAATGAAGTAAAATATTCCAGAAATGCAGAAAAATAAAAAAAGAATGGAGATAGCAGAGGACAGGGGTAGCTCATCATGTAGTCAGACTAAAAGCAAGTCCAGGAGTCATTCCTTGATATTAACTGAGGCATATTTACAATAGGAAAAGCTTTTTCCCTATGAAAATTTATAGTACTAATAACCATGTGATTTTACTTAAAAGTTTTTTTTGCCTCTAAAGTTAATTTCCTAATGACATCATTAGATGAGATGAATTTAACATTCACAAAATAGTATTGGATCAAGTCTTCCAGACTGTCAGAACTTCATTAGTTCCATTTTTTTTGGTAATATTGAATAAACATAGACTTATAGGCAAATGTTCAGAGAAATAAAAAAATACTTTCTACTACCCAGTCCAGTGCTCAAAAAAAGCTTGAATAAACTAATGAATACAAAAACCATTTAAGTTAAATATTGTAACAGTGTACACTTATACTTAAAAACATTTTTTGCCTTCTGTTAACTGACATGAACTATTTGTTTCAAAAGAAAAAAAATCAGCCGGCGCCGCGGCTCACTAGGCTAATCCTCCGCCTTGCAGCGCCGGCACACCGGGATCTAGTCCCGGTCGGGGCGCCGGATTCTGTCCCGGTTGCCCCTCTTCCAGGCCAGCTCTCTGCTGTGGCCAGGGAGTGCAGTGGAGGATGGCCCAAGTGCTTGGGCCCTGCACCCCATGGGAGACCAGGAGAAGCACCTGGCTCCTGCCATCGGATCAGCGTGGTGCGCCGGCCTCGGCGGCCATTGGAGGGTGAACCAATGGCAAAAGAAGACCTTTCTCTCTGTCTCTCTCTCTCACTGTCCACTCTGCCTGTCAAAAAATAAGAAAAAAAATCATGCTTGTTTCAAAATCATAGTTTCCAAGAAACTCAAAAAATACAAATTCAGGTGATTATAAATACAAGGTAGAAAATTTTACTTAAAAAAAATCAAAGTAGATGGTGAAAGATACTAAGGCACAATAAAGTGTTATCCATGACTACCTACTATGATTTGGTTAATTGTTATTTCTCAAGAATCTTATTGGACATAACCTGACATAATTTTCAGACATAAACTATGTTCCTGTAAGCTGATGTATAAAAAAGTTATAGTTAAAAGTCAAATTGTTGCTAAATTTTATATAAAAACAATGAAGAAATTAATGTCTGACATTTTGTTTTCAAGTTTTAAGGTTTACACTTTTGTGTATAAAAAGACTGTTAGTTTATGTAGCAATTTCTCTTTAATCATGAATATGCACCTTTGGCAGAGTTTGTAACTCTGGTTTGAAATGTAACATGAAATTAAAATATTCTTATGAGATTCAGACTACTATATTCTAAATCATAATTGGTGATTTATTTATTCATGTTATGGTCATGTTCAGTGTTACAACCCTATTTTTATTTAACCTTTAGTTATTTATTTGAAAGGTGGAGTGACAAAGAAGGAGAGCTAGACACAGAGAGATCTTCCATCTGCTGGTTCATTCCCCAAATACCCTCAATAACAGGGATAGGCCAGGCTGAAGCCAGAAGTCAGGAACTCCATCTGGATCTTCCACTTGGTGACAGGAACTTAAGTACTCAGTGCCTTCCCAGGCATATGAGCAGGGAGCTGGATCAGAAGCAGAGTAGCTGGGACTCAAACCAAGCACTTCCAAGATGTAGGCATCCTAAGTGGCAGATTAACCCTCTGGGCTACAATGCCTGCCCCAATTAATAATTTATATTCCTGACATCATCAATTAGTTCACAAAGAAAGCAACAGGGCTGGTGCTGTGGCAAAGCGTGTAAAGCCAGTGCTTGCAGTGCCGGTATCCCATATGGACACCAGTTCGTGTCCCTGCTACTCCACTTCCCATCTAGCTCCCTGCTAATGGCCTGGGAAAGCAGTGGAAGATGGCCCAAGTACTTGGGCCCCTGTACTCACGTGGGAGACCCAGAAGAAGCTCCTGGCTCCTGGCTTCAGATTGGCCCAGCTCCGGCCTTTGTGGCCATTTGGGGAGTGAATAAGCTGATGGAAGACTTTCTCTCTCTCTCTCTCTGCCTCTTAAATAAATAAATAAATCCTAAGGAAAAAATTGCTTATTTGCTGAAAATGCAAACAGAAAAAAGTATACAAGAGTATTTCACAAGGCTCACAGAAAAATTCCTGTGATTATAAAGTAAATTGAAAGTATGTAATTGCTAACAATTAAAAGAAAAGGAAGGAAGGAAGATGGAGGGGAAAGGGGAAAGTACTGTTGTATTCTTGGAATCATAACTATGAAATTCATAAAATCTGTTCTCTATATATTAATAAATTTAAAAATATAAAAAAGTTGAATTTACTTTGGTTCAAAAATTTTTGAAATCCACACATAGTTTTTTTTTTTTTTAAGATTTATTTATTTGAAAGAGTTACAGAGAGAGGTAGAGCCATAGAGAGTGAGAGATCTTCCATCTACTGCTTCACTCCCAAAATGGCTGCAGTAGCTGGAGCTGAGCCAATCTGAAGCCAGGAGCCAGGAGCTTCTTCCAGGTCTCTCATGCAGGTGCAGGGGCCCAAGGACCTGGGCCATCTTCTACAGCTTTCCCAGGTCATAGCAGAGAGCTGTATCAGAAGTGGAGCAGCCGGGACTCAAACCGGTGCCCTTATGGGATGCCGGCCCTGCAGGCAGGGACTTTAACCCACTGCACCACAGTGCCCACCCCCACGTAGTTTCTTCATAATGCACATTTATGCACACATTTCACACTTTTTTGCAACAAATTTATCTTTTAATTCCATTTTCCATGTACTTTTTTGAAATACCCTCATACTTTTTTTTTTTTTAAAGATTTATTCACTTATTTGAAAGATAGAGTTACAGAGGAGGAGAGACAGACAAACACAGAGAGATCTTCCATCTTTTGGTTCACTCCCCAAATGGCTACAACAGCTGGGGTTGGGCCAGACTGAAGCCAGGAGCTTCATCCAGGTCTCCCATGTGAGTGCAGGGGCCCAAGTACTGGGTCATCTTCCACTGCTTTCCCAGGTGCATTAGCAGGGAGCTGGATGGGAAGTGAAGTAGATGATACTTGAACCAGCACCATGTGGGATGCTGGTACCACAAGGCCATGCCACAGTGCCAGCCCCAAAATACTCTCAAACTTCTTGTCCTTTCAGGTTACTGGGTACATATCATTCATTCAATGATAACATATTTATTAGTTATGCCAACCACTGTAGTAGGTGTTGGGGAATAACAGCATTTCTTACCTTTAGAGAGCTTAGAATCAGAAGCTACAGAGATGCAGACGGGAAAATCTAACACTGTGTTAGTCATGCTAATGATGGAAGTAGTGGTTCAGGAAACAGAGGGATAATTAAGTTATTTCTGGGTATGTGGAATTGCAAAAATAAGGACATTTATCAACTGAGGAACTGAAAGAATTTCAGTTAGGGTGGAGGTGAGATAGGAAAGATACACCAAAGTGTAGGGTGGGTTTCTGTTTATAAACTACAATACAATTTCTTTGAAATCTCTCACTCTCTGCCTTTTAAACATTCTCAAAACTCCCTGTCAAATGACATGCAGACATCAAAGACAACATTAAAACAGGGAAAAGATAAGGCACGGAGAAGGAGAAGAAGTTTGTGATACCTATCTCCAACAAAGGACTTGTATCCAGAATACAAGGGTACATCAAAAAGTTTGTGGAAAATGAAATTAAAGATAAGTTTGTTTTGGTATTGTGGCATACCAGGTAAAGCAAAGCAGTGGTGGGCAGCGCCAGCATCCCATAACTGGTTCGAGTCACAGCCGCTCCACTTTTGATCCAGTTTCTTGCTAATGCACCTGAGAAAGCAGTGGAAGATGGCAAGTGCTTGGGCCCCTGCACCCACGCATGAGACCCAGATGAAGCTCCTGACTCCTGGCTTTGGCCTGACCCAGCCCTGACCATTCTGGCCATTTGGGGAGTGAACCAGTGGATGGAAGATCTCTGTCTCTTCCTCTCTTTCTAACTCTGCCTTGCAAATAAATAAAATAAATCTTTAAAAATAATTTAAAAAAACATATATACCAAGGGTATTCAAAAAAGTTCATGGAAAATGCACATTATGCAAAAAATCAGACCGGCGCCATGGCTCAATAGGCTAATCCTCCACCTGCGGCACCAGCACCCCGGGTTCTAGTCCCGGTCGGGGCTCCAGATTCTGTCCCGGTTGCCCCTCTTCCAGTCCAGCTCTCTGCTGTGGCCCGGGAGTGTAGTGGAGGATGGCCCAAGTGCTTGGGCCCTGCATCTGCCTGGGAGACCAGGAGAAGCACCTTGCTCCTGTGCGCTGGCTACAGCGCGCCGGCTGTAGCGGCCATTGGAGAGTGAACCAATGGAAAAAGGAAGACCTTTCTCTCTGTCTCTCTCACTGTCCACTCTGCCTGTCAAAAAAAAAAAAAAAAAAAAAAAAAAAAGGAAAAAGAAAAGAAAAAAGAAAAAGAAAAAATCATGCTTAGATTTCAAAATTTTTGCACTGTAATAAATTTATATTAATCACGTTTTTCATGACCTTTTAAAACTGCTCATATGTAATTTCTGCTAATCAGGAAGAAAAATGACAGATAACCTAATAGAAAAATAGGAAATTGACTTTGAATTAGTTTGAATCCCCTCAGAAATAAACACCAAGAGGGGATTAAACACACAGCATTTTAATAGAAGAAATAAATATCTAGGGGTAAGGAAACAGGAGGCAGTTTAGGAATGCTGGGCGAGTCTCCAGACTGTAATGAAAATTTAGTCTTGAGTTGGGGGGGGTGGCGAGAGAGAGAGAGCACGTGAGCGAGCATGCGAGAGAGTGTGAAGTGTGGCTGGAGGGGCTGGAGCTGTGGTGCAGCGGGTTAACGCCCTGGCCTGAAGCGCTGGCATCCCATATAGGTGCCGGTTCGAGACCTAGCTGCTCCACTTCTGATCCAGCTCTTTACTGTGTCCTGAGAAAGCAGTGGAGGATGGCCCAGGTTTTTGGGCTCCTGCACCTGCATGGGAGACCCAGAAGAAGCTCCTGGCTCCTGGCTTCCAATCAGCACAGCTCCGGTCATTGCGGCCAACTGGAGAGTGAACCATTGGATGGAGGACCTCACTCTCTCTGCCTCTCCTCTCTCTGTGTAACTCTGACTCTCAAATTAATAAATCTTTTTGGAAAAAAGTGTGGCTGGAAGCTTCTTGGACTGCTGTCGAGTCTGAGGAAGTTTCAACATGGCTGCCATGAGCCATGCCATGAGCCAAAGCCAGCCAGGAGATGAGGCCCATGTTTCCTAGAAATGAGTTTGCCTTAGCATCCCTGACAAATTCATGCATTGGTGGGGAGCAGCCTGTGGGACAGACTGCCTTGGTGCAAATATGCAGTACATTTCAAAAGTACGAGGGAGGCCCTTGGTCAGTTATGCTCCCTGAAGTGTCATTAGGACACTCAGGTAGCCTCTGGTGAGGTCCACACCATAGCCATGTTGCTGGTCAACAGGAAAGCAGATCCTCCAACCCATTCAAGTCCCAGATGACTGCAGCTCCTGCTAACCCCTGACCTAAACCAGCGCCTGAAGCTGCCCCTGAGTTCCTGACCAACAGCAATTCTGAGATAACAAATGTTTCATATTTTCCTTTTTTTTTTGGACAGGCAGAGTTAGACAGAGAGAGAGAGAGAGAGAGAGAAAGGTCTTCCTTTTTCCGTTGGTTCACCCCCCAAGTGGACACTAAGGCGGGCGCCGATCCAAAGCCAGGAGCCAGGTGCTTCCTCTGGTCTCCCATGCGGGTGCAGACCCCAAGGACTTGGGCCATCCTCCACTGCCCTCCTGGGCCATACCAGAGAGCTGGACTGGAAGAGGAGCAACCAGGACAGAACTGGCGCCCCAACCGGGACTAGAACCTGGAGTGCCGGCACCGCAGGCAGAGGATTAGCCTAGTGGCATATTTTAAGCACTAAATTTGCCCTAATTTGTTATGCAGCAATAGATAACTAATACAATGACCCTCTGCCACCAGTCACATTTTAAAAATTTAAAATGTATCAAAAATTCAGTTCCATTTAATGTATAGATTCTTGCAAGTGCTTCACTATATCAAAGTATCATAACATGATTGTCTTTAAAAAATAATAACACTTATTACAGTAAACTCAAATGAAACAGAAATATACAAAGCAAAATGCCCCCAACGATCATGACAATTGCATTCATCTGAGGTGACCATTACTACTAGTGTGCTTATAGATATTTTCTATACAAAAACATAGTATATATCTTTCCACAACTTGCTTTTTATCAACTGACAATGTATTGTATACATTCTCTGCCTAAGTTCATTTAAACTTTAACTGTGTAAAATGTATATGTACTTTCATTGTAGTGACATTAAATTTACTCAATTTTGGAACTGCTACATAGTATTCCATTGTTTCCTATTGTAATGAGGACCATTAATTTGTTTCCAATTTTTCAATATTCCACACTGTTCTGCAATTCCGTTCTTCCGTAAGTAGAAGAACCCAAAGAACATTTTCTATTCTAGGTATGCAATGAATGTTCAAGCCTTAGTTTTCTATTCTACAAAAAAGAAATAATTTACCAAATGTGATCCCTAGATTGTTGCCAGCATCAAATGAGATGTAAAACAACTGACATAGTGCCTGACATACTGTAAGTTCTCAATAAAACACTAGCTATTATTTTTATTAGACATTATTGGATTGTATGTTACACAGGATGTGAATTCTGGCAGTCTGCCAAATTGCCCTGCAAAGTGGAAGAATCAGTTATAATTTACTAACAATGAGTGAGGATATTCTATTCTTCACATACTCACCAGCTCTGTATTTTTTTGACTTAGACAAATTTTAGTGTGTATATATATATACACTAAATTATATTTATATATAAATATGTAAAATTTATATATATAAAACAAAAAAGCAAATGAAACAAAAGCAAGCAAGCAAACAAAAATTCATTGTCCTAAATTTCCTGTCACAGCTGTGAATCCATTAGAGGTTATTAGTGAGGTGAAGTTTAATGTCTATTGTCTACTATTTTGTCTATTTTTATATCATCTGTTCATATAAGTTTTACAATTTTGAGAAGCAGAGAGGGATACAGGAAGAGGGGAAGAGCTCCCATACTTTGATTCACTTCCTAAATGTCCATAAGGCTGGGGCTGGATCAGGGTCAAAGCCCAGTCTAGAATGCAAGCCAGATCTCCCTTGTGGGTAATGATAATCCAATTATGTAAGCCATCATTGCTGTCTCCTAAGGTCTGCATCAGAGGAAGCGGAAGTTAGGAGCTAGAAATGGGAACTGAACCCAGGTAGTCGATGTGGGATGCAGGCATTTTAACCACTAGGTTAATGCTTGCTCCCATGTCAGTTTTTCCATGAAATCATTCAACTTCTGTCCTCCATATTAAAGAGCTCTTTATGAATTAGGGGAAATATCACATTTTATATGTCATATATGTTGCAAATATTTTAAAAATTTAATTCTTTGATTTTCAACATTATTAATATAATTTTTCCATTCTGAATTTAAAACTTTTATATCATAATTATGTCAATTCAAAAAAATTAAGCCTACCATATTCATGCATTGGCAGACAATATTGTTAAGATGGCAGTAATATCCAAAGCAATATATAAATTCAGTCAATCTCTATCAAAATTCCAAGGGCCATTTTTTAAGAAATAGAAAAGCTGACAATAATTTTTTTTTAAGATTTTATTTATTTATTTGACATGTAGAGTTACAGACAGTGAGAGAAGGAGACAGAGAGAAAGGTCTTCCTTCTGTTGGTTCACTCCCCAAATGGCTGCAATGGCCAGAGCTGCGCCAATCTAAAGCTAGGAGCCAGGTGCTTCTTCCCACTCTTCCATGCGGGTGCAGGGGCCCAAGCACTTGGGCCATCCTCTACTGCTATCCCAGGCCACAGCAGAGAGCTGGACTGGAAGAGGAGCAACCGGGACTAGAACTGGCGCCCATATGGGATGCCAGCACCGCAGGCGGAGGATTAACCTAGTGCACCATGGCGCCGGCCCCGATCAATAAATTTATATAGGGTTGCAAGGGGCCCCAAATAGCCAAACAATATTAAAAAATAAGAACAAACTTGGAGTACTCATACTCACCAATTTCAAAAATTACTACAATGATAAAAGCAATGTGGGATTGGCAAAAGGATAAACATATAGCCCAATGGAATAGAATTGAGTTAGAAATAAACCCAGATGATGCCCCAAAAGGAACATAATAACACTTCAGTACAGACCATGAAGAAAGAAGATTGATGAAATGCTTTATCAAGAACTCAAAAGAATGAAAATAAACTTACACAAAGAGATGTAAATGAAATTCAGAAATTAATGCATGATATGAATGTGAAATTCAGCAAAGTGATATTAAAAGAAAATCAAACAAATATTAGAAATGAAGAACTCAGTAAGTCAAAAAAAATACAGACTTAACAACAGACTAGATCAAGCAGAAGAAATATTCTAATTTTGAAGATAGGTCTTTCAAAATATCTCAGTTGGACAAAAAAGGAAAAGAAGAAAAAATTTAAAAAGAACAAAGGCAGTGTTTGGGACGTCTGAGATGCCATCAAACAAATGAGTTCTTGAGTTCTGGGAATCCTCAAATGAATAGAAAAAAGAGTGGTTTAGAAAATCTGTTCAATGAGATAATAGAAAACTTTTCAAATTTGGCAAAAGATATGGAATCCAAATATAGACATCTCATAAGACTCCAAATCACCATGATAAGAAAAGAACCTACCCACAACACTTTATGTAAACTTTCAAAAGTGTAACACAGAATTCTAAAATTTGCAAAAGGAAAGACTCACATTTAAAGGAACTCCCAATACACTGACAGATTTCTCAACGGAAATCTTACAGACCAGGAGAGGATGAAGGGATGTAGTCCAGGTTCTTGGGGAAAAATAATTGCCAACCCATAATACTTTATTCAGTGAAGCCATCTTTCATAAGTGAAAGTGAAATAAGGAATTTCCAAGAGAAGCAAAATCTGAAGGAATTCATCACCACCCCACTAGTCTTAGAGATTATATACTTAAGGATGTATTACATACATAGAAACAAAGAAAGTTAATATTCCTCATGAAGGCTGTAAAAGTACAAAACCTTCTAGAACAAGAACAAAGGTTATTCAAAACAAACAAAAGAAAATTTAAAGGAAAAAATGGCAGGACCAAGTCATTACATATGGATACCAACCTTGAAAGTAAGTGGATTTAGTTCCACAACTAAAATACATGGACTGGCTAAATAAACTTTTTAAAAAGACCTAACAATATACTGCCTAGAGAAACTTTACCAGTAGACACACACACACACACACACACACACACACACACACACTCACACACAGACAAGAAGTGAAAGGACAGGGAAAAGACTCTCCATGCAAACTGAAATAAAAAGTAAGCAGGTGTAGCTATACTTATATCAGACAAAGTAGACTTAAAGACAAAAAATTTGAAAGTGACAGAGATCAGTTAAAATGATCAAGTGATCAATTCAACAAGATTATATGACCATTGTTAATGTATAATGCAACTAATGCCAGAGCACCCAGTTTTATAAAACAAGTGTCCGAAGATCTAAAGGAAGAAATAAGTGTCAATACAATAATAATGGGGATCTTCAATTATATTCTTTACAGAATTAGAACAAAATCCTAAAATTCATATAGAAACACAAAAGACCTCAAATAGCCAAAAAAAATCTTGAGCAATAAAAGCAAAATTGGAAACATCACATACCAATTTCAAGACATACCAAAGGACTAATAAAACCCAAACTGCATGGTACTAGCATAAAATAGATATGTAGACCAATGGGACAAAACAGAAATCCTGGAAATAATCCATGCATCTCCTATCAGCTTATCTTTGCTAAAATTGCTAAAAACACTCCCTGGAGAAAGGAGTTTCTTCAATTAATGGTGTCAGGAAAATTGGATTTCCATATGCAAAAGTTTGTAACAGTACCTCTACCTTACACCCTATACAAAATCAACTTGAAATGGATCAAAGATCTAATGTAGGGCCGAAACTATGAAATAACTAGAGGAAAACATATGGGAAACTCTACAAGATATTGGCATAAGTAGCTATTTTTGGATAAGACCCCCAAAGCACAGGCACTAAAAACAAAATGGGACAAATAGGACTTATCAAACTAGGAAGCTTCTGCAGTGCAAAGGAAACATTCAACAGAGTAAAGAGAGAACTGCTAGGCTGGAAGAAAATATTTGCAAACTATGCATCTGATGAAGGATTATTATCCAGAATATATAAGGAGCACAAAAAATTCAACAACAACAAAACAAACAGTCCAGTTAAGAAATGGGCAAAGAATCCAAAAGAAGAAATACAAATGGCCAATAATCACATGGAAAAATGTTCAGTATCACTAATTATCAGAGAAATGCAAATCAAAACCACAATGAGGTATTCTTTTACTCCAGTTAGAATGGCTACTATCAAAAAGTAAATAAATAAATAAATAAATAAATAAATAAATAACAAATGCTGGCAAGGATGTAGAGAAAAGGGAACCTGTTGGTGAGAATTACTACAGCTATTACAGTAAACAGTATGGAGATTCCTCAAAATACTAAAAATAGATCTTATCCCACTTCTGGGAATATATCCTAAGGAAATGAAGTAAGCATATGAAAGGGATCCCTGCACCTCCATATTTATCTCAGTGATATTCATTACAACCAAGAAACAGAATCAATCTAGATGTCTAGATGTTCATAAATGGATGAATGGATAAAGAAAATATGGTATATATCCATAATAGAACATTACCCAGCCACCAAAAAGAATGAAATCCTGACCTCTGCAAAAAAATCGATGGACTTGGAAATCATTATGCTAAGTAAAATAAACCAGACACAGAAAGATAACTACCACATGTTCTTTCTCATAGTTGGAAGTTAATATAGATAGAATAAAAAGAAAACATGTGAATGCTATATTTTTTAGTATACAGATACTTATAAATGTTGTCTTCACTGAATTATACCCATTATATCCATTCATAATAATATACTCTTCAGCCATAAAGAGGAAGTGCTGATATATGCTACACTGTGGATGAACTTCAACAACAGTATGCTAAGTGAAAGAAGCCAGACACGAAGGGTCACAAATTATAAGATTCCATTTACATGAATTATCAAAAAAAGGTAGATCCATTGACACAGGAAGTAGATGGTGGTGGCCAGGGGTGGGGGAAGGAGAGAACAGGAAGTGACTACTTAGTAGATACAGGACTTGTGGGGAGAAGGAAATGTTTTGGAACTTCACAGTGGTGACAGCTGTACAACACTGTGAATATGCTACATGCCATTAAACTATACACTCTACAAAGATTAATTTCCCAGTATGTAAATTTCACTTCAGTAATAAAAATTAAGTCTAGGATTTGTGTCATACTAAAAATGTCCTGCCTTTTATTGGCTCATGCTACTGGAGTCATCCTTCAAATATAATTTGATGAGGTCTTGAGTTCCATTTTTTAAAGTTACTTCAGTTCTTCCCTCCCTCCTCTGCATTTTGCCTTTATGCTCAGCCTGGCTTTTTTCATGGGATCCAACTGGGCACAGCAGTTCCTAATCTTGCCTCTGAAGATCAAACAGAGAAAGCTGTTCTTCCTCCACACTTCACTCTGATTGGACAAGTACAGTCCACCTGATGGTCCCTGAATCAGACACTGGGAAAAAAGTTTTATTTTGTGCTAATGGTATTAGGTCAGAGGTTACCCACTCTTAGAGTTGAAGTTAATCCCATTCAAACCAGATGGCTGTCATCCAGGGGAACAGAGTAGAGACAAAAAAAAACAGCAATAGCAACTTCTACCTCTGGGATAGGCACTTGGGAAGCCGGGCGAAGAAGAGAGAATTTCCACTGCATCTGCCTTTAGAGACTTACTACTTTTAGTATCACACATATGTAGCACCCATTTTAAAAAATAATTAAACTATGTTTCAAACAGCTCCATTTGGAATTTGTTTTGATATAAAAAATGAGGCAGAGACTCAAATTTAATTTTTTCCAAATTTGGCCAAACACTATTTATTGAACACTATCTCTTTTCTCCACTGACTTAAATGGTTCCTTTGTTATATATTTTTTAAAGAAATGAATGAATCTTGATGTGAATGGAAGGGGAGAGGGAGTGGGAAAGGGGAGGGTTGCGGGTGGGAGGGACGTTATGGGGGGAAGCCATTGTAATCCATAAGCTGTACTTTGGAAATTTATATTCATTAAATAAAAGTTTAAAAAAAGAGATTTATTTATTTATTTGAAAGTCAGAGTTACACAGAGAGAAAGTCTTCCATCTGCTGGTTCACTCCCCAATTGGCCCCAACGGCCAGAGCTCCGCCGATCCAAAGCCAGGAGCCAGGAGCTTCTTCCGGGACTTCCACACAGGTGAAGGAGCCCAAGCACTTAGGCCATCTTCTACTGCTTTCCTAGGCCATAGCAGAAAGCTGGATCAGAAGTGGTGCAGCCAGGACTTGAACCGGCGCCCATATAGGATGCTGGCACTGCAGGCAGCATCTTTACCCGCTAAGCCACAGCACTGGCCTCTGTTATATCTTAAGATCTCAAATAAGTATAGAAATTTTTCTGATTTTGTATTCTGTTCCACTTCCTACTTTTCTGCACCTATATCAGTAATAATATAGCACTTCAACTGTAGCTTTAAAACATGGTTTAATCATTAGTTGGGTGATGGACTTTCATTGCTCTATTTCTGTAACTCAGTTGGCCAACAGCCCAAGGTTATGCTTCCAGATAACTTTAGAATCATTTATCAGGATCCCAAAAAGGTACATTGGAGTCAGAGCTGGAAATGTGTTGAATTCATGTATCTACTAGGAAACAGTAAGAGCTTTATAATAGTATGCCAAACTATTAATTAATTATTAATATTAAATAATTAAGCATATATTATTGGCTTACATCTATTTATAAGTCCTTTAGTAGCTTTAAAAGATGTTTTCATTCCTTTATTTAGACTTGTTTGCTTTATACTGTTATTGTGAATAAGGTACTTTCATTATATTTTCTAACTTGTTTTCTCAATATGTAAAAAGGTATTAATTTTATATATTAATTTTATAATTGTCTATCTCCATATTATTAGTACTAATAAGATCAGATCATCTTAACTTTTCTTCATTTTGTTGAGTTTTGGTAAGTAAGTTTCTATAAGCCTCTGCCTACTTTGTTAAAGACCCCCATGGGCAAGATGGTATGAGTTGTTCTCAGGAAAGAAGCAATGCATTTGGCTGGTTTCTATGGATAATTCAAGGTGGGGATTTGTGGTTTACAGAATAAAATCATTGGCTAGATTAATAGGATCATTAAAAGTTATTTAATACTGCTTGACATTAATTAGGGTGGCTATGATAATACGTAAAAACTTAAAAAACAGAAAATAAAAAGTCTGGGTGAGGATATGAAGAAACTGGAACTCTGTGTTTTGCTAGTGGTATATAAAATGGTGCTTCTGCTATAGAAAATAATGTGGTGGTTCCTTAACAGTTAAACATAGAATTATCACATAATCCAGTGCTATACTTCTAGGTATACATTCAAAAGATTGAAAGAAAAGATGCAAATAGATACCTAAAAAACAATGTCCATGGCAGTATTATTCACAATAGCCAAATGGTGGTAACAACCCAAGTATGTGTGGCCAATGAATGGATAAAAAAAATGTGATATATACATACAACAGAATAGTATTCAGCCTTAAAAAGGAGTTATAGTGTATGTAATGTGTTACAGTTAATACATTATGCTAAATCAAATAAACCAAACACAAAAGGACAAATAGTGTTTCCACTTAATATAAGGGACTTAGACTAAGCAAATCCACAGAGACAAAAAGTGGAATAGCGGTTACCAGAGGCTGCAAGGAGGGCCAGACAGGGAAATGCTGCTTAACGGGCAAAGGGTTTGTTTCAGATGACAGAGAAGTTCTGGAAATGGATAGTGGTGTTGATTGTATAACACTGTTAATCTACTTAATGCCAGCAAAGTGTACACAATGGTTAAAATGGTAAATTTTATGTTATTTTTCCCACAATAAAAAATTAAAAATATATGCAGATGTAAGGAAGGCAAAGTCCATTTCAGAGACATGAGCAGTAAAATCATTTCAGTAGGTTTTCAGCCATGAATACTTGGCATAAAAACTTGGATTTAACCTACAGGCAGTGAGAACTAGTAACATTTTTAAAAAAAGATTTATTTATTTATTCAAAAGTCAGAGTTACACAGAGAGGAGAGGCAGAGAGAGAGAGAGAGGTCCTCTATCCACCGATTCACTCCCCAATTGGCTGTAATGGCTGGAGCTACGCCGATCTGAAGTCAGGAGCCAGGAGCTTCCTCTGGGTCCCCCATGTGGATGCAGGGGCCTAAGGACCTGGGCCATCCTCCACTGCTCTCCCAGACCACAGCAGAGAGCTGGATCAGAAGTGGAGCTGCCGGGACTCGAACTGACACCCATATGGGATGCCGGCGCTGCAGGCGGTGGCCCTATCCACTACGCCACAGTGCCGGCCCCACTAACATTTTTTAATATACCAAAATGAAATGACAGGAATGGTAATCTTAAAATAAGATATTTTATCAAAGTGTTACTTACACATTGTTAACAAAATTGAACACAGTGAGATGGTGTTGTGGCACAGTGAGTTAAGCCACCATCTGCAATGCCGTCATCCCATATTGAAGCACTGAATCGAGTCCCAGCTGTTCAGTTTTCCAATCCAGCTCCCTGCTAATATACCCGAGAAAGCAGTGGAAGATGACCCAAGTGTCTGGACCCATGCCACCCATGAGGGAGAGCTGGAGGGAGTTCCAGGCTCCAGGCTTCAGCCTGGCTCAGCACCAGCCATTGCTGCCATTTGGGAAGCAAACCAGTGGATGGAAGACCTCTCTTTCTCTCTGTCTCTCTCACCACCTTTCTCTCATTTGCCTTTCAAATAAACAAATCTCTTTTTTTAATGTACACAAATAATTTATAATGAATCCCAGCTCCAATTCCAATTCCCTAGAGGCAACCATTTTTAATTTCTTTTAACTATGTACATTTTAGCTAATAGGGGAATTATTCATAATTGTAAGTAATGTGTTTATACATCCATTTCTTTGTCAATTTTTGATATTTTCCATGACAGTTGAAGATCTGGTTCACTTATAGTAACCTCTATTTCCCACTCCCCAAATACAGTTCTGTCAGTATTTTTAGTTCTTACATAACTTCCTTGGTAGTTTTGGATTATTTACTTCGATCTTTATATTCATTTTTATACTAATTACAAGCAGAATCTCTATCTCTAACTATCCTTCATTCTGTAATCATAATGAAGTCCATTATTTGATTCTAAAAGTTGAAAATTGGTAAAGTATATATGTTATTTTGACTGTAATTATTTTCATACAAAAGCCAAATGGTATGTTGATTACATTTCCTTTATTACATGGCTTTTCTGTTACTGTGGCACTCTCTCTCTCTCTCTCTTTTTTTTTTTTTTTAACAGATGCATTTATTTGAAAGTCAGAGTTATAGAGACAGAGGGAGAGTTCTTCTAGCTGCTTACTCCCCAAGTGACCACAATGGCCAGGACTGAGCCAGGCTGAAGCCAGGAGCTTCACCCATGTCTCTCACATGGGTGCAAGGGCCCAAGCACTTGGGCCAGCTTCTGCTGCTTTCCCAGGCACCTTAGCAGGAAGCTGGATCAGAAGTGGAGCAGCTGGGACTCAAACTGGCGCCTATGTGGGATGCCAGCTTCGCAGGCGGTGGCTTTACCTACTATGGCACAATGCCGGGCCCCAACTGCAGCATTCTCAACTCCTGTCCCGTCCCTTACATTGGCTACACCTACCACATTGTTGTATCCTTATAAAAACTCAAAAAGCTGTCTTTTCTTTGGTTCTCCCCTTTCCAGCTTTCTGACTGCTTTCTTCAGGCTAAACTGATGCTTTCTAGCCGTGCTGAGAGCTCTCATACCACTTTGTTTTTCTTTCTCTACTCTTGCCTGAACCCTGTATCACTCTGTATGGTTTGGTCACATTTTTTTTTCCTGTCACATTTTCATGGAGCAAGAGGCAACTTTTTGATGTCCTTTCATGAAAAATACTTCAAAAATTTCATGGAAAATGGATTTTAAAGGAAGGCAAGTTTATTTTGGTGCAAAAAGTGTTTTTAATTCATGTATAGTAGGCCAGCGCTGCAGCTCACTAGGCTAATCCTCCGCCTTGCGGTGCCGGCACACCGGGTTCTAGTCCCAGTCGGGGCACCGGATTCTGTCCCGGTTGCCCCTCTTCCAGGCCAGCTCTCTGCTGTGGCCAGGGAGTGCAGTGGAGGATGGCCCAAGTACTTGGGCCCTGCACCCCATGGGAGACCAGGAGAAGCACCTGGCTCCTGCTATCGGATCAGCGCGGTGCGCCGGCCGCAGTGCGCTGGCCACGGCGGCCATTGGAGGGTGAACCAACGGCAAAGGAAGACCTTTCTCTTTCTCTCTCTCTCTCACTGTCCACTCTGCCTGTCAAAAAAAAAATTCATGTATAGTTTTTTTCATAATACTCATTTTCCATAAAGTTTATTTTGTGAAATTAAAGAATGCACTCAAAGACCCCTTGTAAATCTGAACTTGTTTTTTATTCTTGTTGCTAGATAAATCTAGATTGAAGCTCCTTCTCCCTCAGAACTTCAAAAACATGTGTCCGTTTTCTTCTGTATCAATAAGAAATGTTTGCATGCCCATTCAATGTTTTATTTAGAGTGGGATATGTTGGGGATTTTCCCCTCTAGAAACTTTAATGTTCTGAAATTTCCCATTTAAATGTCTTATATATACTATATGTCTCATTCCTTATGTTGGGACTGTTTTATTTTTAAAAATTTTAATTTCTTTGAGAGGCAGAGAGAGAGGGCGATATCTCCCATCCACTGGTTCACTCCCCAAATGTCCACAATATCCAGGGCTGGGCCAAAACTAACGCTGGAAGCCAGAACTTCAGTCCAGGTCTCCCAGGTGCATAACAGCCACTTGAATCATCACTGCCGTCTCCTAGGATCTGCACTGGCAGGAAGCTGGAATCAGGAGTCAGGTTGGGGATCAAACCCAAGCATGCTGACATCTCTGATGCCGGGTGTTTTAACTGCTAGAACAAATGTCTGCCCCCTTGAGACTTTTCAGAATTTTGATTTGGCTTTCAGCTGTGGGGAATTTATGTTTGTTGAAGCTTCCCTTCCTTCTTCTCTATTTTCCTGGAATTGCTTTTGGTTGGATGATTGTGTTTCAAGTTTCTTCTTTTCTTTTTCCTCTCCTCTCCTCTCCTCTCCTCTCCTCTCCTCTCCTCTCCTCTCCTCTCCTCTCCTCTCCTCTCCTCTCCTCTCCTCTCTTCTCCTCTCCTCTCCTCTCCTCTCTTCTCTTCTCTTTCTTCTTTCTTTTCTTCCTTTCCTTCTTTTCTTTCTTTCTCTCTTTTTCAAAAAAGATTATTCATTTATGTGAAAGGCAGAATGACGAGAGAGACAGAGACAGAGAGAAATGTCTTCCATTCCCCAGCTCACTCCCCAAACATCCAGGTTTGGCCAGTGTGAAACCAGGAGCCTGAAACTGCTTCAGGGTTTCCCACGTGGGTAGCAGGGGCCCAAGTACTCTAGCCATCTTCTGCTGCCTTCCTAGGCACATTAGTAAGGAACTGGATCAGAATGAGAGCAGCCAGCACTCAAACAAGAGCTCCAATATGAGGCATCGGCATCACATATGGTGGCTTAATCCGCTATGCCACAACATCTGTCCCCTCAAATTTATCTCTATATCAAATATGTTCTTTACCATGTTTTTCACCTAGTATGTTTGGGGAGAAATCATTAATTTTATTATATACTTCAATTAATTTTATCTAAAATTTTTTCTCAGTCATATTTTTAGCTTCCCAGAACTTTCTTTCTGAAGCACATTTCTCCAAAGCAATTTTTCCCTCATTTTAAAGATAAACTATTTTCCAAAATTTCTCTTAACATTAATAGAGTTTTTATTTTTGCAACCTTTGTTTTATTTCCAGAGTTATCACTGTTGTGTCAAGAATATCTATACTACATTCTTTTGTTTGTTCATGCTTCCATCTTCCGATGGTTCATTTCTCTTCCTCTTAATGGTGTTTGATTCTTTTTTTATTCTGTTACCAATGGGAATAATAGAAGTCTCAGGCTGAATACCACATCTATCTGTGGGTTCAGTCAGCTAACTCAGTTTGGAAATGACACTAAAATGCAAAGCAAGAATTCACATGCAGTGTGCAGTGTTAAGTTGGAGGAAGGACAGACTGACACAAGGAACTTCTACATACAAGTAGGTTGTCGCTCCCCCTCTTCGTGGAGGAACGACACTAAGCCCTGCCTAGGCTTCATATCCGAGTCACGGCACCATTATGTCGCTCCCCCTCTTCGTGGAGGAGCAACACAGGACCCTGCGCTGTTCTTTTCGTCTGCTCGGCCCTCCCCGGGTTTGCTGCTGGTTCTTCCCGGGTTGGCTACTATCCCTTCCACCTCCGTGGAAGGGCAGTTCCCCCTGGCCGCATTCCCCACTTCCGCAGGGGAGCGGCACACCGCCGGCCGGCTCTCTCGGGGGCTGCACGGGTTCCCTTAGATGTTCCCCATAGATGTTCCTGGTGCATGCCGTCTCTCTCCTCCTTTATAGTCCTCCTCCGCCAATCCCAACTCGGCTGAGTACGCTGCTCTCCAATCAGGAGCAAGTCCTACAGTTAATTGGTTGAACTGGAGGCAGCTGTGCGGAAGCTGTTTACTTCTCTCCCAGCGCCATATTGTGGGAGAGCAGATGCATAGAATAAGTCCTAATTCGAGTAACTTAGTCTAGTCCGGATTGCTCCCCACAGATCCCCCTTTCTTTTTATTTTTTGGCGTTGATACGCGCCTGTCTTCGGTGTCCCGCAGCACACACTCTGCTGTACTTGCTAGAGTTGCCACAGGCTCTTACAAGTCCTATCAATCAGGAAAACCGAATCCGGGTCCTCTCTTCGCCATGTTGTGTGGAGGTTTTTAGGCGCTGATGCGTGCCTGTGTTCGCTGTCCTGCAGCGCATGCTCTGCTAGAACTGCCTGCAGGTGTTTACAAAACCTATCAGGCAAACCGAATCCAAGCCTTCTCATTGCCTTATTGTGGGGGAGACTTATTAGTGTTGGTTCGTGCCTATCTTCGGTGACCTGCAGCTCATACTCTGGTCGAGCTTTGCTGGCGCTTACCGCCTTAAATCAGGCAGACCGAATCCAAGCCTCCTAATTGTTGCATTGTGGGGAAGCTTTACTGATGTTAATTCGTGCCTGTCTTCGGTGACCTGCGGCTAGCCGCCCAGGTGCTCATAGCCTCACTAATCGGGCAGACCGAATCCAAGCCTTCTAATTGGCATGTTGAGGGGAGGCCTTATTTTTCTCTATTTCTCTATCTCCGGGCATTCCTACCTCTCCCATTTCACTTCTATCTTCCAGCATTCCCATTTCTCTTTTACTTCACTTCCAAACTTCTGTTTCTCTTATCCCTGCGGCTTTCCGGCACCTCGCCCCGCCGGCGGGTTCCCGGCTCTGCGCCGCTTCAGCCCGCGCGCCGCTTCAGCCCGCGCGCCTCTTCTGCGCGGCTTCCCGGCTTTGCGCGGTCCGCGGTCTCCACGCTTAACCCTTTCGCGTCTGAACCACGGCCTACGCCAGCCCCGTTCCCTATCTACTCACGCCCCGTGCTCTCTCTGCACGCGGCGGCTTCCGCGAGTAACACAGCGTAGCTTGCGTCTCCACCACTAGCATTCAATCCAAGTTCCCCGGGCTAGCCTGGCGAATTCAACCCAGCGTACGTCTCCGCCCCACGGTTTGGCTTCCCGTCCTTTGCTCCCCGGGCTAATCAGACGGATCCCAATCTGGCTTACGTCTCAGCTTCTGGTTTCAACTTTTCGCCCCCTATTCCCGGGCTAACCTGAGAACCCCAAAGTGGCTTTCGTTTCCGCCTTGGCCTGCCCCCCGCGGCTTCAATTTCCCTAACAGTTTTCTCTACCCGGTATGTTTCCCCAAGCTTTCCTCCAACGATATTCCTCCCTCATTTCTCCTGGCCTCTCCCCACAGTCCGCGTCCGAGTCTGTTTGTTCTAGCTTTCACTTTCGCTTTCGCCCTTAGAGATTTCTCCCAGCTTCCCCCCGTAGTCCGTATCCGAGTCTATGCCTAGGCTTTCAATAGCTTCTTCCGGCACCCTTTTCGTCCGGCTTTTCCCTAGGCTGTTTGCTAGTCTCTCTCTCCGGTATTTTCCCAATTCTTCCCGTTTCTTCCCTCTTAAGTTTGCTATCCGTCCTAGGTTTCCTATCCAAGCTAGGTTTCCTATCCGTCCTAGGTTTTCTATCCGAGTCACGGCACCATTATGTCGCTCCCCCTCTTCGTGGAGGAACGACACTAAGCCCTGCCTAGGCTTCATATCCGAGTCACGGCACCATTATGTCGCTCCCCCTCTTCGTGGAGGAGCAACACAGGACCCTGCGCTGTTCTTTTCGTCTGCTCGGCCCTCCCCGGGTTTGCTGCTGGTTCTTCCCGGGTTGGCTACTATCCCTTCCACCTCCGTGGAAGGGCAGTTCCCCCTGGCCGCATTCCCCACTTCCGCAGGGGAGCGGCACACCGCCGGCCGGCTCTCTCGGGGGCTGCACGGGTTCCCTTAGATGTTCCCCATAGATGTTCCTGGTGCATGCCGTCTCTCTCCTCCTTTATAGTCCTCCTCCGCCAATCCCAACTCGGCTGAGTACGCTGCTCTCCAATCAGGAGCAAGTCCTACAGTTAATTGGTTGAACTGGAGGCAGCTGTGCGGAAGCTGTTTACTTCTCTCCCAGCGCCATATTGTGGGAGAGCAGATGCATAGAATAAGTCCTAATTCGAGTAACTTAGTCTAGTCCGGATTGCTCCCCACAGTAGGTGTAGACAGCAGTCTAAGTTGTACCCCTGCAATGCTACCAGGAAGGAAGGGGTTAGACATAAAAATCATTCTAAGTGGAGAATTACTAGGGCTGCATTACATGGGGATGGGTGTTGTGGCACAGCAGGTTAAGCCATCACTTTGATGCCCACATCCCATATCAGAGAGTCTGGGATTAAGTCTTGCCTCTGCTCCCAGTTCCAGCTTCATGATGGAGTTCCTGGCTCCTGCCTTCACCCTTGCCCAACCCTGGATGTTGTGGGCATTTGGGGAGTGAACCAGCAGATGGAAAATTCTCTCTCCACCCTTTCAAATTACTAAACATAGAAGATTTTTTTTTATAGAAGATTACGCTTTTATTTTATATGAATGGTAAGTTAGAGAATGAAATCAGAGACATCTTTTAAGATTTCAAGCCTAATAAATGACAAAAAGAATGGCGCCAATCAAAGAAATAGAAACAGTGACAGAATCAAGGGGCACAAAATGTTACTGACTTAGGGAAAAGATGCATTTGGCTTTAAAAAAAAGGTTACTTTCTGATGATATCAGTGTGTCCAAGTGTCATGTGGCTCTGGGGCAGGTAGAAATATGATGCTAAAGCTGAGAGAGGTCAGAGCTGGACACATAGATTTGGGGATCATTCCTAGAGAGGAGGTCAACATTGATGGCCCCTCTAAGAGGCACCACAGAGAACAGCTCAGTAAGATGTAGGCTGAGTTCTGCGCATTGTCCACACTTCCAGGCTTGAGGAGGAAAGAAGACGTGGAAGGAGTCCCAGGGCAGAGTAGCATTGCTCACAAGGGGACACACGTCAGGGGAAGGGGAAACGCTTCGGAAGCTGTAAAAAGGAGCACGCGTGCGTAAAACAAGCAGAAGAACGAGGTCTGAAAGGATGGTTAGAAATCGGGTCCCTCCTGCCCTCATTTTACAATGACACACACCCTGGGGAGTACCGGCAGAGTTGTGTCTCTGCTTCCAAGCTCTTCTCACTGAACCAACCCCGCCACTTTTTTTGCCTGTGACATACAACGTAATCTACAGTTTCCCAGCCTAAAGAAGCCCTTGAAGTCAGGAACCACATTTTGAAAAGAAAACTGGATGAGCAAGACCACACAATTTATTGGTGTCCAGAGAAAACGGTTAAAGATAAGGTTACTGTACCATGTTCAGAATGATGCTGTGAGCGAACAGTTGGAGAAGACTGGCCACCACGTCAACACAAGCAGAAAGTGGATTTCATTTTGTCATTGAGTTACTTTTCTTATTGTAAATTGGTAGGCATTTCTCTTAATAAATCAAAGAAATCATAGAAAAGTATATGAGTATAAGAGAATCACTATCACTGATAATTCCATTAGCCGTACATAAATACTCTTAGCATTTTAGTGATATTTCTCTTTTTATTTTTTTTGACAGGCAGAGTGGACAGTGAGAGAGAGACAGAGAGAAAGGTCTTCCTTTGCCGTTGGTTTACCCTCCAATGGCCACCGCGGCCGGTGCACTGCAGCCGGCGCATCGCGCTGATCCGATGGCAGGAGCCAGGTGCTTCTCCTGGTCGCCCATGCGGGTGCAGGGCCCAAGGACTTGGGCCATCCTCCACTGCACTCCCTGGCCACAGCAGAGAGCTGGCCTGGAAGAGGGGCAACCGGGACAGAATCCGGCGCCCCGACCGGGACTAGAACCCTGTGTGCCGGCGCCGCAAGGCGGAGGATTAGCCTAGTGAGCCGTGGCGCCAGCCTAGTGATGTTTCTCATTACATGTCTACTGGTTTATACAGCTGAGGTCATTCACAAGACTATTTGCTTTCTATTTTTTCTGTTGGTATTATTATGTCACCAACATTTAAATGCCTGCCTTATGTCCATTCTTACCTTCCTCATTGTTAACCACACATTTGCATAGGAACAATTTTCCAACTAAAATACTCACTTTCCTAAAGCCCTTTGCAACTAGGGGTGGTCTAGCGACCCAGTACTAGCCAGGAACATGTGAGGCAAGGTTGCTGGTGGTGTGGTGGAGTCTTCTGAGGACGCTCTCAATGGAACAGGATCAGCTGCTCTGTTTGCTGTTTCCTCTTCTTCCTGTCTGCCTTGCATCCAGGATACCTTGGAGGTGAGGGAAGAGCAGCTCCCCTTGACCATGAGAATGAAGGTCACACATATAGATGGTGGAGCTGAAGAACTGAAAGGCCCCAAGTCCTCACTTATCTCATGAATCATCCACATTGGCGGCCTTTCTCTGAAGTTGATTATAAAACAAACACTTAAAGCCAAATTTGTGTTGAGTTCTGTGTTGCTTCCAGCCCAAATCTTTATAAGACATTTAGTGAATGAATTCTAAATGCTCCCCCTTTGTATCATAAAATGTTAGGGAGTATTTAAATTTTTTTTTTTTCCACAGGCAGAGTGGATAGTGAGAGAGAGAGACAGAGAGAAAGGTCTTCTTTTTGCCGTTGGTTCACCCTCCAATGGCCGCCACGGCTGGCACGCTGCGGCCGGCGCACCGCGTTGATCTGAAGGCAGGAGCCAGGTGCTTCTCCTGGTCTCCCATGGGGTGCAGGGCCCAAGCACTTCCCGGGCCACAACAGAGAGCTGGACTGGAAGAGGGGCAACCGGGAAAGAATCCGGTGCCCCGACTGGGACTAGAACCCAGTGTCCTGGCGCCGCTAGGTGGAAGATTAGCCTATTGAGCCGCGGCGCCGGCCAGTGAGTATTTAATTTTCAACTCTTCCAAAAAATGTTCTGAGATAGCTTAGAACAAATGATACAAATAGTACAGGGCCATTCAAAATGATAGTCACAGAATAAAAGTGAAATCAGGAAAGGGAAAAATAATTCTGCTAGAAAATGCAGGTGAAGTAGATCAACTGACATTAAATCAAAATTTACTTTGGAGTTTCTTGCATCAAGCTCTTGTTAACTTGTTAATCCCCAAAAGCATACCAGTATATCAATTTCTGTAACAGAGTGTTGTGCTAAGGAAAATGTATCAGGTGGATTCTATAAAAGGATATTGAAAATTATATCTTTTAAAACTGTTTCTAAAAGACATAACATTATCAGACATTATCTAATGTCAAAGCTCAAAACATTAAAATGTAATTCAGCCATTGCCAAAAAACATAATCTCAAAGGGCTGCTTTCTTTCTGGGTGTGTGTGTGTGTGTGTGGTATTTTTGTCAAAGCAATTGAGAAAAGCTATGTAAAATGGAACAGAACTTGAGGGCATACATTTCCTCTCACTCTTCATAGTCTGTTTTCCCCTCACTTGAAACAGCGTCTGTGTGTGTGTGTGTGTGTGTGTGTGTGGTGTTTTTGTCAAAACAGTGGGAAAAGCTATATAAAATGGAAGAGAGCTTGAGGGCACACATTTCTTCTCACTCTTCATAGTCTTTTTTCCCCTCACTTGAAACAGCAACAGAGGGGAGTCAAACTGGAACACCTTGTCTTGGGCTTCCACAATCACTTTCAACATGTTTGGCACTGTTCACTTGGAATGCACCGGAGAACGTCGTAAGAATCTCACACGAAGTTAGCTACTACCTTCGTTGTCCAGATATGGTGAGGATGTCAGCCCCAGCAGTTCTCAGAATTTCACATGAAACACTCAGAAAAACACTATTTTAAAACCCAAGTGTCTAGAAAAGCTTTCTATGTACTTTTTCTGCTGCTTGAACGACTTTCTTCTTTTGGACAATATAAATATGTAGCTAATCATATCTCCCTTTTTCCTTTGGTTTCCAAGTAAGCTAGGAGCACATTTGCCTCACAACTTTATCGTTTCTATGAACTATGCATTTCAACACCCAATTTTATTGATAATTTAAAGAAATTTCATAAATGTATATATTGAAAATAAAATGATGCATACCTACATATAAATTTTATTTTCTCCTCTGTGCATATCATTTCCCTGGATATGGATCTTAACAGCTTACATTTCATTATACATGTTTTCAAATCAATGAGAGAATATGGTGGGGTAGTAACAATTAAATACAGGAGGTCAAAGTAATTTGTCCAAGTATGTGATTTTCATTATTTGGCAATAAAAGGATGACACTAAAAGCTAAGGCATGACTGGTTAATATATACTAAGATATTTCAAAATGTTCATGGAAAATGGAATGAAAATATAAATTTGTTGTAGCGCCAAAAACTTTTTTGAAATCCATGGATAGTTTTTTTAAAAATATGCATTTTCATAAACTTTTTGAAGTTCCTCATATGCGTGAATTTCAAATTTTCTGCATCAAAATAAACATCTTTTAATTCCTTTTTTCCATGAACTTAGTGCAAAGTACCCTAACACCTCTCAAATATTGATTATGTTGGCTGAAGTTTTGGTTGAGACCACCATCATGTGAAAATGGGGAAGACCAGAGGCAAGGATCATAAGCAGTCTAAAATGCCAAGTGTGCCAGACTCAGGTGTCATTCCCCCTGTTGCTCACAGCAACTCCCCTATGATGTCTGTGTTGCTCTTAGCTCTGTTTTACAGTTGAGGAAACTGGTCACCTGGGAAGGTAGCCATGGGTTAAAGATGGGGAGGGGGGTGGCAAGTGGCAAGGCTGATTGTTGCTATTTAACGTAAGTAGCTTTGGTGGAGTTCTCACCAGCCCTAGTCTTAGGAAGAATCTTGGAATCTGCTTCAATGCTCAGTGCTCTCTGGTGCCTAGTTGACAACTGATTTCTGTACCCCAAGCACAGAAGAGATCACCTTGATTTGGAAAAACTTTAGGGACCAGCGGTCACAGTCATCCCCTCTGAGTGTAACAGCCCCCATAAGCAGACTGTGGCTAGACAGCCCCGGGGAATTTACTCATCAATCACACCCTTCACATCAGTGTACCAGAGAGGTCTTGGGGCACAAGAAGGCTCTGAGAAGTGATCTCCTCGACTCTCAGTTCCCCAGTAGATGACACATGAACCAAATCCCCTGGAAAGTCCACAGCTTTCCCGGATGCAGCTTTAAAGGTAGGATCTTCAGTACGAGCCTCTTTTCTGTGATCTAGGAAATACAGTCATTTCCCTTCCATTTCGGCACACACACAGTTGCCTCTTTCACTGCTGCCCATGCCTGACAGCTCCTAAAAACACTGTGCAGAGCCAGCCAGCCAGGCCAGGCAGAAAACCTACAAGGTGTGGGCACAAATTCAAGAAATAAGAGCAGGCCTCCTGGAGCGGAGCCAGGAGCTTTAACTTCAAACAGAATTATCTTAATGAGCCAGCGTAGATAAACAACAAAGATTTTTGCATTTCAGCCACAGTGAGGCTTTCCCTAGCAGCCTCCTGTTCCCCTTCCCAGCCCCCTTTCAGGTTCAAGTCAAGTCCCTGTATCTTGCAAATCTCCAGCCACTAGTAGGCTCTAGCTGCAGCTTCTGCCTTCTGTCTTGTCTTTCCCCACAGGGGTATAATTGAATGAGTCTCCCTTTCTGTTATTGCAAGACAGGTGAGCCTCTTTATTTCTTCAGTAAGGAGATAAACATCCACTGGCAAGTGATCTGGTTGAACAGGAAATCATGCCATTTCCCAATTCTTGCGAGGCCAAGTTCTGTATTTTAAAGTAAATATTTGTGGCTGTCAATGGGCAACTATTAATCAATCAAACGACCAGCAAAATAATGGCAGCAAAACTGACTCCCCATGAGTGGAGAGAGGAAGGGCAGATTATCTCCCAGGGTCTAGACCTCCTTTTGCCACTGCTTGCAACCATGTATCACAGGACAGAACTTTAAACATGTCCTTGGCTCTCTCCTCGATGAATACATCTATTCTGATGGAAGCTTCGGAAAATGAGCTGAAGTCCAGAGCACACAGAGGCATGGGAGAAACCATGCCATTTGGGTCTGTGGCCTTTGCCCCTGGGCCTGGCTGGCTGGAGGTGCTCAGGTCTTCTCTTCAAGGATATAGGGAGGGGAAAGGTGGGGTATGGAAGGGAGCTTGTAGGCTTGACCTGAGTGCTTGCTATTCTTGCAACGATGTGCAAGACGCTGTCCTGGCAAGGGACCAGGGAGGAGAAGAAGGAAATGCCAACCTCATGAAAGTTCCATTGTTGGAACACTTGGAGCCCTTGCCCAAAGTGAACAGCAAGAAAAAGCAGCATGAATGGCCTGGGAAGGCAGTGGAGGATGGCCCAAGTGCTTGGGCCCCTGCACCCACGTGGGAGACCCGGAAGAAGTTCCTGGCTCCTGGCTCCTGGCTTCAGATCAGCACAACTCCGGCCGTTGCGGCCATTCTCTTTCTCTCTCTCTCTCCCTCTCCCTCCCTCTCTCTCTCTCTCTCTCTCCTTTCTCTTTGTAATTCTGAGTTTCAAATAAATAAATAAGTCTTAAAAAAAAAAAAAAAAGGCAGCACGGCCAGCATCCTGGGGTGCACCAGTAGAGCTTCCAGATTACCTCTTCTATCCCCAAACTAGGAGTACCCTGGGCATGGGGACCTGCCACAAGCTCAAGAGATGCCACATCCTAGTCCTGGGATGTGTACTGAGAGGCTTGGCGAGTCAATGTGGCACTTAAATAGCACTGCACCTGTTCCCAGTCTGCAATCCTCTTTCTTTTCTTAATACCAGCACTGAAGGTTTATAGGGTATGGGGTATGGGGTATGGGGTATGGGTTCTGGGAATGGGGTAGGGGCAGAGAATCTATCGCAAGTTACAGTGGAATATCAATGACCGGGTATTCCAGGAGCAGACCTCACAGCGAATTTGCAGTGCAAGGTGTTCATGAGGGATTAACATTTGTGGAGCAAAAGAAAAGTAATATTGGGCAGAAGGAGAAGTCAAACATACGCAGTCCTTAGAAAGCCACGAGCAACTCGGAGGAAAGCTCTGGAGCGAGCGCTGCCTGTCAGAGTTGTCCTGTGCCAGGTTCAAACAGCCGAGTGTTTACCCTCAATCACTGGATGATGCAGGGAATCAGAACTGATGCAGACCCTCAAGGGACTGTCAGCAGGAGGCCGTCTGCTGAGCACACGCCCTGCAGCTGGGCGTTCTATACTATAGTTCTATACTATACAACTTCATCTATGTGAAAATGCATTCATTAAATTAAAATTTAAAAAAAGAAAAAAAAATACTGGAGAGAGGAAGAAATTACTTAGAAGATAGTATAGACCTAAAAATAAATTAATTATAAGGGGCCACCACTGTGGCGTAGCAGGTTCTGGCTGCTCCTCTTCCAATCCAGCTCTCTGCTATGGCCTGGGAGAGCAGTGGAAGATGGCCCAAGTCCTTGGGGCCCTGCACCCACGTGGGAGACCTGGAAGAAGCTCCTGGCTCCTGGCTTCGGATTGGCCCAGCTCTGGCTGTTGCGGCCATCTGGGGAGTGAACCAGCAGATGGAAGACCTCTCTCTCTGCCTCTCCTCTCTGTGTAACTCTGACTTTCAAATAAATAAACAAATCTTAAAAAAAAAAATTATAAAATAATTGTGGAACTGAACAGATAGTTCAGAAATAAACCCATGTACTTATAGTCAGTTAGTCTTCATTAAAGGTGCCAAGAACACACAATAGGGAAAGGACAGTCTCTTCAACAAATGGTGCTGGGGAAACTGAATATCCTCATGCAGAAGAATGAAATTAATCTCTTATCTCGCATTAAAAAAAACACCTCTAAATAGGTGAAAGACTTATACGTAAGACCTGAAAATGCACAACTACTAAAAGAAAACATAGGGGAAAGCTCTATGATGCTAGTTTGGGCAAGGATTTTTTGGAGCAGACCCCAAAAGCATAGGTAACAAAAGCAGAAACAGACAAATGGAATTGTATCAAACGAAGAAGTTTCTGAACAACAAAGGAAACAACAGAATGAAGAAAAAAGCTAGAGAATGGAAAAAATATTTGCAATCCATACTTCTGACAAGGAGTTAATATCCAAAAGTTGTAAGGAACCTGAACAACTCAATAGCTAAACAAATAACCCAAATGAAAACCTAGCAAATAGGGCCGGCGATGTGGCGTAGCGGGTAAAGCTGCCACTTGCAGTGCTGGCATTCCATGTGGGCACTGGTTCAAGTTCCAGCTGCTCCACTTCCGATCCAGCTCTCTGTTATGGCCTAGGAAAGCACTAATGTGGGAGACCTCAAAGAAACTCTTGGCTCCTGGCTTCTGATCAGCCCAGCTCTGGCTGTTGCAGCCATTTGGGAGTGAACCAGTGTACAGAAGACTTTCTCTCTCTCTCTCTCTGTAACTCTTTGCCTTTCACATAAATAAATAAATCTTTCAAAAAATAAAATTAAATTATCAGGGAAACACAAATTAAAATCACGATGAGATATCATCTCAAAGCAGTTAGGGTGACTAAAAAGACAAGAGGTAACAAATACCAGTGAGGATGAGGATAAAAGGAAACCTTTGCACACTGCTGGTGGGAACATACATTAGTACAGCCATTGTTGAAAACAGTATGGAGGCTTCTCAAAAAAAAAAAAAAAAAAAAAACTAAAAATAGCACTATCATATGACCCAGCAGTTCCACTTCTGGATATATATCCTAAGGAAACAAAATCACTATTGCAAAAAGACATCAGCACTCTCATGATCATTGCAGGGCTAATCACAATAGCCATGACATGGAATCAACCTATGTGTCCATCAGTGAATTAGTGGATGAAGAAAATGTGGAAAGTATACATATATTTATTTTATTTATTTGAAAGGTAGAGTGACAGAGAGAGGGAGAGACAATAGAGAAAGAGAATGCATATCCACTGATTCATTCCTCAAGTGTCCAAAATGGCTAGCGATGGGCCAGACCAAAGCCAGGAGTCTGGAACACCATCCAGGTCTTTCAAGTAGATGGCAAGGGCCCAAGGATTTAGACCATCTTCCACTACTTATCCTAAATGCATTAGCAGGGAGTTGTATGAGAAACAGAGCAACCCAGACTCAAACAAGTACCCTGATACAGGATGCCAGTGTTGCAAGCAGTGGGCTTCACCCACTGTGCCACAATGCCAGCCCCACCATTCATCCTTTTAAGAGAAGGAAATGACGTCATTAGTGACAGCATGAATAAATCTGGAGGGCATTACGGTAAGTGAAACAAGCCAGGGACAGAAAGCCAAATACTGCACGATTTCATTTTTATGTGGCACGTAATAAATTCAGACTCTGAAACAGAGAGTAGATGGTTGCTTCCAGGAGCTGGGGGTGGGAGGTGAGGCACAGGGGAGATACACATGAAAGAATACAACATGTGAGGCGGGAGGACTAAATGCAGGAGCTCTGTTTTACAACGAGATGCCTACGGTTAATAATAACTCTGCACCAGGGTTGGGTGTCTCGCCCCTCACTCACATTGCTGTTCTGATCTCCACAGTCAAGCACCCTTATCAACACTGAGGTCAGAAGACTCCAGCATCCTGTTCTGCTCATGCCATCTTGCATCTTCCCATAATAGTAACCAGCTAGACCCTATCCTGCTCATTTCACAGCTGAAGCCACTGAAGCACTTCCAGGTAACCTAGGTGTAAGCTACACTTCAGCTTCCACTGGACAGTCAGTGTTCTTTACTCTCAGAGTAGTTCCTTAGTGTAAACTCAATGCAGCTTGTTTTAAAGTCAAATGAAATCAAAATGTTTGGGTTTATTTTGAATTATACTAAATGAAAAGAAATACAACTTCAAAAGGGAGCCTAATTGTTTTGTTGTGATTTTTTTTCCCTTAAAGACATTTCTATAAACCATATTCCCAAACTATAGGATTCAGGAATGCAATGGAACAAATCCTGTTACATAAATAAGCTAGAGATGGTCTCTGGGTATTGGCCCCTCAGTTGTTTATTTCTTCACTACAGGCTGAAGCTCATTAGAGCAAAGCCCACTGGTGCCAAACACAAATTGTTACACATCCAATTATTTGTTTTATTATTTTAAACAAGCAAATTCTTAGCCATTTAAGGCCTATCTGCTTTGCATGTCCCACAGAATTTCACTCCAGTCTGCTGCCATTGATAAGATAGCCTTGCAGTTGGAAGCCCCAAGCTATTACTGCCCTTCCAAGCTCCCTGGCCTTGAGATTCCGCAGCTGAGTGACATCACTAGCCATGGAAGCCCCTCCCCAAGCCCCTCTCCCCTGGAAGTCCCCCTGCCTGCCTCCCCTTCTGTGTGACACCTGTATTGTAGCCTTCCAAAAGCTTATTTTTCTGACTCCTGTGTTCAAGATCAGTTTCAAGTCCCTTGAATACCTGCAAACACAAAGTAAGTGGGGAAATAAAATCCAGAAGTGCAAATAGAGATTACCTGTTCCACTTTTAATTTTCCTTTTAATTTCTGAGACTTACCTAAATGGTGGCCTGCCTTAGGTGGATCCCAAGGGCATCTCCCTACCAACCTTGCCCTAAGTGTAAATTTCTGCTAAAGCATGGATTTGATGTGATGGTTTATGTTTTGAACATACATAGTAAACTCAAAACTATATATATATATATATATATATTTTTGACAGGCAGAGTGGACAGTGAGAGAGAGAGACAGTGAGAAAGGTCTTCCTTTGCCGTTGGTTCACCCTCCAATGGCCGCTACAGCCGGTGTGCTAGGGCCGGCGCACCGCGCCGATCCGATGGCAGGAGCAGGTGCTTCCTCCTGGTCAACCATGGAGTTCAGGGCCCAAGCACTTGGGCCATCCTCCACTGCCTTCCCGGGCCACAGCAGAGAGCTGGCCTGGAAGAGGGGCAACCGGGACAGAATCCGGTGCCCCGACCGGGACTAGAACCCAGTGTGCCAGCGCTGCAAGGCGGAGGATTAGCCTAGTGAGCCAAGGCACCGGCCAAAACTATATATTTTTAAAAGCTATTGTAGAGCCGGCGCCGCAGCTCACTAGGCTAATCCTCCACCTGCGGCGCCTGCACCCTGGGTTCTAGTCCCAGTTGGGGCACCGGTTCTGTCCTGGTTGCTCCTCTTCCAGTCCAGCTCTCTGCTGTGGCCCGGGAGGGCAGCTGGGGATGGCCCAGGTGCTTGGGCCCTGCACCCGCATGGGAGACCAGGAGAAGCACCTGGCTCCTGCCTTCGGATCGGCACAGCGCACCAGTTGTAGCGGCCTTTTGGGGGGTGAACCAACAGAAGGAAGATCTTTCTCTCTGTCTCTCTCTCACTGTCTAACTGCCTGTCCAAAAAAAAGAAGAAGAAAAAGCTATTGTAGTATCCTAGCAGTTATCTACTTACTTATTTACATATTTACAGAGGCAGAGAGACAGGGAGAAAGCGAGAGTGTACTTATATCTACTGGTTCACTCCCTGATTCCCTGCAACAGCCAGGGTTGGGCTGAGGCTAGAGCAGGGAGCTGGGAACTCAATCTAGGTCTCCTAAATGGGTGATGAGGACCCAGCTACTTGAGCCACCGCTGCTGCCTCCCAGGGTGTGCATTTGCAGGGTGCTGGAGTCAGGAGCAGAGCTTAGCCTCAGATCCACGCACTCCAATACAGGACATGGCCATCCCAACTGGCATCTTAGCTGCCTGGCCTAACAGTTCAAACACACATGTTCCACACCTGACTGCCTGGTTTTATTCCTGACTCCAGCTTCTGGCCAGTGCAGATTCTGGGAGGGATTCAGGTGATTGGGCATCTAGGGAGTAAGCCAATGGATAGAATCTCTCTGTGTGTGTGCATGTGTGTGTCTGCCTCTCAGATACTACTACTAGCACAATCATTGTTGCCTACTTTGAAGGCCAGGTTCTAACTCCTTAGGGTGACCACAGACTTTCCCTCTGGAGATGCAGAATTCCCTGGACCTGCCACGCACTCTCATAACTGCCTTTGAGCATGTTACTCTAGCGGGAGGCACCTTTGTCTGGCAGAGGCTTGCTCATTTTTGTTTTCTTTTAATGACTCTAAAAATTTTAAACTTAAGTAAAAAAATGCACATACTTTTGGATGACTACATGATGTTTCACCCTTCCATGGTAAATGTATCTCTCCTCAAACACTGATCAATTCCAAAGAATTGGTAAAAACATTCGAAACCGTTTCTTCCAGTCTTAGGGGTTTTTTCACCCCAGAAAATTACATAATAGGGGTGGGTGTTTGGTGCAGTAGTCAAGATGCTGCTTGGGATGTCTGCATCCCATGTCTGAGTGCCAGGGTTCAAGTCTCAGCTCTACTTCCTATTCCAGCTTCCTGATAATACATACCCTGGGAGGCAGCAAGTGATGCCTCCAGTAAGTGGGCCCTGAACTAGGCAACCTGGATTGAATTCCCTGCTTCTAGACCTTTGGAGAGTGACCCACTGGATGGGAACTCACTCTTTCTGTCTTTTGAGTTAATTTTTAAAAAGGAAAAAAATCACATTTTTGCATCCAGGATTGAGAGAAGGCAGCTTGCCTGCTTACCGTTGTCCATATGTATCTGCTAGCTACCACCTCCTACCCACTGAGGAACTCCTATTGAGGAACAGACCTGCCCAACTGCAGAGAACAGCTCAGCCAACTAATCATATCAGCTGGTCTCATGCTTGGGTCATAAATATGATTGGACCACCTAGAACCACCAGGTACTTTAGGGCAAGCAGCTGCATAAAACAAAAGAACCAAGATGAATTTACTGATCAACTGTCTTCAGGAAAAAATAAGTGATTTAGAGAAAGGAGGAACCTTAACATTCTTGTTAGTATCCACTGAGAGATTTAAGACATTTTTTCCATAAAACATGATAATACTACTATAAATAAGGAGAAATCAAAAGACGAGAAAGACGTGTGATTGTTCAAGTAAATGTGTAACAGAAATACTACACGGAAAGATAAGGAGTTAACTGGGAACTTGGGAATGAAGTTTAAGAAAAAAATAATAAAGAGGTGGGAAATGTGAGAGAAGAACCAAGGGACAAGGACATTATGTCCCCAAAGTCCAATATCTGTTCAATAGGAGTTTCAAGAAGGCCAACTAAACACATGAAAGGAAAGAAGTAATCAAACAAATATCTGAAGAAAGTATAATTGAATTAAAGAAAAGTATGAGTTTTTAGGTTGAAGAGGGCCACTGTTTTGGAAAAAACTGAATAAATAAAAACTCATACTTAGATATAAACTGTAAATTTCTGAACTCCGAAAAAGATCTTAACAGCTTACAGAGGAGGAAAACTCAGATCATGTATAATGGAAATAGGATCATGTTGGCAATAGACCTTTACCAACAATATCAGGTGCTCTAAAATATTGAAGTAATGCCTTCAAAAAACCTCAAGGAAATTATTTTAAGTCTAGAATTCTATAACAAGCCAAAATATCAGCCAAGTGTTAAGATTAAATATACATGTAATCATATGAAAACATTTCACTACCAAGTACTCCACAAATATGAACCATGAATAAAAGAAAAAGGACAACATGATACAGTGCCAACTGAGTATGAAGTAGAAGAATTAAAGAAACTGTAAGATATATTAAAATAGAAACTAGTGATTCTTGCACATTAGCTCTTATCCTTTTAGTGGTAAGGGCTTATTGACCCAAGATTATAAATCTTTACCCATGCATTCAATCATACTTCTTGATTCTACAACTATATGAGTACCATAAATACTTTACACGTTTATAGCAGATTTAAAGATTTTAGATTCTATTAAAGGAGAATATAATACTTCTTATCACTGAAGATGATGCAAATATTATAAATAGTACCAATGTAAAATTAACAATATAGCTGACAGTAGTCAGGAGCATAGGGACCAGAAGCAATGGGAAGAAAGCACTCTGCTAAATTTTCATCTTTCAAAGTGGGAAGTCAATAGGTGACTATCTCAAGTTGACAATGAAATAGAAACCTAACTATATTATTTAAGATTATAATGAAAACTTCTAGAAAGGCTATGTGATGGTTAAATTATGTATCTACTTTACCAGGCCAAGAAATGTCCAGATAACTGGTTAAACATTATTCTGGGTATACCCGTGAATATTTTTTTTTAAAGAGTAATATTTGAATTGGTGGACTCACTAAAAAGCTGATGGTCCTCTTATTTAAGTGAGCATCATGTAATCTAGTGAGGACTTGAGTAGAACAAAAAGCCAGAGGAAGGTTGCATTTGCCCTCTGTCTAACCGCATGAGTGAGATCACCAATCTTTTGCCTTTGGTGCTCCTGGCCCTCAGGCCTTCAAACTACACCTCTGGCTTCCTTGGGTCTCTAGCTTGCAGACAGCAGACTCTCAGCCTCCATAATTGCATGAACCAGTATTATTTAATGTATATATGGATAACAGATGCCAGATAGATAGATAGATAGATAGATAGATAGATATTCTGTTAACTCGCTTCTTTGGAGAACACTGACTAACACAGGCCAGTTGAGCCTTGCAATAAACATTTCTACCCAGTAAACGAGGCTTTTAGACACTTTTAGACACCTTGTTCATTCTCATCACTGAGTTCAAGTTGATGCACCCCAAAATGGCATTTTCAGACCAAGACCTCTTTGAGTCAGGTGTTCAGTTTTGACACAAGCCCAAGGGAAGGTCGTGGCTCCTTTTCAAAAGGTTCTCTGTAAATTTCATACAAACATCCTTGTCCCTCTTGCACCTGACCACTCTGGAAAAAGATCTGGGTATGGTTGGAGAAAAGCTGAAGTTACAGCTAAGGAGAATGGGAATTAATAATTTTGTGGTAGTGGGCATTAGCAGCCCCAGCACTGGGAAGAGGCTAACACATTAGAATCTCAGGAGGTATGGAGGGAGGACAGAAATTAATCATCTTTTGTCTCTTGGAGCCCTCCAAAATCTTTCTTAATAGTACATCTTGGTAAGCACTCCAAAACTGTAGTGCCTTAAATATAACTGGTGGATCTCCCAACCCTCACCAAATGGTTCTGACTACGATTTGATACAGTTCCCTTTAACCTTACCACCCCCATCCTCATAGGCATTGCTTAGCCATTCTGTGGGACAGACAAATACCATCTGGCTGGCAGCATGGACAGACAGGATTGGCCCAATTATTTGAACTAAATTGAGAACATTAAAGCCTACCAGCTGGCCAAGAGGCAACATTTGATGCACTGCCAACCTGTTCTCTCCAATTAATGGAAGTTCTATTTGGTTGATTCCAACAATTGGAAGCATCACTTTCTTTCCAATGGTGCCAAGTTTGTTGCTATAACTATACTTCTAATGTGGATGTCAGGTATTTTTTTTTTTGACAGGCAGAGTGGACAGTGAGAGAGAGACAGAGAGAAAGGTCTTCCTTTTGCCGTTGGTTCACCCTCCAATGGCCGCCACAGCCAGCGCGCTGCGGCCGGCGCACCGCACTGATCCGAAGCCAGGAGCCAGGTGCTTCCTCCTGGTCAACCATGGGGTGCAGGTCCCAAGTACTTGGGCCATCCTCCACTGCACTCCCTGGCCACAGCAGAGAGCTGGCCTGGAAGGGGGGAAACCGGGACAGAATCCGGTGCCCCGACCGGGACTAGAACCCAGTGTGCCAGCGCCGCTAGGTGGAGGATTAGCCTATTGAGCTGCGGCGCTGGCCCTAGATGTCAGGTATTAACTTGCCTGTCCCCAAGACCACAGCGACTTGTATCCTAGGGGAGATCATACAAGACCTTAAAATGCTATTAAAACACTACTACTGGGGCTGGCGCTGTGGCGTAGCAGGTTAATGCCCTGGCCTGAAGCGCCAGCATCCCATATGGGTGCTGGTTCGAGATCCAGCTGCTCCACTTCCAATCCAGCTCTCTGCTATGGCCTGGGAAAGCAGTAGAAGATGGCCCAAGTCCTTGGGACCCTGCACCCACGTGGGAGTCCCGGAAGAAGCTCCTGGCTTCTGGCTTCTGATCGGCGCAGCTCTGGCCGTTGCAGCCAATTAGGGAGTAAGCCATCGGATGGAAGACCTCTCTCTCTTTCTCTCTGCCTCTCCTCTCTCTGTGTAACTCTTTCAAATAAATAAATAAATCTTTAAAAAAGAAACACTACTATTATGTGTATAAAGTTAATTGAAAATGAATCTTAATGGAGAATGGGACTGGGAAGGGCAGAGGGAGGAAGAAGATGAGTGGGAGGGCAGATATGGTGGGAAGAACTATATTCCTAAAGTTTACTTATGAAATTTGTATTCCTCAAAAAATAAATTAAAAAAATACTAAAACAACAACAACACTACTAGACCATGAGCTCTCAGAGGTGGCCTACAGGTACTTATCTGAAATAAGGCTACCCTCTGGTATATAGAGGAGTTACCATAAGAAAAAACAAACACATTTATGCATTCCCTGTGGGTGATTATCTCTGTGGTTGGAGTCATTAAGTCAAAAAAGTTAATAAAAAATGTCTCCCTGACTTTATCTGACGTGATCAATGACACCAGTTGGCTCTAGAAGGCGTTTAGTCCAACTTTGCTTCATTGACCAGGTTGTTACGGATGATGGACTTGCCCTAGACATCCCCCTGCCATGAAAGGGTCTGTGCAAGTGCTAAAATACCCTGTACCTGACTTCATTCCTTGGACCAAGTGAAAATGTCCACACAGAGACTTAAAGAGAAGACTACTTGGCTTTCTAAGGTTGGCTATTAGGGGTACAAGGGATAAATTTAGGACAAGATTGAGCACAATATAGCAGCATAATGCCAATGCTGCTGCTTAGTGTCCTACTACTATTAGCCTGAATTAAATGTCATGTGAGACAACTTGATAGAAGGCTGTGTTAGTCAAATTTAGATAGAGTAAAACATTAATGTGAAAACCATGCAGATATAAAACTGAGAAGTGGATAGTGTTAGAAGGCACTCTTCTATGGTCTTCTGTTCCCACAAGTCTTGTGAGTATGCGTGGAATGCAAGGCTAATGACCATTCTATATGGTTGTATTTGTAGAAAGCGATCTGGAAGAATGAGATAATGTCTGCTTTTGAGACAAAGGTCTTACTTACTGCTTGCTATAAAACAGGAAGTTCCCTAAGCTCTGTGTTCCTCTTCTGTAACATGACCCACGGTGTGTGCAGGTATTTATCTAGACCCATCTACCTCATTCCCTGAAAATTAGGGTGCAGAATCAATCTGGAAACTGCTTCTGTTGTGAGCCTTGAAGTCTTTCATCTTGACACAGGAATCTCTTGTCTCTATCAGTATCCATGACATAGTAGCAAGCTAACTTGTTAACTGGCAAGCAGGACAAAATCTCAGACCCTTCACAGTTCTTGACATAAGGCTATCGTTATTTGTAGATGGCATGATGTAGGTGACATGATGTATACAAAGAAAATCCAAACCCACAATCATATTGTTAGATTAGATAAAGGAATTTAGCTGGGTCGCGAATGCATGTTTAATATACAAAAGTAAATTTCATTTCTATGTACTACCCAAAGAGCAAAAAATACACTTTGTGTAAAATAGCACAAAAAAATTAAAAGCCAAGGAACAAAAAAAATCAGAAGATCTTTACATTGAAACTGGAAAACGCTGTTGGGAGAAAATAAAAATACTCTCTTTTAGATGGCACAATAATATCACATTCACAGATTAAGATAGCAATTCTTCCCAAATTGATCTATAAATTCAACCTAATCCCAAGCATAATTCTAGCAAATTATTTGCAAAAACTGACAGAATGATTCTAAAATTTATATGGAAAATAGAAGACATAAATAGCTGAGACGATCTAAAGAAGGACTAAGTTGGAAGACTTTAAATTCAAAATCTTAATAGTTACAAATTTATGGTGCTTAAGAGAGTGGGGATAGTGTACAAATTAATAAAATATACAATGGAATGCAATTGAGATACCATCAACAGGTACATGTATACGCTCATTCAGTGACTGCAGATAAGATAAAGAAGACTTTAAAACTCAGTGAAAAAAAAAAGGTTCTTTCAATAAATCATGCTGAATCAAGTGGATATATACTTGGAAGGAAAAAAAGAGAAACCTTAACAGCTACTCCACATTGTACACAAAAATTAATTCAAGATAGATCTTGGCCCGCGCCACAGCTCACTAAGTTAATCCTCTGCCTGCAGCGCCGGCACACCGGGTTCTAGTCCTGGTTGGGGCGCCGGATTCTGTCCTGGTTGCTCCTCTTCCAGTCCAGCTCTCTGCTGTGGCCTGGGAGTGCAGTGGAGGGTGGCCCAAGTGCTTGGACCCTACACCTGCATGGAAGACCAGGAAAAGCACCTGGCTCCTGGCTTCGGATCAGTGCGGTGCGCCAGCTGCAGCGGCCATTGCGGGGTGAACCAACGGCAAAGGAAAACCTTTCTCTCTTAATCTCTCTCACTGTCCACTCTGCCTGTCAAAAAAAAAAAAAAAAAAAAAGAAAAAAGAAAAGAAAATGAAAAAAAAAGACAGATCTTGAACATAAATGTGAAAGGTAACATAACTAGTCTTCTGCAAGCAAACAGCAGACTATTTTCATGACTTTGAGGAAAAGATTTCGATATAAGGTGAAAGAGAAAGATTTATAAACTGTGAACTCCTTGTCACATATCCGAGAGAGATGAGGCTTATATTCACAAAACAACATATTCAAGAATACTCAGAGCAGTATTATAAATAATAGAAAAAACTGGAAATAATTCGATGTCCATCAGCAATCTAATAAATAAATTGTGAAATAGTCATGTAATAAGCCATTGATATACTAAAACATGGATGAATTTCATATAAGTAGTGTTGAACCAAAGAAACCAGAATGAAAGGAGTATATACTGATGATTCTGTTTACATGACATTCAAATACATGTAAAAACTCATTTATGTTGATAAACATGAGAAAAGTGATCATCTTTGGGGAAATAATACTGACTGGGAAAAGGCAAGAAAGAACCTCTGAGGAGCTAGAAATATTCCATAGCTTGATTTGGGCAGTAGTTAGCAGTTATATGGAAAATTTGTTTGAGCTGACTTACTATTTACAAGTTATACCTAAATTGAAAAGAAAGAAAGAACACAGTACTAAGTTTATTATTTCAAGTTGTAAGGCTTTTAAAAAGAGAGAAGAAAAAGAGTCACCTATCAGAACTGATTGGAAAGAGAAAGTTTTCCTTTTCATTCTATATCATTCTGTGAAATTTGTATTTTATTTCTTTAATAGTTTTGTGGTACATAAATATTTCTTGATTTTCTAAAATAGGTTTTTAAATGTTTATAAATATTCAATGTTATACTTGCATTTATATTATGCTGTTATCTTTCATATTACTTTAAATTTTATTAACAGTTCTTTCTAAAGGGGTGCACTTATGTTTTAGTTTTCTACTTTAATAGATTGAATAATTTCTTAGATGGACAACTTTTAAAAATATGTGAGAAAAACTTTCTCTTAAAATAAAAAATATTGTTGCAGCACTATTCAAAATAGTCCAGAAATAGAAACAATCTAAGTGTCCATCAACTGATGAATGAATAAAGAACATGTAGTACATATACACAATGGAATATTACTCCTTCATAAAAAGGATTAACTCTTGTCATTTGCAACAATGCAGATGGAACTGGAGGTCACTGTGTTAAGTGAAACAAGCCAGGCACAGAAGGACAACATCTACATCATCTTCCTCACGTGCGGAGTCCAAAAATACTGATCTCATACAAGTTGAAAGTAGAATAGTTGTTACTGGTGGAAGGAGGACTGGATAAGGGGTATTAAGTTGTAGTTAGGAGAGAGAAGTTCTAATGTTCTATTGCACAGTAGAGTGAATATAGATAATGACAATGTACTATAGACTTTTCTAAAAATAAAATCCCAGGGGCCGATGCTGTGGTGCGACGGGTTAAAGCCCCAGCCTGCAGCGCCGGCATCCCATTTGGCTGCTGGTTTGAGTCCCAGCTGCTCCACTTCCAATCCAGCACTCTGCTATGGCCTGGGAAAGCAGTACAAGATGGCCCAAGTTTCTGGGCCCCTGCACCCGCATGGGAAACCCAGAAGAAGCTCCTGGCTCCTGGCTTCAGATCAGCTCAGCTCTGTCTGTTGTGGTTATCTGAGGAGTGAACCAGGGGATGGAAGACCTCTCTCTTGCTCTACCTCTCTCTGTAACTCTTTCAAATAAACAAAATAAATCAAAAAAGAAAAAAAACTAGAAGAAAGGATTTTTAATGTTTTCAGCATGAATAAATGTTTAGAGATAGCTATGTTTACCTTGATTGGACAGTACACAATATATTCATATATCAAAACATCACATCATATCCCATAAATGTGTACAGTTTTTATGTGTCAGCTAAAAGTGAAGTTAAAAAATCTAATTGTGAAAAATGTAATGGGCTGTGCTAAGTCCACGTCATCCAATGTCTAGGGATAAGAATGTACACCTTCTTTCTTTTTTTAATGGCCTTTATTTCTTTATTGAATTTTGCATTTTGTTCAAAAGAAGAAAAGGAGTGGATAAAAACAGCAAAACAACCCACTTTTTCAAGTAAAAAAAAGTCTAGACCAATTTGAAAAAGAATCATTGAATTTTCAAAAGAAAGGTAATAATGAATTGTTTCGTTTTCAGTGCAAAGACATTGCTTGATTTAGATGTATTGGTAAATTAGTTGCTAACATTAGAACCCAAGAAGTCAATGAGATAACTGGATTAAGAGTAACATAATTCTGTTTAATTCAGAACTACCACTTTTTGTTGCAAAGTTGAAAGAACCTCACATTCTTAAAAAAAAAAGGCTATTTCTACCATTATTTTTTCCCCATTACATAAATTTTTAGGAAATTAAACTAAAAAAGAATATGTCCCTTTTAAGGAACTGGAAAAGCAAATGGTTTTCCAATTTGGTAATGTTATCACTTCTACTTTATGTAATCATGATGTTTTCATTGATACTTTCCATATAAAATTATTTTAATATACTTTTAATTTTCCTTCATAAAGACTTCAGTGTATTTGCAAGAGAACTGATGAATTAATAAGATGCAGTGGGGTTGGCATTGTGGCATAGTGGGTAAAGCCATCTCCTGCAGTGCCAACATCCCATATAGATGCCGGTTTGAGTCCCTGCTGCTCCACTTCCGATTCAGCTCTCTGCTATGGCCTGGGAAAGCAGTACAAGATGGCCCAAGTCCTTGGGCCCCTGCACCCACGTGGGAGACCCAGAAGAAGCTCCTGGCTCCTGGCTTTGGATCAGCGCAGCTCCAGCCGTTGTGGCCATCTGGAGAGTGAACCAGCGGATAGAAGACCTCTCGCTTGCTCTATCTACCTCTCTCTTTCTGCCTCTCCTTTTCTGTGTCTAACTCTGACTTTCAAATAAATAAATATTTAAAAAAATAAGATGCATCATTCTTATTCATTCACTTTGTCAACTCCGTATCATATGACTGCAGTGTGGAAATTAATATTGCTTCTATTTTTTTGACAGACACATACCCAAATAAAAGAGTATTTGCAAAATCTTTTTGATGATGTTCCTTCCTTGTGGCCCAAGAATACCTCCAGAATTACCTGACTTGCTCCTTAAACAGGCACAGCCCAGGGCCACACCTCTGAACTCTTTGTCACACTGAAACATTTGGGAAACCCAGCTAGAGGTTCTTTCTCTATGCAAATTCTGACCAGGAATCAGCTTAGCTGACCTACAGGCCAGTCACATAGGGGAAATGGGGGAGGAGTTTGACTGCTTGGCCTGGCATCACTTGACTGCATTCCATTTGATGCCATTCATGACTCAATGTCATTTATATTCATTGTTTTTATTCGAGAGTCAGAAAGAGAGACAGAGACAGTGACAGAGACAGAGAGACAGAACCTCCCATCCATTGGTTCACTCCCCAAATACCTACATCACAGGGAGAGGGGGAACAGGCTGAATTCAGGAACCAGAAATTCAACACAGGTCTTCCACACAGGTGGCAGGAACCCATCTACTTGAGCTGCTGCCTCTCAGGGTGTGCATTAGCAGGTAGCTGGAATTGAGACCAGAGCCAGGACTGAAACCTGGGCACCCCAATATGGGACGTGAACATCCCAAGTGATGTTTTAACTGCCATTGCCAAATGCCTGCCTCTCATATTCAATTTTTCACAAGAACACTGTGTTGAGCAAACCAAACCCATCTGCAGTGCAGGGCTAACCTTCATTGTCAGAGGGCCAGTGATGAGCTCTAGATCATGAATCAGTTTATTATATTAATTTGCTGGTTATCCAAGCACACCAGTTATTACTGTGACAGATGGATTATCCTATTCACAGATTCGCCATTAATTGGTATGAATTAAATAGCCCTTTATCCATGTAATGAAAAATCAAAATGCAGAGAGGAAAAGCAAAAAGAGAGAAGAGGATGGGAAGACTGCAGAGGCAAAGCACAATTGATTAAAAAAGAAAAGCGGCAACATCATTACTGATTGAACCCAAAGTGGAGCTGCACTCTGAGGGTTCTCTTCTCTTCGAAGTGAAGCACGCAGTGTATTTTGTTTTTACATAGAAAACCAGAGAAGACTGTCACAGAAACTGAAAATAGTAAGCAGCTAGGAGGGCCCAGATGTTTGTTTAGGCTTCTCTGGTCTCCCAGGAGCCCAGCTCCAGTTTCAGCTGGGGAGCACGCAGCGTCCTTGGCTGCTGGCCACTGTTTGCCTCACGCCGAGACAAGCTGGATCAGGGTTTGGCCTGACAAACATTTTGTTAACTTATAATTTATTTGGAAACATTACTGGAAGCAGGATGATTAAAACTTTTTGAATTAACAAAGTTTAAGACGGTTAACTCTGCGTCAGCACTTTTCCCAATATACTGTTCTGTGTACTATAGTTTAATTTCCTCCCGACCATTTTAGTTACTGATGGACTTAGCTAAATATAAGTAAAAATTATTCAGAAAACAACATGCATGTTTTTTCATGTGGTAATTTGAAGCTGCAAACCCTAACCTGGATTATAAATACTATTTAATCCCTAATGGGACACTTAAAATATGAGTGGTGTTTCATGGCAGTTTTTACATGAAATGAAAAATGTGATTGGGATTCACTTTATTTGAGAAAATAATTTGCTTTCATTAGGATATTTCAATTACTTATGTCTACTACTTTATCAATTTTTAATAATTTGACAGATAATATGTTATATATAGTGCATATGTATACATATTATATACAATACATGTTATATATGCATAATATAATACATACATTATATACTATATACATAATATATACTTAATATGATATATACATAATATATAATATATATTATATACAACACTTTATGTTACAACACAGTATATATGAAGGTACTTTATTTTTTTATTTTTTGTTAAAATTTTTTATTTGTTTATTTTATCTGAGATGCAAAGAAACAAGAGAGAGAAATCTCCCGTCTGCTGGTTCACCCTTGAAATGCCCACAAAAGCCACAGAGCTGATCTAGGCTGAAGCTGATAGGCAGAAACTCAATCCAGATCTTCTACGTGGATTGCCACGACTCAGTTACTTGAGTCATCATCTGGTGCCTCCTGGGCCACACAAGGCGGAAGCCGCAGAGCTGGAGCTCGCACCCAAGCATTCTGATACGGTGCACAGGCATTCCAAGCAGCATCTTAACCGCCAGGCCAGCCGTCCACCGCATGACAGTACTCTTACAAATTTGTGGGAATGGAATTAAAGGATAAGCTTATTTTGGTGCAAAGATCTTTAAATCCATATGTAGTTTTATCATAATACATATTTTCCAAAAATTCTGAGAAGGACCAAATGCTGGTGAAAAACAAAAAGGCGTTTTCAACACTCCAAGAGCTCAGACAAATATACAACCATGTTCTCGGGAAACTCCCCGAGGAAGAACTGCAGACGCTGAAATCAAGCCTCCAGAAAGGTAGAAATAAAAAGCACAAAAGATAGTCTTGTCATATCTCAGGTTAAATCTAAGTGGATGTGTCTGAGAATGAAAGCATTCAGGGAGGGGGCTTCTCACAGATGTTTCTATCACATCACCACGCTTCCTCTTCACTAAGGAAGCATCACAGCCATCCTTGAAAAATCCCCCATCCAAAACCCTTCTCCTCCTGCAGACACCACCCTGTTTCTAGCGCATCTGTTCCCCAGAGGATTTCACTTCCGGCTGCTCTCCTGTTCCTCACCTCCTACTGTCTCAGCCCTGTGCTAACATTTCTCATGGGAAAGTCACTGATAACTTCTTTGTTACCAAAGCCAGTGGTAATTTCGCTTGTTCCAGCGCCATCTCTTCATAACACAGGACTTCATTGTGGAGGCGGGAAACTCCTATGGTTAAAATACCTTCTTCTGCATTTCACCGCACCACTCTTCTCCTCGGCGACTGCTCTTTGTGCTTCTTTTTCGCTCCTCCTCCTTTATCTGCATGCGCCAGGGTTTGTACACTGGCCTTGTTCTTGGTTGCTAACATGTTGATTCCCAGTGTAAGCTGCTCCAATCCCATGGCTTTAAATTTCATTATATGCCAATGATTTTTGAAATTTCTACCCTAATTGCTAATATCTCCAGCAAACTCCAAATTCATATTCATATTGACAACTCTTCCTGGGTGTCCCAAGAACTGATGTCTCTCTCTACAAAAATAAACAAACATGAAAACAAAAACAGCTAAAACTTACTTCTCTCGTTTTCTCTATCCACCCAATTTATGAAGCCTCCAAATTAGGTAGTCTCCTTTGTATTTTGTTTATTCCTTCTTCCCACATCCAACCAATCTAGTCCCCACCACCATCACAATCCAGAATTCATTAACCCATTAATCCCCTCCAACCCTGTTACTATTAATTTAGTGGTTCACTATTTCTTTGGGTTTTTTGTTTTGTTTTGTTTTGTTTTTAACATGTATGTATTGGGGCCGGCACTATGGTGTAGTAGGTTAAGCCTCTGCCTGCCATGAAGGCATCCCATATGAGCGCCAGTTCATGTCCCAGCTGCTCCACTTCTAATCCAGCTCTCTGCTAATGGCCTGTGAAAGCAGTTGAAGATGGCCCAAGTGCTTGGACCATTGCACCCATGTGGGAGACCTGGAAGAAGTTCTTGGCTTCTGGCTTTGGATTGGCTCAGCTCCAGCCATTGCAGCCATTTGGGGAGGGAACTAGCAGATGGAAGATCTCTCTCTCTCCCTCTCTGTTTCTTCCTCTCTCTCTAACTCTGCTTCTCAAATAAATAAATTCATCTCTTTTTTTAAAGTTTGTTTACTTATGCATTTATTGGAAAGGCAGAAAGAGATAGAGGAGAGAGGAAGAGGTCTTCCATCCACTGACTGACTCTCCAAGCCTGGGCTGAAGCCAGGAGCTAGGAACTCCATCCAGGTCTCCCACACAAGTGGCAGGGGCCCAAGTACTTGGACCCAGGCACATTAGCAGGGTGCTGGGTCAGAAATATAGCAGCTGGGGACCAGCGTTGTGGCACAGTAGGTAAACCTGCTGCCTGTGACACCAGCATCCCATATGGTCACTGGCTCGAGTCCCTGCTGCTCCAATTCCGATCCAGATCTTTGCTAATGGCCTGGGAAAGCAGTGGAAGATGCCTACTGCTTGACCTCCTGCATCAGTGTGGGAGACCGGGAAGAAGCTCCTGACCCCTGGCTTTGGATAGGCTTAACTCTGGCTGTTGTGGCCATTTGGAGAGTGAACCAGCAGATAAAGACATTTCTGTCCCTCTCTCCCTTTCTCTCTCTCTCTTTCTCTGTCTCACCCTCTCTCTCTTTGTAACTGTGGCTTTCAAATAAATAAAATAAATCTTAAAAAAAAAAAAAAAGGAGTGGGGCCGGCGTATGGTGCAGCAGGTTAAAGCACCAGCCTGCAGTGCTGGCATTCCATATGGACACCAGTTTGAGTCCCGGGTGCTCCTTTTCCGATCCAGCTCTATGGCCTGGGAAAGCACTGGAAAATGGTCCAACTCCTTGGGACTCTGCACCTGCATGGGAGACCTGGAGGAAGCTCCTGGCTCCTGGCTTCAGATCAGCTCAGCTCTGGCTTTTGTGGTCATTTGGGGAGTGAACCAACAGAATGGCAGACCTCTCTCTCTCTCGCTCGCTCTACCTCTCTTTATAACTCTGTCTTTCAAATAAATAAAATAAATCTTAAAAAAAAAAAGAAGTACAGCACCTGGGACCCAAATTGGTGTTCATACGGAATGTGGGCATTGCAGGTGGGCAATGTTGAGCCACAACACTGGGCCCAATCACTGTCTCTTAATGGATGATTGACATTGTCTCGTGCTTCTGCTTCCATTCTTATCCACTCACAACTCATTTTCCACATATCACCCAGACTTTTTGTTTTTAGGTATAAATCTGATCATATAACTTTTTTTTTTTTTTTTTTACTTTAAAAGTCTCCAATGAACAACCTAATTTTCCATCTCTAGGGGACGGGCACATGAAGGAGCATGCTGCAGCTGTAACAAGAATGAGAGCTATGTCCATGTACTGCTGTACAGTTTTTGTCCATAATATTGCTTGGTGAATAAAGCAAGATTCAGAATAAATTAGATAGCAAGTTACTGTTTATGCAAAAATGAGGGGGGAGAAATAGAAAAATATATATCAGGTTTTTAAATTTAAAACATTTTAAAGGTATAATTCTTGGTTTTAATGATATTTACAATACTGTGAAATCATCACTACCATTTCCGAAACTTTTCCATCACCCCATATAAAAACTGTCATTAAGCAGTGGCTCCCCATTCTCCCCTCCATCAGCTTCTGGTAAGTTTTAATTGACTTTTCAGCTCTGAATTTACCTATTCTAGATATTTCATACAAATGGAATCATGTAGTATTTGTTCTTTTGTGTCTGCTTTTTTTCACTTAGCATAAGGGTTCAAGGTTCATTCATTTGTAGTATGTAGTGGAGCTTCATTCTTCTTTAGAGTTGAATAATACTTTATTGTATAGAGGCAGGCTCTTCACATAGTTATTAAGATGTAATTTGGGATGCTTGTATCCCATATCAGAATGCCTGAGTTCAATTCCCAGCTCTGCTTCTGACTCCAATTTTCTGCTAATGTGCATCCTAGGAGGCAGCAGGCGATGTGGCTCAAGTGGTTGTCTCCTGTCATGCACATGAGAGACCTGGATTGAGTTCCTAGCTCCTGGCTTCCTTTTGGTCCTGCCTTGGCTGTTTTGGGCATTTGGAGGAGTGAACCAGAAGACTGGAGGTGCTTGCCTGTCTGTCTCGCTATCTCTGTGCCTCTCAAATAAATGAAAATAATTAAAATTGTGTTGTATATAAATGACATGTTTTGCTCAGATAGACATTTGTCTGTGGGTAGATAGCTGGGTTGCTTTCACTTTGTAGCTACTGTGAATAATAATACCTCCACAAGCATCTGTTTGTATTCCTGCTTTCAATTCCCTTGAGTATATACCTAAGAGATGAATAATTATGTCAAAGGGCAATTCTACATTTAACTTTTTGAGGAAACATCAAATTATTTGCCTTAGTGGCTGTACCATTTTACATTTCCACCAGCAATATTCAAGAGTACAGATTTCTCAGGCTAAGCTTAGTAGTTAAGATGCTGGTTAAGATTTCTGCATTCCACCTCAGAGAGTCTGACTTCATTTCCTGATTAGCTCCTGACTTCAGCTTCTTGCTAACGAAGACCCTGGGAGGCAGTGGTGATGGTTCAAGTGATTGGATCCCTTCCATTCATATGGGATATCTAAATTGAGTTCCTGGATCACTGCTTTGGACTCAGCCTAGCCCCTATCCATGGTGGGCATGTGGGGAGTGAACCAGGGGATAGAAGCTCTTTCTCATTCTCTTTCTTTTAGCCTCTCAAATAAATGTTTAAAAAGAGTTTTTATTTTTAATGGAAGCAAAATTAAAAGAGAATAGGAATGAAGACATCCTTGATTCTATTTGGTTTTGTAGTTTTGACTTTGTAAACATGTGAATACTTTATATAACTTTAAGACAAAAATTAAAACAAATCAGCTCTTAAAACAAAAAGCAAAATAAAAAAAATTAACTTGATTGTATATTGAATTGAGTATCCACATGAAGAGGAATTAATTCAAATGCTTGTCTTGTGAGACATCATCAGAATTCAAAATAACAACAAAGCGGCCCTGGGTTTACTAGTTTTCTTCCTTCAGAACCCCTGGGCCTGCATGTTAAGCCGGTCTGAACCCAGAAGAGGGTATTAGTGCCTGCACAGTGAGCTCTAAATAATGCTTCTAGTTGTCTAGCTCAAGGAGTAAAAAGGGAATTACTGGAGCTCAAAGAGTGTGCTTTTCTTTTTTTGTTTCTTTCCTTTGTTCTCAAATATGTATATGTAAACAGTTAGTGGAAAATGGAATTAAAAGCTAATGTGAATTTCCATGAATTGTTTCCAGCCCCCTCATGTGTACTAAGCAACAGGGCTATAAAATGCATGAAGCAAAAACTGGAAGAAATAATAGAAAACCCCACAATTAAAGTCAGAGATTTCAATATTTCTCTCTCTGCATTATATACATGAATTGAATATCATCAGCCAATTGGATCTAACTGACATTTGTAGAACTTTCTAATCAACAGCTATAGCATATAGTCTTTTCAATTGCACATGGAATATTATAAAACATTTATTATCTCATGAGGGGTCATGAAACAAACACCAATAAATTGAAAGGAATGAAATGAGAAGCTAAAAACAGATGTTTAAATAATCCAATGTCAAAAAGGAAGTCTATAGAGAAATATAAAATATTTTGAATTAAAAAAATCAGAAAGTACAGCATTTCAATTTTGTAGGATGAAACTAAAGTAGCACTTGAAGGCAAATTGATAATATTAAAATGTACATATTATTCAACAAGAAACAAACTGAGATTCCATATTAATAAATTAGAAAAGAGCAAAATAGGCCAGTGCCGTGGCTCACTTGCCTAATCCTCCGCCTGCGGCGCCGGCACCCATGGTTCTAGTCCTGGTTGGGGCACCGGATTCTGTCCCGGTTGCTCCTCTTCCAGTCCAGCTCTCTGCTGTGGCCTGGGAGGTCAGTGGAGGGTTGCCCAAGTGCTTGGGCCCTGCACCCGCATGGGAGACCTGGAGGAGGCACCTGGCTCCTGGCTTCAGATCAGTGCGGTGCGCCACTGGGGGGTGAACCAACGGAAAAGGAAGACCTTCTCTCAGTCTCTCTCACTGTCTAACTCTGCCTGGGAGGGAGGGAGGGAGGGAGGGAGGGAGGGAGGAAGGAAGGAAGGAAGGAAGGAAGGAAGGAAGGAAGGAAGGAAGGAGCAAAATAAAACCAAGTAAAAACCAGTTTTCTGGGGTGAGCATTTATACCACGGTGGGTTAAGCACCACTTGGGACATATCTATCACATGTTGGAGTGCCTGATTCAAGACCTACCTATGGGGGGCTGGCACTGTGGCGCAGCTGGTTAAAGCCCTGGCCTGAAGCGCCGGCATCCCATAGGGGTGCAGGTTCTAGTCCCGGTTGCTCCTCTTCCTATCCAGCTCTCTGCTATGGCCTGGGATAGCAGTAGAAGATGGTCTAAGTCCTTGGGCCCCTGCACCCGCGTGGGAGACCCAGAAGAAGCTCCTGGCTCCTGGCTTCAGATCGGCCCAGCTCCGGCCATTGAGGCCATCTGGGGAGTGATCCAGCAGATGGAAGACCTCTCACTGTCTCTACCTCTCTGTAACTCTGTCTTTCAAATAAATAAAAATAAATCTTAAAAAAAAAAAAGACCTACCTATGTTGTACTTGTGATCCAGCTTCCTGCTAATGCACCTGGAAGGCAGCACAGGATGTCCCAAATTCTTGGGCACCTGCCATCCATTTGGGAGACCTGGATGGGAGTTCCTAACTCTGGCACTGGCCTGACCTACCACTTGCTGTCACAGGCATTTGGGTAGACCTGTGATCTCTGCTTCTCCCTCCCTCTGTGTCAGACTGCCTTTCAGCTTCACATTAATGTAGTCTTGAAAGAAGGGAGACAGAAGGTGAGAGAGACAGAGAGGGGGAAAGCAGGGGGTGGGGAGAGGGAGAGAAAGAGTGGGAGAGGGAAAGGGGGAGGGGGAGGTATGCCAAAAATACTATTCATATATGAAAAATTAATACGCTGCACTTCATCTAAATAAAAAACATTTGCTCTGTGCAAGTCATTGTTAAGTGAATGAAAACAAACCTGCAACCTGAAGAAAATGTTTAAGAATCATATACCTAATAAAAGACCTGAATCTAGAATACATAAAGAACTCTTAAAACTGAACAATAAGTATACAAACACTCCAATTAAAAAAATATAGGTCAAAGGCTTGAACAGATACTTCACCAAAGAGCATATTATGGACAGCAAATACAACATGTAAAGTTTTCAACATCATCAATGATTAGGGAAATGCAAATAAAAACCACAACAGAATTACACTAAATAGCTATTAGAATATGTAAAAGAAAACATACTGATAGCACTGAATGTTGACCAAGATACGGAGCAACTAGAACTTCCAAACATTATTGGGAATGCAAAATGGCATAGTAAGTCCATAAAATAGTTTGCCAATTTCTAAAGTAAAGTTAAATATATACTTACCATATGAAGAAAGGAATCCCACTCTTAGTTCTCTAGAGAAATGAAAACATATATTCAAACCAAAAATCTTCATTTGAATGTACTTAGAAGTTCTATTCATAATTGCCAAACACTAGGGAAAACTCAAATATCCTCTGAAAATTGAACTGGCAGACAAATATGAAATACCACTACAAATAAAAAAGAACAAATTATTGATATGTACAACAACTTGGATATATCTTAAAGGCATTGTACCACATGAAGGAACAACTCTCAATAACTGGAGTAGTGTTGATATGATGGGGAAAAGGAAGGCCTCAACTTTGCCCTGCTCACAGAAACACTACTGAAGTCGATACCCACCTCCCGTTCCTGATTCCAGCTTCCTGCCATTGTTACCCACAGGGAGATCTGGATTGAGTTCTGGACTCCTGGCTTCATCCTCAGCCTGAGGCTGTTACAGGCATTTGAAAAGTGAACCAGTAGATGGAAGCACTCTCGATCTTCCTTTGAAATAATAATTTATTTTTTAAAAACTGCAATTATAAAAAATGTGTGTCTCAGGCCATTTTGTTTAAATGAATTAAACTACACAATCCAAAAACATACACTGGCTGAATGGATTAATACAAGTCAAGACCCAACTGTGTGCTGTCTATAGGATTCACTTTAGACATAAGAACATACGTATTCTGAAAATGAAAGGACGGAAAAAGATATGCCATGCAAATGGTAGCCAAAAAAGTGAAGAGGTGCCAAATCAGAAAAAATAAACTTTAAGTCAAAAGGTGTCAGAAAAGATAATGACATTATATAATCACAAAAGGGTCAATTCACAGAAGGACATAACAACTATAAATATAATAAATACTTAGCAGGAGCCGGCATCGTGGCATAGCAGGTTAAGCCTCTGCCTGCGATGCTGGCATCCCATATGGCATCCCAGCTGCTCCACCTCTGATCCAGCTCCCTGCTAATGTGCCGTGGAAAAGCAGCAGAAGATGGCCAAGTGCTTGGGCCCCTGCACCCACGTGGGAGACTCAGAAGAAGCTCCTGGCTCCTGGCTTTGGTCTGGCCCAGCCCTGGCTGTTATGGCTATTTGGGGAATGAACCAGCATATGGAAGATTTCTGTCTCTCCCCTTCTCTCTGTAACTCTGCCTTCCAAATGAATAAAATTTTTAAAATCTTAAAAATTCACTACTGGGGCCAGCACTGTGGCACAGAAGATAAAGCCACTGATTGCAGCACTGTCATCCCATTTGGGTGCTGGTATGAGTCCCAGCTGCTCCACTTCCGACCCAGCTCCCTGCTAATATGCCTGGGAAAGCAGCATCCTGGAGAATGGGCCAAGTGCTTGGGCCCCTGCACCCACAGGGAGACTTGGAAGAAGTTCCTGGCTTAGCTCTGGCCTTTGCAGCCATCTGGGAGTGAACCAGCCAATGGAAGTTTGTTCGCTCTCTCTGTCTCTCTGTCTCTCTCTCTCCCCCCATCCCCTCTCCCTCTCCCTCTCCTTCTCTGCCTTTTAAATAAATAAATTAATTAATTAATCTTTTTAAAAAATCCACTATTTAAAAATATGTACACACACACACATACACACACACACACACTCCTAACAGCAAAGCACCCAAAATATCTGAAGCAAACATTAAGAGAACTGAAGAGAGAAACTTGAACATAATAATAGTAGGAGATATTCCTACTATTCCAATATTCCATGGCTAATAATGGATACATCAACCAGACAGAACAATAATGGGGGTGGGGCAATATAGTCAAATACAGATGCTTTTTTGTCTCCTCCTCCACAGAGAACCAAAATCAATATCACTACCAATCAGGGAAATGCTATTATCAAAAACACAAAAAATAACAATTGCTAGTGAGAATGTGGAGAAAAGGGAACCTTTATACAGTGCTGTTTGAAATGTAAGTTAGGGGGTGGGCACTGTGGAGCAGTGGGTTAATGCCCTGGCCTGAAGCACCGGCATCCCATATGGGCGCCAGTTTGAGTCCCAGCTATTCCATTTCCGATCCAGCTCTCTGCTATGGCCTGGGAAAGCAGTACAAGATTATTCAAGTCCTTGGGCCCCTGCACCCGCATGGGAGACCTGGAAGAAGCTCCTGGCTTCTGGCTTCAGATCAGCGCAGCTCCAGCCGTTGCAGGCAATTGGGGAGTGAACCAGCAGACAGAAGACCTCTCTCTCTCTCTGTGTCACTCTTTCAAATAAATAAATAAATAAATATTTTTTAGAAAAGAGAAATGTAAGTTAGTATAGTAATTACAGATAACACAATAGAGCTTCTTCAAAGAACTAGAAATACATCTACCATAGACCCAGTATCCTACTCCAGGGGATATATCCTAAGGAAATAAAATCAGCACATGGAGAAGATAACCTGTTTTCTCATGTTCAATGCAGCACTGTTCACAATAGTCAAGGTATGGAATCAACCTAGGTGCTCATCAATGGATGGACAGAAAAATAAAATGTGATATATACACACAATCAAGTATTAGTCTGCCAGAAAAAGGAATTAAGTCCTGACATTTATGGCAACATGATGGACTGGAAATCATTATGTTAAGGGAAATAAGCCAAGCAAAGCAAGACAAATACCATATGTTCTTACTCATATGTGGAATTAAAAACAATATATATTCAATCTGATTTTTTTTTTTATTTGACAGAGTTAGACAGTGAGAGAGAGAGACAGAGAGAAAGGTCTTCTTTCTGTTGGTTCACCACCCCCCCCAACAAATGGCCACTACGGCCAGCGCTGCGCCAATATGAAGCCAGAAGCCAGCTGCTTCCTCCTGGTCTCCCAAGTGGGTGCAGGCGCCCAAGCACTTGGGCCATCCTCCACTATTCTCCCGGGCCACAGTAGAGAGCTGGACTGGAAGAGGAGCAACCGGATTAGAACCTGGAGCCCATATGGGATGACAGCACCACAGGCAGAGGATTAATCAAGTGAGCCATGGTACCAGCCCCTCAATCTGAATTTAAGATAATTATTCCTAGAAGCTGGGAAATGTGGGAGGAGGGAGAGGATGAAGGCTAGATAATGGATACTAAAAGACAGTAGGGTACATGCTTCTGGGGTTTTGAGCATAGTGGAATGGCTACAGTCCACAATGATGGATAATGTCCTTATACAAAGAACCAGATGTGAAGGTCTGGTGGGCTCAAAACAGAAAGAAAAGATAAGGAACAGAAAGGCCTGTTTTCTGGCATGGTTGGTTTATTCTATTTATTTACGTTGAAAAATTGCACTGCATCCATTAAAAGTGTGCAAGTATATATGTTAATTTAAAATTTGAAAATAAATTATTAAATAAACAAAAGACATAAGCCCAAAGTTTTTTTTTTAAAGGGATCAATAAGGAAAGAGAGAACCTGAACAACACTGTAGACCAATGGAATCTAACAGACATACACAGAACACTCCACATAACAACAGCAAAAATATATATTGCTCTCCAGGATAGATCACATGGTAGGTCACAAAACAAGTCTCAACAAATTTAAGAACTTGAAATCATACCAAGAATCTTTCCTAACCACACTGCAGTGAAATTAGAAATCAACAGGAAAAGAAAAAATGGAAAATTCACAAATTTATAGAAACAAAAAAATCACATACTTCAATAATCAATGGATCAAAAAAGAAATCACAATGGAAATTTGAAAAATTCTTGAGACAAATGAAAACTAAAACACTACATGCCAAAACTTATGGGATACAGCAAAAGCAGTGCTAAGAGAGAAGTTTATCGCTATAAATAACTAGATTTAAAAAGAAGTAAGATCTTAAATCAAGAACCTAACATTACATCTCAAAGAACTATAAAAAGGAACAAACCAACCCAAAGTTATTAGAAGAAGAGAAATAATAAAGACTGGAGTAGAAATTTTAAAATCTGAATAGACATATAACTAGTGAATAGACTGAATCAATAACTGAAAACCACCCAATACAGAAGAGCCCAGGAGCAGACGGTTTCACTGGAGAAGTCTATCAAATCCTTAAAGAAAGAATTAATAATCACCATTTTTTAAACTCCTCTAAAAATTGATAAGCAGAGAATACTTCCAAATTCCTTCAGTGAGACCAGAATATTCTGAAAATCCAGCAAAGATATTATAAGAAAATTACAGACTAAATATCCCTGTTAAATACTGCAGAAATCATCAGCAAAATACCAGCAAAATGAATTCAATGACACATATAAAATAATTATACATCATGACAAAATGGGATTTATTTCTGAAATGCAAGGATGGCTCAATATGTGAAAAACAATCAACACAGAACAACACAGGAATAGCAGAAAGAACTCAAAAGACACAAAGAAAGCATTTGAAAAAAATCCAATACCCTTCTATGGAAAAAAAATCACTTAACTAAGGGTAGAAGAAAATTACCCCAACATAGTAAAGGTCATATATGAAAAGCCTACAACTAATACCTTAATAGTGAATAATTTAAAGTTTTCCTTTAAGAATAAGAACACTACAAAGATGCCCATTCTGTTCACTTCTATTCAACATAGTACTGGAAGGCATGGCAAGAACAGCCCAACTGTTAAAAAAAAAAAAAAAAAAGGAAATAAAATTGATCTACATAGGAAAGGAACAAATAAAATTATCTCTTCACTATAATCTGATTTTGTATGTAGAAATCTCTAACGATTTCACCAAAAAAACCTTGTAGATCTAATAAATAAGTTCAGCAAAATAGGATATACAAATAAATACAAAAATCAGCTTCATTCCCATTCACAATGAATAATCTGAAAAGGAAATATTAAAATGATCGCATTTAAAATAGTATTAAAAAAATTAAGAACTTGCCTTCAAAGTATACTACAAGATTAAAAATCAAAACAGCATGGTATTAGTATAAAAAGGAACAGAGGCCAAGTGAATAGAATAGAGAACTGAGAAATCTGCCCACATTTTTACAGCCACTCAACTTTTGACAAAGGAGCCAAGAGGGCATAATGAGGAAAGGACAATCACCTCAATAAATGATGTTAAGAAAACTGGATACTGACATTCAGAAAAATCAAACCATACAGCCCCCCAATCTCTCATTAGTTACAACTATCAAATCAAAGTTAATTAAACATTTAAGCATAAAGGCTGAAGAAAACATAGGGAAAATGCTTTGGGACACTGACCTGCACAAAGAATTTTTGGATATGACCCCAAATGCACAGGCAACAAAAGCAAAAGATGACAATGGATTATATCAAACTAAAAAGCTTTTATACACAAAAGAAACAATAAACAATGGAAATAAACAAGTTACAGAATGGAATGTTTGCCAACTGTGTAGCTGACAAGGGATTAATATATAACCCCAAATATGTAAAGACCTCAACTCAATAGCAAAAAAAAAAAAAAAGGCTAAATTTCCAAATAGACATTTCTGAAAAGTAATTATACAAATGGCAAAAACAAACAAACAAAAAACATGAAAAATGCTTGACTTCACTAGCCACAGGAGAAATGCAAATCAAAGCCATAATGAGATATCACCTCACTCCAGACAAAAAAGTAATGCAATCTGGTAAGAATGTGGAGAATGAGGAACTCTTAAACATTCTTGAGTGAGAATGTAAATTAGTTACAGCTATTATGGAAAACAGTTCAGAGGTTCTTTGAGAAACTAAACAGAACTACCAAAGGATCCAACAATCCCTTTACTTGCTATCTATCCAAAATAAATGAAATTGGCATGTTAAAGAGATATGTGCATTCCTATGTTCATATCCTAGAAGCACTATTCACAATAGCTAGGATATGAAATCAATCTAAATGTCCATCAACAGATAAATGAACACAGAAAATGTGGTATTCTTATATATACACAGTAGAATACTAGTCAGGTACAAAGAAGCATGAAATCATGTCACTTGGGACAACATGGATGGACCTGGAGGACATTATGTTCAGTGAAATAAGTCAGGCACAGAAAGACAAACACTGCATGATCTCACTCATAGTGGTATCTTTTAAGAGTAGAATAGTGGTCACCAGAGATTAGAGAAGGGACAAGGAGGCTGGTAAATGGGAATAGTGTTTCAGTTAGGTAAGAGGAGTAAGTTCCGGGGTTATATGGCATACAGGGTGAATACAATGAACAAAAATGCATTATGTGTCTCAAAGTAGTTAGGAGAGGATTTTAAATATACTCACTATAAAGAAATGATAAAAACTTAAGGTGACAGGTATGCTAATTACCCTGAACCGATCATTCATATATAATCATGTCATGTGGGTCATATATGAAGCCACACCTCACATTGTACCTAATACATAGGCACAAATGTTCTGTGTCAATCAACAAAGAAAAAATAAAATACTTGGGAATAAACTTACCCAAGTAGGCTAAAGAATTATACTGAAAATTACAAAGCATTCTGAAAGATACTAAAGAAGATGTGAATAAATGAAAAGACATACGTGTTTATAAATTGGAAGATCAATGTTAAAATGCCAATACTTCCTACAGGTCCATAGATTAGATGTAATTCCTATCAAAATTCCAATGATATTTTTGCAGATATATATCATAAAATTAATTTGAAATTTCTAGTAATCCTTTCTCAACAAATTTGAGAAAGAAAAACAAAACACAGGCTTCATATTTCCTATTTTTTTTTTTTGACAGGCAGAGTTAGACAAAGAGACAGAGAGAAAGGTCTTCCTTCCATTGGTTCACCCCCAAATGGCTGCTATGGCCAGCGTTGTGCCGATCTGAAGCCAGGAGCCAGGTGCTTCCTCCTGGTATCCCATGCGGGTGCAGGGCCCAAGGACTTGAGCCATCCTCCACTGCCTTCCCGGGCCACAGCAGAGAGCTGGACTGGAAGAGGAGCAACCAGGACAGAATCTGGTGCCCCAACCGGGACTAGAACCCGGGATGCTGGTGCTGCAGGCAGAAGATTAGCCAAGTGAGCTGCGGCGCAGGCCCATATTTCCTATTTTCAAAACATACTTTAAATCTATAGCAAAAATCAAAACACTATGGTGATGGCATAAAGACAAACGTGTTGAACTAAGGACAGAAGAGAGAACCTGGAAATAAATGCTCATGTATATGGTCAAGTGATCTTCACCTAAGGTGCTAAAGTTATCCAATGAGGAATGGATAATCTCTTGATGATAAATCTCAACATTCATAATGTAAAAGAATGGAGACTTATCTGACACCATTTACCAAAACTAATCAAAAAGACTAAAGATCTACACAAAAGATGTACAACTATAAAACTACTTGAAGAAAATGGGCAACAGCTTCATTACATTGGATTTGGCAAAGAACTCTTCAATATGGCAACAAAAACAAAAATAGACAATGAGATTATCCAAATTAAAAATTCCTGCACAGTACAGGAAATAATCAATGGAGGCAACCTATAATTGGGAGAAAAAATTTTCAAGTCATAGAACTAATAAGAGGTTCATATTCAGAATATATAAAGGACTCTGGAACTCAAAACAAACAAAAAATACAATTTAAAAATGGACAAAAGAGACTTGAACAGATATTTCTCCAAAGAAGAAATGGAAATGGCTAACAAGCATATGAAGAGATGCCCAACATCACTAATTCTGTGGTTTGCATATAGCATTAAGAGTTGGGGCCTTTAACAAGGGATTAGGCTACGAGGGTTCCTTACTTGTGAAAGGAATTAGCCCTTATAAAAGAGCTTGATGGAGGAAGCTAGTCCCCTTTTTTCCCTCTGCCTTTTGCCATATGAGGACACAGAATTTCTCCCCTCCAGAGGATGCCTCACTCTAGGCATAATCTTGAAAGTAGAGATCCCACTTTCACCAGACAACAAACGGCCAGCACCTCGATCTTGGCCTTCCCAGCCTTTAGAACTCTTATAGTTTTGCAAGATGAAAAGTTCAAGAGATATACTGCGCCAAAGTTCTAGAGATGTGTTGCACCAGAGATCTGTGTGCATACAATACTCATTGCCCTGCTGTACACTAGAATATGGTCATGATGGTACATTTTATATATGATTTTGACCGCAACTAAAAAAATAAGTAAATAAAATCCACATCAAGGAACCACAACACAAAAACCACTATTCAGTGTATAATTCCATTTACATGAATTCTCAAAAAGGCAGAACTATAGTAACAGAACATAAATGGTTGCCTGTGGTTTGGGGTGGGATGAGGAATACAAAAGAAAAGAACACTTTTTCATTTGTTTCCCAGGCAGATGTAAAACACCTGATTTGGGCGATGGCTACATAAATTACACATATGTTAAAAATTCATACCTTTTTTTACCCTTAAAGTATGTTGATTTTTAAATAAATAAAAATTAAGTAAAAATACCTGAATTTGTATGATTTTTATTATTGGCATAAAAATCTTAATGATTCTGTGTCAGACTAGCATTTAGATCAGTAATTTACTTGCCTCCCATGAGAGAAATCAGAGTCATTTTAAAGGAACTCTATGTAACAGTGACCGCTTTAGTGTCTATACCATGTTACAAATTGATTTCCATGATCTCTTTCAACATTGTTCAGTTTACTCATGTTTTTTCCTTTTAATGACTTGACTTAAAATTCTTCTCACACTAAGCTATCATTTCATACTTTTCTTGGTTAATAAGAAATAACATTTATCATTTTATCTAATCACCTCTTCTAGTCTTTTTCTTCATGTTTAACACCTCCCAGCTTGAAGTCACTAAAACATGTAATTAAAGGGCTTTTTTTCTGGGAGGGGGAATCTGTCTTCTAGATTATTTATGAAGATGTTAAACAAAACTGGATTTGACCTTACACTCTACCAGGTCTGCTAATCTAAACCAAGATCGTTCACCCACATGCTGCTTCATTTTTAACAGTCCAATGTTTATACAGTTCTATCTAAGATCCATTTCATGGTATCAATAACCAAAGGCATTCATTTCCATTTCTCTAATGCACATGCTACCAAATGCTTATCCAAAAGTCCAGATGTTTTATATCCTTTTGTCTATTCATTTGATAATTATATGAAAAATTTGATGTCGTATCCTCTTAGTGGCCACCTACAAGGAGACAAACACCAGTGTGAGTCCATTAGAATCAGTTTGTTCTGAAGTTAGATAATACGACAGTAAGTAAACAAAAGAAATGAGCAATAAAATAGATTCTGTATACAGATAAGTATTTTTTCAACTTGGAATAACAAGATGTAAAAAAAAGAAAGAAAACAATTAGGCAGAGAGAAGTTTCTTGCAGAGAAAGATAATGATACATGGTTCATAGACACAACCAGAATGAAGCAAGGCCTGCAATGAAAAGTGAGAATAAGCTCTGTGAGAGATGACCCCATGTGGGGTTCAGACACAAAGTTATAATAATGAAGTAGAATCAAAGCTGTACTTAAAAAAAAAAAAAAACCATGTAGAATGTTAGGCTTTGAGGAAGATTTGTACAAGGAGGAAAGTAGTAGTTGAGAAGACAAAGCATTTGGGTTCACTCAAACCAGACACAAATAAAACAGGACCCTCATGGATGAAGGGAAACAGAAATGAAGAGCTGCAACACTAAATAGCTGCTTCAACAGAAGAATTTAAAATGACTTCATTCTGTAGGGCATGCAAGTCTGGAACCCACGTGAATATATAATATTGTCTCAGGTATCTTCAGAGGTGGGCATTTACTCAGTGATTCAGATGCCCACATCCCCTAACAGAGGGCCTGGGTTTGATTTCCAGCTCCAGATCTGGATTCCAGCCTCATGCCAATGCAAACCCTGGGAGGCAGCTCAAGCAATTGGGCTCTTGCCACTCAGGTGGGAGCCTTGTTACTGGCTCTCAGCTTATGGGCATCAAGGTAGTCAGCCAGGGCATGGGGATGCACTTGCTCTCCCTCTATACCACCCCACCCCCATGTCCTGTCTGCCTCTCAAATAAATGTTTTTTTTTTTTTACTATGTGGTAATATGCAATTTAACGTTGGGGAGCAGCATCAATATCAGTCTCTTTTTCCTGCCAGGCAGAGATGATCAGGATCCCTTAGCTGGCCCAGTAGCACTGTTCTATTGCAAGAATTTTACTTATTTCATTTTCTCTCCCACTGACTTCAGGTTCCCTGAGGCAAAAAATTGTCTGATTATTCTCTGCATTTCCATAATGCAGTACAGTTGATCATTTATTCCTTCCCTAAACACTGGTTGAGCACCTATGTTCTAAGCACATGAGAGCAAAGTTAAGAAGCAAGAGTCAACTGTTGTTAAAGAACTCCAGCTTACTGTAGGAGAGAGGCAAATGAATAAATACAGCTAACACTGACTTCCACAGGGAGGTCAGGGATTTGCACTCTCTTTTTAGTGCTATTCTGGGTTGAGTGCATGTATAAAATGAGGATTTTGTAAAAATAAAAAAAATCAAAATGCTATTTTCTCTTGCAAAAAAGAATTACAGGAGTGATGGATAGAACTCTATAGAAGGCATAATGGAGGCAAGAAAGAGGAAGCCAAGGGAGTCAGATTAAAAGAAGTTCCACCATTGGAAGCAGTCCACACAGCAGACTCACAGAATGACAATCGCTTTAAGTAACACTCTGACCTCAGATTCAGCCCTTAAGGCATTTGGACGTGGCTTAAAAGTCCATGAAAACAATACAGGTATGGAAAGCCAAGACACTATCACGAAAATATCCTACATGAAGGATCTCTGTGAATGAGACCCCAGTGGAAAGAAGGGGCCATTGAAGAAGGATGTACTTTTCTCTGAAGGGAGGAGAGAACTTTCACTTTGCTTATGGCCTTGTCTAAATATTGATGGAGTTTTATGGATATTGTGGTCACAAAAGGCTTCCATAGCCTTGGCAGCTCATGGCATCAGCCTCAGGTGATCACAGACGTCATAAATAAGAGTATTAATTGTTAAATTAACAACAGAAGTCACTGTGCACCTACTCCCCATGTAGGACCTCTGTCCTTTATGAGTTGTACTATGAGAATTAACTGCAGAACTTGTCCTCAAACAGTACTTTTTACATTGTGTGTGTATGTGTGCAAACTGTTGAAATCTTTACTTAGTAAAAAGTTGGTCTTCTGCATTTAAAGTTAATTAAAAATTAATATTAAAGAAGAAAGTGATGGGAGAGGGAGTAGGGGGTGGGATGGGAGTGGGGGAGGGAGGGTGGGTATATGAGATGGGGGGAAACCACTAAATTCCTAAAGTTGTCCCATGAAAATTGTATTCATTAAATAAAAGCTTAAAAAAAAAAAGCTTCACATAGGAGACTAACAATGGGTTCAATCCATTGGAATCATTAACAGCACTCAAGGCCCACCCTGGCCCTGATTCCCAACCCAAAACATTAAACCATGATCAAAGAATTATTTTCCTACTTTACAGTACTTCATTTTCTTCACTTTTATTTCCTAAATTATATGCTTAAAAATTTACATCTCACACCAAAAAAAAAAAAAAAAAAACCCAGAAACTAAAGAAAAGAAACACACAGACAACCCAAGTGATTCTCCAGTCCAGTTCTGAAGGGCTGCTCTGATTATCTTGTTATATTTCACATTCTTTCATTCATTCCCTTAGAAATATTTACTGAGTATTTATAAGGCATACTGTAGTGTGATCAAGCACAACTCACTAATTTCAACTATTACCTATGATTAACTTTTAAAGCCATTTTTATTTTTACATTTTAGACACTAAAACTCTCAACATTGTTTCTTTTTTTTAAGATTTTTATTTATTTATTTGAAAGTCAGAGTTACACATAGAGAAGGAGAGGCAGAGAGAGAGAGAGAGAGGTCTTCCATCTGCTGGTTCACTACCTAGATGGCCACAAATGGCAGAGCTGTGCTGATCTGAAGGCAGGAACTTCTTCCAGGTTTCCCAGGTGGGTACAGGAGCCCAAGCACTTGAGCCATCTTCTACTGCTTGCCCAGGCCATAGCAGAGAGCTGGAAGGGAAGTGGAGCAGCGGGTCTCAAACTGGCACTGCAGGCAGCCTCTTTACCCGCTATGTCACAGCGCCGGCCCCAACATTGTTTCCTACATTTGCCCACAGCACTGTACCCTAACCTTTTCTGCCAGTACTTTCCCTGTCCTGGCCTCTGCTACTTCCCATGTGTGAGCTTGAGACATTTATCTGCTTATCAGTGTCCTAGATTCTGGGGATAAAAGAAGGAATGAGGCACAGTTCTTGTCCTCAGAGAACTAATGTTCTAGCCAACAGAGGTTTTGATAAAAGAGTAAACCTAGGTTCTTATGCAATGATATGATATCTTCTTACAGGATATAGGGATAAAACTCTCTAAGTCTCAAACTTATAATCAAACATTATTACAATGCAATTTGCTCAAGTTAGTAATTTTTAGGATCAAATATTTTAAAGAGAACAGTTTTTCAGAAAATGAAATAAATATTTGTAGAAATGACAGGGAGGAAGTCCCACTAATTAATAAAACTTACTATATTTATATCTATTTTGTATGGAGTTTAACAAATTTCACATGCCTGGATATTAAAGTAATATGTTATATCACTTTCATAATTAAGTCTGCAATATTTGAGAATTGTATGCTTATGTTTTTTTATGTTCCTCCTTATTTTGAAATAATGCAATGCTTTTGAAATATCTAAATTAGTGCTAAATTTTAATTTAAATAAAAGTTACGAGCATGGTGGGCATCTGCCACAGAAGTTAAGATGCTACTTAGCAACAAATACACGAAAAAATGTCCAATATCACTAGCCATTAGGGAAGCACTAAGCATAACCACAATGAGACATCACCTCCCATCTGTCAGAATGGCTGAAATCCGAAAGACAGAGAATAACAAATGCTGGCAAGGATGTGGGAATGTAAATTAGTGCAGCCATTGTGGAAAACATGGATATTCCTTAAAAAACAAGACATAGACTTGCCACATGATCCAGTAATCCCACTACTGGCTGTATATCCAAAAGATATTACTACATTGTATCAAAGAGATCCCTGTACCACCATGTTTATAGCAGCACTGTTCACAATAGCCAAAATTTGGAATTAACCAAGGTGTCCATCATCATATGAATGGATAAAGAAGATGTGGTATATATACACAGTGAAATGTTATTCAGCTATAAAAAAGAAATTCTACCATTTGCATCAAAACGGATGCAACTGGAGGACATCATGTTAAGGGAAATAAGGCAGACACAGACAGACAAATACTATAGTTCTCCTTAATATGTGCGAGCTAAAATTTTTAACAAAGAAAAAAATTTAAAAAAGTAATACCTGTACATATCAGTACTGCTGCAAATATAGTTTTGTAAAACTTTGTCTTATACCTTTGTTAAATCAAAGGCTAAGAATGGGGGCTGGTGCTGTGGCGCAGCAGGTAAAGCCATCACCTGCAGTGCCAGCATCCCATGTGGGCCCTGTTTCAAGTCCCAGCTGCTCCACTTCTGATCCAGCTCTCTTCTGTGGCCTGGGAAGGCGGTGGAGGATGGCCCAAATCCCTGGGCCCCTGCACCTGTTTGGGAGACCCAGAAGAAACTCCTAGCTCCTGGCTTTGGATCAGCACAGCTCTGGCTGATGCAGCCAACTGGGGAGTGGGCCGACGGATGGAAGCCCTCTCTCTGCCTCTCCTTCTCTCTGTGTAACTCTGACTTTCAAATAAATAAATAAATATTTTTAAAAAGGTTAAAAATGTTATACTATTGTAGTTTTAATGATCTGTGATTACTTTAACATTTACTATAATGAGTGAAATGGTCATTTTTCCATTCAATTGTTGTTTATAGTCAGTCTATATTCACACTAAACTAGGATCTTTTTGCTTTTTACTCAAACTTCTTATTTGGGAAAGCATTAAGCCTTTTCACTGTAATGTAAATTTAAAATATGTTATCTCAAAAACGAAAGAAAGAGAGAGAGAGAGAGAAAGAGAGAAAGAAAGGAAGGAAGAAAGAAAAAGAGAAGGAGGGCAGGGGAAGGGAGGGAGGAATTGAATATTGTTATATTCTTAGAATACGAACTATATTGAACCTGTTAAAAATGAATTAAAAGTTCAAAAAAGAAAAGGAAAAAAGTTAAAAGACTACACTTAGGACCCCCATACCCCTTACTGGAGTGCCTCTTCTGATTCTAGCTTCTGCTAATGCCCACTCTGGGAGACAGTGGATGATGACCCAAGTATTTGGATCATGTCACCTATGTGAGAGCCTGGGCTCCTGGCTTCAGGCTGATCTACCCCCAGCTGTTGTGGGAATTTGGGGAGTGAACCAGCATATGGGAGATTTCTGTTTGTCCATCTGTGTGACTGTTTCTCCTGGCCTTTCAAAAAATAAATAAATAAGAATTGCTAAAAAGAAAAAAATTTAAATAATAAAGCTTTAAGGAAAAATATCTGTTTTGTAAATCAGGCCACTTTGTTCCCAATCTTTAAAATGACTGTTTAGAACTGGTAGAAGTCCCTCTTGCACAGGTTGTGTTGTTCAAAAAGGCACATGGAGGCTTTCTTAACAGTAAAGAAAAGGGCTGACTGCGCTTTGGCTACTGAGTTGAACCCTCCTATTTAGTTTTCTTTCAGGGAGAGTATATAACCTTAATCTGCACTTACTAATTTTAAAAGTTTATGCAATAAGGTTCTCTCAGTGGATTGTCTATCATCATCAACTTAATGAAGCTATTCATAATCTTGAATAACTCTTCTTATGAAACTTTTTCCAGCAAGCATTTGGACTCTGCTGAGAAAGAAGGTATGTAGCTGTCATGCACACTCGGCTAGATGTGCACCTGAAGAAAAATCCTCAGTAATGCCATCCAAGATCCATACCCACTGTCATGGTGAAGCCACTATAAGAGGTTCGGGTGAATGGTATTGGCAGAAGAACACTGCAGGGCAAGAGCACAGTGGAATAATTACCCAGCCTTAAAAAAGAAGAAAATCTTGTCATTTGGGACAACATGGATGAAACTTAGGACATTATACTAAGTGAAATGAGCCAGGCACAGAAAAAGAAATACCACCTGATCTCACTCATCGAGGAAATCTAAAACAATTGACTCATAAGAGTAGAGAGTTGGGCCGGCGCCGCGGCTCACTAGGCTAATCCTCCGCCTAGCGGCGCCGGCACACCGGGTTCTAGTCCCGGTCGGGGCGCCGGATTCTGTCCCGGTTGCCCCTCTTCCAGGCCAGCCCTCTGCTGTGGCCAGGGAGTGCAGTGGAGGATGGCCCAGGTGCTTGGGCCCTGCACCCCATGGGAGACCAGGAAAAGCACCTGACTCCTGGCTCCTGCCATCGGATCAGCGCGGTGCGCCGGCCGCAGCGCGCCGGCCGCGGCGGCCATTGGAGGGTGAACCAACGGCAAAAGGAAGACCTTTCTCTCTGTCTCTCTCTCTCACTGTCCACTCTGCCTGTCAAAAAAATAAAAAAAAAAAAAAAAAAAAAGAGTAGAGAGTTGGTTGGTGGTTACCAGAGGCTGGGGTTGGGAGGATATGAGTGATGCTGCTCAAAGGATACAAAATTTCGATTAAACAAGAGGAATAAATTCAAGAGATCTACTGTATAACATGATGACCACAGTTAACATATACTTGAAAACTGCTGAAAATCTTACATGTTTCAACCACAAAAAGTATGTAATGCATGTTAGCTAGCCTGATTTAGCCATTCTACTATGTATATGTGTATCAAATCATCATTTCGTACATCATAAATACATGCAACTGAATTTGTCAATTTAAAAAAGAAAAAATAAGAGGAAGTAGGTAAATGGATTCTTTTTTTTTTTTTTTTTTTTTTTTTGACAGGCAGAGTGGACAGCGAGAGAAAGAGACAGGGAGAAAGGGAGAAAGGTCTTCCTTTACCGTTGGTTCACCCTCCAATGGCCGCTGCGGCCGGCATACCACGCCGATCCGAAGCTGGGAGCCAGGTGCTTCTTCCTGGTCTCCCATCCTGGTGCAGGGCCCAAGTACTTGGGCCATCTTCCACTGCACTCCTGGGCCACAGTAGAGAGCTGGACTGGAAGAGGAGTAACCGGGACTAGAACCCCGGGTGCTGGCGCCACAGGCAGAGGATTAGCCTATTGAGCCATGGCACCAACCGTAAATGGATTCTTATCCTTGCTGTCTTACACTACTTGTAGGGATTTTCCTTATTTATAAAATATCAAGTTTCAACTAGAATTGTAGTTTTCAGGATATTCTCCAAGGAGTGAGCTCAATGTGGGAGAAAGGGCATTTCAGCTATCAGGGTTCCCATCTTCCCACTCTTGCTGCCACCACACCAGTTCTGATTTTATTGATACATTGGATTTCCATTTATACTTTCTTCTGAATAGGATTTCTAAGGCTACAAATGTATGGCCTCTCCAGTCCCTGTTAGTCCTATCATTCTGCAATTCTGCAAGTCTATAGGCCAAGGCTATACACATGCTGTATGAAGAAGGTCTTTTCAGGTTGGAATGAAAAGACAGTGTTTTATCTCAGATGATAGGTGCTGTGTATTAAATGTAGGTATCCCTCCAAAATTCATGTGGTAGAACTTAAAACCCAAGGTGATAATATTATGAAATGGAGGGGCCTTTGGCAAAGTGATTAAGTCATGCAGTGTTCTTATAAAAGAGGTTGAAAGGACTACTCTGGGACCTCTTTTTTGCCCTTCTGCCAAGAGAATTCACAGCAAGACAATTCCATATGACAAAAGGCCCTCACCAGACTCCGAGTCTGCCAGCTCACTTGATCTTAGATCATCTAGCCTCTAGAACTTTAATACGTTTCTATTATTTATAAATTACCCCCTATCTATTGTGTTTTGTTACAGCAGCAGAAACTAAGACAATATGGAGATTGGGAAAGACCCAGAGATATGTCAGCACAGTCCAACCTAACTGGAGAATTGGACCATTGTCCCAAGACAAAGATGATCCACAGTCCCACTGGTAATTCCTGGTTTCAATAGCTTTTGAGATTGGACTCCAAGTGGACTCTGACTTCTGCCTAGTATAGTGACTCCGCTATTCACAATACATCTTCTTCTATGGCTTCCTCTTCACTCTCTGCGCATCTTGAACGTAAGCTCTCAATGAAGTGGAACCTGACCTACTTGTTAACTGTGATTCAGTACAAAGGATTGTTACTGGGCGGTGCTTTGCAAATTTCCAGGGTCTAGCCTTTCTGTGGCCAAGGCAATAGGATCAGGTGGGGCAAGGCATGGTAACTTATGCACAATGCAAAGCTAGGACTGCTTTGTTCCAAGAAATCTACAAGTGTGACAGGTACATAAAGTTTTACAGTCTGTCTGGTTCACTTGTACAGCTGGCTGTCATCCAACGACTATGGAATTATTTAGTGTCTTTTATAAAAACTAATCAGGGTGCCAGGCTTTGAGTTACTAGATGTAGACTGGAATAAACATCATATTTAACTAAAGAACAAACCATGTGTTGCAACATCCCAAGGGTACTAAATCATTAAGATGACTAGTAGTAAAAATGATAACAATTCATGGTATTATAAAACAAGGTATCAAAATAGATCTATCAGCCCAGGTACCATAAAGGGGGATGTCAGATTCTAAATCTAAGTCCTTGGAAAAGTAGAAGTAATTCACAGCATTAATAGTAGGTGTAAACTCTTGGTTAAGCCTATAACATCTGGAAGGGTGTGAAGGTACTGTTCCTCACCAGAAAGAAAAATCTATCATTACGTAATCAGATCACAAATACACAAAGGCACTAAACAGATGTATGCTTTTTGCATCAAGTCCTCTCTCAGGACTTAGAAACCACATCAGAGAGGTGTTTGGCAGTCTCTGCTTTCTTTGTTCGCTCTGTGTTTGTGACCTACCTCTTCCTCTTCCCCAACCCCAATCCTAGTCCATCAATTGTTTTGGTTTTCCACTCAACAGAGGCTGAAGGGGCAGCATCTGTGCTTCATGAGAGAAGCATAGGTCCTTTGGAGAAGGAAAATTCTCCACCAGACCAATTTTCCCCTCTCCTCTTGTGGATACTGCTCACCAGTATAGCGCACATGCTCAGGTAATTATGCTGGGCTCCTTTTTAAATTGAAAAGACCCCCTTCTAGGAGGGAGGCTGGAAAAGAAAGGAAGGAAGGGAGAAATAGGCCTGCCCTGCCACACAATCTTAATGAGAATGAATGGGGAATAGACGTGGTGAGGCCCTGCACTATGTGGCTGCTGCCTTTCACATTAAATTAGCTTCCTCTTCCCCAGTGGATGTGTAATTTCCATTAAAGTTGACTCAGTCTCAAACAGGAAAAGATGAACAGATTACATTATGTTAACCTTATATTCATGAAGGACACAGTGCAAAAGGATTTGCAATTTCTTTGGGTTTAAAAAGCTAGTCCAGTTGTGAAGTTTCTATAGTTTCATATATATCGGGATAAATTTAAGTCAAAGTGAATACCAATGCCTTCAGTTGGTAGGTTTCATACTTAATCCAGTAAAAATTTGGGTTGAAAAATGAGTTTATAAAAACAGGAGTTCATATTTAGAAGAGTAAAAATTTACACAAATTTAACAAAAAATGAAAGCAATGAGATTAACTTTAGTTTTAAGTGAGAAACATTTAGAGAAGAGGGACAAGGGCAGCCAATGTGGTAAAAGTAAATTTTTTGATACAAGAGATGAGAATTCAATCTACACTATAAAACCAAAGTAATTTTTACTGACATAATGTCATCTAATAAAGTTATTAAGCTTTCTACTGTGTAGATTTATGTGTACTAATTAAACTTACTTTGATTTCATTGTTAGTTTTAATTGTACAGTTAATTGTATTTCATTATTAACACATTTGACCACAAATGCAACCCAGATTTCTTATTATCAACCCATTGCAAAGTCTTGTCAATTCCAACTCCAAAATATCTCTAGTTCTACTAATGACACTATCCCTGCCATCGTCTCCCACTCAGACGACTGACTCTGCTTCCTGAGTGGTCCCTGCTCTCCCACTCTGGTCCCTGTCCCATCTGGTCTCCACATTGCAGAGGAGGGAGGGCTCTCAAATGCACACATGTGAAGTGAAATACAAACTCCTCACTGTGCCTTCAAGGGTCTTAGGATCAGATCCTCACCTGTCTCCCCATTCCTCTCATGTGTTTTGGAATCTGACTGTCCTTCAGTCTCAGGTCTATCCATGCATTTAGGGCCCTCTGTCAAGAATCTTCTTCCTTCCCTGCTTTACCTAATAACTCCAAGCACCCCAGGCCTCATCCTAAAGGCTGCTTCACCCAAGAAGCCTAGACCAACCTCCTTTTCTGATGAAATCAAATGTCCAAGTCAGTAAGTGCTATGGACTCCCCTTCCTAGCTCTTGTCATCATCACATTATTGATTGGTTTGGTAATTTTTTGATTGATGTCTCTCTTCCCTACTTGACTAGAAGTTAAAGGAGGAGAGGAATTCTGTTTTTGCACACTCCAGGGCCTATGAGGGTGTCTGGCACATAATTCACACTCAGGAAGTATATGCTGTGTGAATAACACAAAAATAGCCAAAAATAAATAGTGATTCATTTAGTGCACAGATTAAAATGTATAAATGCAACACAAGTATGTCATAAGTACAACTATTTTAACAATGAAGAAAATTTACAAAACTCATTCTAGGCCTTTGTTTACTTGTTGGAAGATATCAAACTATTTGAAGGGTTGCTTTACTAGGATTTTTAGTTTTGCATGCCATCCCTGAATAATAATTAATCAAATTATGTGTGTCAACCTCCAAGTCCTATGACATTCCTTCTATTCCCCAATGTTAAAAAAAATTCACTCGTGATTTTGCAAATTTTAAAATAGTTCCAAATTTTAGCTTTGATAGAGTTTTGGAAATTAAATACTATAAAAAGAACAAAACCCTGAAAATGGAGACTGTTGCTGATAGTAACTATAGTAGAAGAAATAACAAGAATTTAAGAAAACTGGGAATATTGTGCTATATTTTAAGGTATCTAGGGTGCTTCTCAAAATTTATGTTCCTACCTCAATAAATATTGCTGTTAGTGAGTTTTTCCTTGCTTAGATCTCATGCAGGTTTAAATGTGGCTAAAGATTTGGATAGTTAACTTTTATGGTCAGAAATATTTGATTCTAAACTTGTAATCCTTGGTGCACTCAGGAAACTAGACATGTGTGAACAGTCTGGAAGCAAAAATTCCATTACAACACTGAACAGAAATCAAATTAAATCTTTTTTACCCCCACCCACAGTATCCTCTAGAACCTCTAATAGCTGGGCTACTTAAAAAGAAGCATTTTGTCTTAGTCAGACATTAGCAATTAGATACTTTGGTGATGCAAAAAAGTTCTCTTAAAACAAATCATGCTGATGATTTAAGAGCACTTTGTGTTTCTTGCTCACTCACAGCTTGTCCATATCATCTGAAAATAGTGTCTGACACAGAATAGGCATTTTATGTTTGTTAACTGATAAAATGTGTATGCAAGTCTAACTTCAAAGCTGGGTTAATATATAAGATATAAATCTTACATTTTGGGAGATTAATTCTTAATTCAGTTAATGTTAATGGTTGTGCAGTAAGCACATCCATGGGTCTCATGCCTTAGAGGCAACAGAGGCATAGTTCACATGTATAACGGGAGAAATTATTTTCACTGTGTTTTTAGTGTCTAAAAGAATTAGAGGCCAATGTGAAGTACTTGCATGTGATTTAATTAGCATTGCATTTATTCAAGCTCTTAAATTCTGCTTATACATATTGATGCTGTATTTATAGATTAACATTTTAAATTACAAATTAGGGGTAGGCATTCAGTACAGTGGTTATGATACCACTTGGGACACCCACAGCCCACAGTGGACCTGAGTTCAAGTCTTGGCTCTGCTCCAGTCCTAGCTTTCCTAACGCACCCTGGGAGGCAGCAGATGATCCGGGTAGGTGGGTCTCTCCCACCCACATGGGAGACTTGGATTAATTTCTAGGCTCTTAGCTTTGGCCTGGCCCAGATCTAGCAGTTGGGGATATTTGGGGATTGAACCAGCAGATGAAAGATACTGCTTTCACTCTCTCTTTCACTTTCTCTCTCTAATTTTATTTCATTGTCTCTGGACAGCACGCCGTCCCTAGAGGCCATTTGGGGGGTGAACCACCGGAGGGAAGACCTTTCTCTCTGTCTCTCTCTCTCTCACTGTCTAGCTCTGCCTGTCAAATAATAATAATAATAATAATGACTTTAATTTTTTTGATTGGCTCCCAAGAGCTTATGAATCTTCAGTTTAACTTCCCCTAATTGTTTTTTTTTTTATTTTTTAAATACCAAAAGTACAAAAAATGAGATAATATCTACCCACACTCACTACCCCACACCCACTATGGACTTAAGAAATAAAGTATTACAGATACCTTTGAAGTTTCTTTTTTTTTCCTTTTTTTTTTTTTTTTTTTGACAGGCAGAGTTAGACAGTGAGAGAGACAGAAAGGTCTTCCTTCCGTTGGTTCACCCCCCGCCAAATGGCCGCTACAGCCACAGCCGGCGCGCTGTGCCAATCCGAAGCCAGGAACCAGGTGCTTCCTCCCGGTCTCCCACGTGGGTGCAGGGCCCAAGCACTTGGGCCATCTTCCACTGCCTTCCCCGGGCCACAGCAGAGAGCTGGACTGGAAGAGGAGCAACTGGAACAGAATCCGGCACCCCAACCAGGACTAGAACCCGGGGTGCCAGCGTCGCAGGCAGAGGATTAGCCTAGTGAACCACGGCGCCGGCCAACCTTTGAAGTTTCCAGACAAGCCCTCTCAAAGTGTATCTTTAACCCTCCCACACTATTCTGAATAAATATTTATTATAGCCATATAGCAAATTTTTGCATGTTTTAACACTTTACATGAATATAAACAGCATCATATATGTTAATATATGTTATAGGTGGGGCTTTCCAGAAGTCAATGCTGGTATCAACCCTGGAATGTTTCTTTGGCTTGCTTTTCACTTTTTTAAAATACAGAATCATTTGATAAATAAAAGTTTTTACTTTTTTCACTTTTTTTTTTTTTGACAGGCAGAGTGGACAGTGAGAGAGAGACAGAGAGAAAGGAGAGAGAAAGGTCTTCCTTTTGCCGTTGGTTCACCCTCCAATGGCCGCCGCGGCCGGCGCACTGCGGCCGGCGCACCGCGCTGATCCGATGGCAGGAGCCAGGAGCCAGGTGCTTTTCCTGGTCTCCCATGGGGTGCAGGGCCCAAGCACCTGGGCCATCCTCCACTGCACTCCCTGGCCACAGCAGAGAGCTGGCCTGGAAGAGGGGCAACCGGGACAGAATCTGGCGCCCCAACCGGGACTAGAACCCGGTGTGCCAGCGCCGCTAGGCGGAGGATTAGCCTAGTGAGCCGTGGCGCCGGCCTTTTTTCACTTTTGTGTAGTCAAATGTATCAGTATTTTCCTTCATGGTTTGTACTTTTTGTACTTTATTTTATTTTTTATTTAAATATTTATTTATTTGAAAGTCAGAGTTACACAGAGAGGAGAGGCAGAGAGAGAGAGAAAGAGGGAGAGAGAGAGGTCTTACATCTGCTGGTTCACTCCCCAATTGGCCACAATGGCCGGAGCTGTGCTGATCAGAAGCCAGGAGCCAGTTCACTCCCCAGTTGGCCGCAACGGCCAGAGCTTCGCTGATCTGAAGCCAGGAGCCAGAAGCTTCCTCCAGGTCTCCCACGCAGGTGCAGGGGCCCAAGGACTTGGGCGATCTTCTATTGCTTTCCCAGGCCATGGCAGAGAGCTGGATCGGAAGCGGAGCAGCCAGGTCTCGAACTGGCGCCCATATGGGATGCATTCAGGCAGGGCATTAACCTTCCACACCATAGCGCTAGCCTCACTTTTTGTAACTTATTTAAAAAATATTTTTGTCCTCAAAGATCATAAAGCTATCCACCTACATGTTAAAGTTTTGTTACCCCTACTTATGTCTTTAACCCAATAACTGTTCATTTTATGTGCTCACTTGGTGGGGTCAAGTTGGTCAAGCGTTAATCTGAATGTCTCTATGGGGTGACTTGTATGAGATTAACATTTAAATCGGTGAACTTGGGTAAAACAGATGTTTTTCCTTAGTGTGGTGTGCCGTGTCCAATCCGGTGAAGGGCCGAAAAGAACAAAAAGAGCA